>NC_133769.1:289919390-289984390 GCF_003597395.2 Chelonoidis abingdonii | reverse complement strand
TTTTTTGGCTCATGTTTTAAACCTCACAACATGTTGTGTACTAAGATTTTGTTTACCCATATAGATTCAATATTTGTTACTGTCAATTTCTGAAAAACAAAATTAAAATGGCTCAGTTACATACTACTTACTTAACAAATAAAAACATAAGCTCAAGGATTTTAGAAACATCGAAAGTATATTATAAAAAAACCAATAGAATACCAACACGAGGGAATATCTTTGTTAGGTACAGTTTTATTGGCTACATGTCTTAGCTTCATTTTGTATTTATGAATATATTTTCAGTAGAAAGATAAATAGGTGAAAATAGTTCACTACCATATGATTTGTTTTATCCTTAGGCATTGCCTGGGGTTACTGATACAGCCCTGGCTCTCAGTACTGAAAAGTGAAATGTGCAACAATGAAAATTTTATTAGAACGTATGTTAACCCATTACAGTATGTTCATTTTCAATTCTTTGTAAGAAAGCATGATGTATCATTTTGTATGTGTCATTTTTTTTTTTAAAAAAAGAGATGAGTCAAGTAGAGGAGCAAATTTAATGGGGGAATTTTATGGGAAACATTATACAAACGGCAGCGTGTGCAATTCCTATTATTAAAATAATTTGTCATTGTTTGAAAAAATGGTATAAATTTCAAGAAAGAGTCTTCTTTAGTTATCTGCCCTTTTTTAATGACAGTGGCTTTTGTGCAGTAAAGACAGACATGATTTCAGGCAAAGCCCATTTCAGACCAGAATTTCTGAGAGCCCTATTAATGTTTCATGCTAATCAAGGAGAGTGGGAAATAGAGCTGACAGGTGCTTTCTACTCTGCTTATTCCTGTCTTACTACATTAGACATTACTAGCTAAAAAAGGGCCTGTATGGTTCCTTTCCAGTGTATGTAGTGACAAGGGCAGGAAAAAATGGTTCTCGTCTTAAGTTTACAGTTGTTTTCCTTATTGGTTCAACTGATGACATCCGTGGTTATATGGGTGCAATGATTATTAACAAAACTATTTTACTTCAAACTATGGCCTCAACAGGATGCTGACATTTTTGCCCACCACACTCCAAGAGCAGTGGTAGTTTCAAGAGACAAGGCAAAGTCCACTTGGGATGCTTGTCTTAACAGTACATACTGTTTATCTTTCATAAACAACAGAGAAAAATATGTAAATCACTCTAAAATTACTTTTTAAAATGACTAATTACAAAGAAAAAAACAAAAAATAGAGTCTTCATGAGAGATAGTGTGTGTATGTTTTCTCAGTTAAAGAGTACAGCAACTTCTGAGAACAAAATGGCTGCCGAGCCCTGCAGACAGATTGCTTTTTGAAATTTTGCAGGTCCAGTAGACATAGAAACAAAATGTACCAGTTTCATAGCTACATACCTCTAAGCTGCTTAAGAGCTGCTCTGTGATGGCAGCCGTGGAAAAAGGGGGTTGAATCCTCCATTGTAATTCATTGGTTATGTCTTGGGTACTGCAGCAAAGTAAATTAATTAAAGTCACTCTAGTTGTCCATAGCTTACACAACAGCTATTTGACATATTTAAATTGTAGTAAAAGTTTAAAATAAAAATAAAAAAGTTGGTATATAATAACTCAGAATAAAATTTGAAAACTTCTGCATCTCTTAAGCCTTGTCTCTAGGAGAAAAGTTGCACTGATTTAACTAAATTGATTTTAAATCAATCTTGCTAAACTGGTGAAAACCTCTAATGTAGATACACTCAAACGGATTTAACTCTCACTTAATTCGGTTTAGCTTGTTAATAAATTAACAAATTAAGCTAAATCAAATAAAACATGGTTTAAACTAGTTTAAGTGCATCTACATTAAGGGTTTGCACCGGTTGACCTAGATTGATTTAATTTTCTATCATATAATAATAATACCTAGCTCTTATTTGGAACTTTGCATCAAAAGATCTCAAAGTGCTGTACAAAGATGCAAGTATTATAATCCTCATTTTACAGATGGGGAAGCTAAGGCCTAAATTTATTAAGAGGACTTAAACTGTAAGATTAAAATAGTTTCCTGATTATACCTAGTGGAACTATGGCCAATTTTGTGTAAAATGAAAAGTGAGGATGCCACCAAATTTTTCATCAAACAAATAACTCATATTTTTAGCTTTGTTTATTTTTTTTAAAATTACATTGATCTGTCTGCATGTAGAATGATAGTCTATATTAACATATGCCACAGAGTGTGAAACCCTGCTCTCTTTATCCATGTAAATTGTCCCATTGGCTTAAAATGGGACAATTGGATGAGTAAGATGAGAAGGATGTGGCTCAAACACCAGAAGCTTTGTAGCCATATTGTCATTTATGCTGTACTATTCATTCTATATTTAAAAATCATTCCTCATTATGGCTGCTTTTTGCATATCTTTTGCACATCTGCTGAAACTATCTTTTTTAAAATGCATGTAGAGATGCTTAAAATGTTACCTTCAGCTTTGTGTACTGTGAAGCTGCCATTTTCTAACAGCATCTACTTACACGGTACCTGTAGGTGGCATATGGTGCCTTTGGGAGAGGACAAAGTATTATTATATTGCACTTTCATAAAACAAGAGTTAGGTCACAAAAATTCCCCACTCAGAAGCGCAAGCCACAGAGCTATATACTGTACTATAAAGACGTAAAAACTATTAATTGTAACTGCAAATGAGAACTGAATCAGAGTTGGTTGCAAAAAAATTTCCATAGGGCCACTTTCTTTTCTACACATCCATACAAGGTGTCATAAACAGATAGTTAAGGGTTAAAGCCTCTTTTACCTGTAAAGAGTTAAGAAGCTCAGTATAACTTGCGTGAACCTGACCAGGGACCATATAAGAGGGGACACAGATTACCTTTCAAATCTTGATGGAGAGGATCTTGTTTGTATGTGTGCTCTTTGTTTTGGGGATGTTCGCATCTTGGGACTAAGAGAGACCAGACATTCAATCCAGCTTCTTCATCTTTCTGAACAGTCTCTCATGTTCAAACTTGGTAAGTAACAGCCAGCAAGGCCTGTTAGTATTTGCACTTTTTTTTTTTCAACTGTGTAATGTTCCTTTTGCTGAGAGCATTATACATCTGTTTGCTGTAAACGTTTGAAACCAAGCTAAGAAGGGGGTCTCTGGGCTATATATTGATTACCTGTAAAGTACTCTTCTCCTTCCATGAGTGTATTACAGAGATGATTTTTACCTTTCTTTCTTTAATTAAAAGCTTTCTTTTTAAGAACCTGATTGATTTTTCCTTGTTTTAAGATCCAAGGGGATTGGATCTGGACTCACCAGGAATTGGTGGGGGAAAGGAGGGGGGGATGGTTAAATTCTACTTGTGTTAAGATCCAAGGGGTTGGATCGGTGTTCACCAGGAACTTGGTGAAAAAGCCTCTCAAGGCTACCCAGGGAGGGGAAGGTTTTGGGGGGAAAGGGGGTGTTCCAGACACAAAGGAATCTGGATGGTGGCAGCGAACCCAGATCTAAGCTGGTAGTTAAGCTTAGAAGTGTTTATGCAGGTCCCCACATCTGTACCCTAAAGTTCAGAGTAGGGGGAGGAACCTTGACACAACGCAGTGGCAACTCCACGAGATTCAATCAGGAGCTTCCCTTTACATTCCTGCATCATGAAGAGGTGGGAAGAGCGTTTGCCACATTCACTCATTCACTCTCCAAACTCCCTGGACATTCTCAGATTACTATTTGCCCTGTGGGCCCCTCCCTGCCCCAAACACCTTACTGCACTTGGGTGGCACAACTTTTGCAAGAGCTGTGCTGTCAGGAGCTCCCTCGACCTGCAGCTGCCCTGGAGCCTGCCCTGGAGGGTGGTTCCATGGGACAGAGGGCCAAGCTTGTTTAGTATATTGTTTGGTTTGGTCCACAAATTTGAGGGAGAGAGAATCCATCAGAGCTGGTATAACTCACCCTCCCCATTATATAACTCCCCTGGCCAGTTCATCTATTTTTGGCTTCCCTCCGCTTGTGGAAGCAGAGGGTATCATGGGGCCCATAGACTCTACTCTCTAGAAAATGCTTATTATAATACACCATGAAAAAGTATATGCCAAGTATGGAAATCAACAGAAACTATATGTATTATAGATTAGCTTGTTTTAGTGTTGCAGGTACTCCAGAAGGTGGTTAACATGATCAAACAGCTTTTTCATAGTTCTCATGGCCTCTTTCTTTCCCTCAGTGGAAAACAGTCTGAAGGAAGGGCCCCTTTATCTAGTGAACAGATCGAAACTCCAGAACTCACAGATGATTCCACTGCTGTAATTATTTTTTCCTTTATTTAACTAGTGGTGCTAAGAATCAAATTGTATTCTCTTTAAAGCACTGACATACTGTCTTAGAACTAAACATTACAAAAAAATCTGATTCACGCTAACATATTAGCTCTTAAAAATTTGTAAGGATGAAGCAGTAATTATGAAAAGTAATTCTATCTTTATTTCTGTTTTTTGGCATGTTCTGAACTTAGCTTTGTAAGACTTCATTCAAATCTTGGTGTCCATGCTAAGATAATAAATAAATATCCATATTTCTTTCTTCCTTTCTTTCTAGAAAGAATGTGTGTGTATGTGTGCGTGTGTTTTGAAAGGTATTTGTTTTCCTGGCATGGACACCGAGACTTGAATGAACAAACTCTTATAAAGCTCAACTCAGAGTGTCAAAAAACACAAAAAGACTAAAGACCAAAAAACTAAAGATACAACTACTTTCCATTTAGAGACTTCAGGTCAGATCCTGCAAGGTGTTGTGTAACAACTAGGATGTGATAAGTGCTCTGAACTTCCATCTAGGAGTAACAGTTGTTGCTTCCATCACAACAAAATGAAACGTAAGTTCCATCAAGTTTTACCAATAGAAAGAATGTTTCCATCAAGTGTGCTAACTCCATATTCTGCAGTTCATAGCTATGAAAACTGGACATCATATTCCAAAACTAAATAGCTGCAAGCCTCATATTTTAGATTACGCCAAATCATTGAGTCAGTGCACAACCTGAAGGTCAGATTCTGATTTCAGTTACACCAGTGTAAATTGGGAGCAATACCATTGATTTACTCCAGATTTACATCAGTATATCTGAGAGAAGAATCTGGGCTAGGGGAAATAGGTTTTGCATAGGGGTTGGAGGGGAAGGCATAAGTCTGTGGAATGCTGAGACAACCATTCCATAGACACTACTTCAGCCACAGAATTGTCTTCCAAGCTGCTCTGTAGGGAGAGATCTCTTGTGCAGGATCCCTGTCATTTGACACCCAACCCACAGCAGAACTACATTTCTACTACATTCTTTGTCCATTATTATAATTTATTTTTCTACTCCAGTATTGCCTAGAGGCCTCATCCAATACTGGAGGCCCATTGTGTTAAGTGCTATAGATATAGTAAGACATAGATAGGGTCTGCCTGAAGAGCTTGTGATCTAAACAGACAAAGGGTGAGATGGAAAACAGAGATACAGAGAAGCGAAACAACTTGCCCAAGTTCATACAGCTGGTCAGTGTCACGGCTGGAAATAAAACACCCCTTCTGAGTCCCATTCTTCTGCCCTATCTACAATAGCAGATGGCCATAGAGAAACAGGCTAATGTCATATGAAACCAAGCAAGAAGCTAAGGAATTCTATCTATGGCCATGAACTCTGTGTAGCACTTTAAATTTAAATTAACAGGACCAAACTCTCCTCTCATTAATACCAGTGAAGCTCTATTGACTTCAGTGGAGCTAGCTTTGCTGTAACTGAGAGAAGAATTTGGCCCAGCATCTGTAATAAATCATTAATGAGAATGTAGTAAGATACGTTTTAATGATTAATTAACAATGTATTTTTTGGCAAAAAGTATTCTTAACATGCCCTAATGTATCAAGTGATAATTACAATATTAAAAGCCCACTGATTAAAGCAATTAATTATATGCTTAATGTATTTACTAATTAAGCTTTAATATATGTATAGTTAAGTAATCACTCATGAGTATTTCACATTGGCTAAACAGGATTGGCATAAATTCCATAGAAACACTATAAAATGATTCTTCCACTGATTATATGAAAAATTCAACCTTTTTTGTTGTTTTTAAAGTGTATTACTTGCCCCTACATTTTCTTCTATTCTTTGAACAGGATATTGATTACAAATGAAGTTTTCTAGACAGCATTAAAGGATGATTTTTTCAAATGATATAACACAATATGGTCTCCAATATTTGCAGTCATGTTTGCATAAAAGAAACAGTCCTCTTGCACTCTGCAGTTCTTACTCAGTTTATATTCAGATCCTACACAGGCAGAACTCCCACTGATGTCAATGGGAGTTGGCCTGAGAAAGGACCTCGGGTTTTGGTCTTTATTTGCAGCTGGCACTTTTGGCTACCCATTAGGGCTGTTTTGTAATATCATATCCTTCTCTTAGTTCAAATATCTCTTTCAGATGGGCAATAATGTTTTGATGAGTGTGACAGGGATGGATATTTCATTAGTAAATGAGATGTAGAGTCCTTGAATTACAGAAGGTTTTATTGACAATGGTCATGGCCTTGAGCATCTTATCTCCTTATATGGGCAAAACTCCAGTTAATGGGAGTTTTGCCAGAGTGAGGCACAGAGGATTAGGACCACCTTTTTTGGCATACATTGCTCACATAGGCCCAAATCCAGAAGTCCTTATTCAGGAAAACTCCTATTGATTTTTGATAGTTTGCCTGAATAACGACTGAGCTCCCTGACATCCCTGATTCTGGCATGGAGTGTGCCAAGGTGAAGAACACAAGATTCTAGGACAAGCACAGTCCTTCCTTTTCTAGTCCTCTCACAACCCCTTTGACTCTCATATTACTCTAATGGGGATGGAGTAAGTGGGGCCATAATCCAGTCCCTACCCCAGTTCATCTGAGCAGGCCTGTTGCACCACTGGGAACAGGTTGCGTTATTCTATTACATTGTACATCTTAGGGTTTGTTCTGGCCTCCCTCACTCTCTCTTGGTATTTATATGGAATATAAACATGGAATTTTTATGATGAATCTGAGCGCTCTCCCAAACACCTAAAAACAAAAATAGCAATATCATAGTGTAAATCATTTGTGAGAGGAAGCTCCGTACTGTAAGGAGGGTTATGTGCATGTTTACTCCTTCCTCCTCCTCCTCCAAACCATTAAGGAGCAAGTGAGCATGCTGCCTCATGCACTGCTTTTTGTAGATACCGCTGACACCTGTGAGGGTCCCAGGACTAGCTAGCCAGTCCAAACATTTTGGAGACTAGAAGTAAGGAGATAAAGTGAGATCTGAGTGGGAAGGTCTCTCTCCTATTTTACCTTATTTTTTGCTCACCAGTCCCAAGTCTGGGTGTATCTCCAGGGCATCCCAGGGTTGAAACCTCAGGACCTGCCCCCTTAACTTTCCCCACAACTGTGACTGTATCATCTGACCTCTCTACTTTCTATCTCTAGTGTGTATGTATGGAATTAAATGAATGCACTGAGGTAGCCTAATTAAATGGGTCATCAGGGGTCTGGGATACATGTAAACTGGCCAAAGTGCACTCTTCCTGTGCACTGGAGAAATGGGAGATGGAATGGTCTTCATGAAGAACAAGCTCTTCATGAACTGTCTGTGCTCTATGTAGCAAGCTACCACTAGATCCAGAACTGACAGTAATGGCAAATGAACTCAAGGGCTCAAACTCAAACAGTGTATAACCCTGTCCTGTATGGGATTGTATCTATTTCTGACTGATACATGAGGGGTCTGACTTTTCATTGTATGTTAGTAACAATTCTGTAGCTTCTCATGCTGCTACAATTGATGCAGAGGGTGTTGATTTAGCGGGTCTAGTGAAGACCCACTAAATCAAAGACAGAACACTCTCTGGTTGACTCTGGTACTCCACCTCTACAAAAAGAGTAAGGTAAGTCAATGGGAGAGTGTCTCCCATCAACGCACCATGATGTAGACACTGCAGTAAGTCAACCTAAGCTACATCGACGTTACTCACATAACTGCAGTAGCGTAACTTAGGTTGACTTACTGCGGTAGTGTAGACAAGGCCTAAGAGTGAGACAAAGTACATAGCTGTTATTTTAACATGCAGCTAGCCAAATATCCCCACAAAGGAACTGATCCAATGATAAGCTGAATGGCTTCAACTCCTATTGAAGTTAGCAGGAATTGTGAGTACTCAGCACTGCCAGATATTGAAGCTTGATGTAAGGAGACTTACATTGAAGTTTAATGTAAGGAGACTTATTAGAACTATAGATGGGTCCAGATCAGCATGTCAGATATGAAAAATCCTGATTTTTGGAGTATTTGAAATCCAGATGCAGATCTAGATCTGAATTTTGTAGCTTGAACCCATGTCTACTTAGAATAATGGGATAAATTACTATTATTTTATTGCTCTTTCTGAACACTGAAGGTGCAATCCCACAAAGGCCTAGTGAGCACCCTCAACTACCATTGACTACTAAAGGAGTCTGGCTTGATTAAAGTGTGAAAAGACTGCAGGGTTGAATCATAGCTGAGATACCACATTTTCCCCACAGTTATAGAAGGAAATGACTGTAGTCCAGACTGACCCTTCTTGTGGTAAAACCTGTTGAAGGATGGTAAGAGGGGGAAAATTCCATAAGGAAATTTTCTCCCTAATTGCTCCATCCAGGGACAGAGGCCTCTTCCCTCCCTGTATAAGGGGCTGAGGGTTCAATCCACAAAGCTGGAGCATATCAGGGATCTGTGAGGATTCTGGGTATGAATGAGCTAAACTCCTAATCCTCCCCTCAAGAGCATGCAAAGACTCTAAGTTACTGCCTGAACTCACCCACTTTCTGGGGGTTGACTTGATTCGTAACTCAAAAACAAAAACAAACAAATAAAAAACCCCCACAGCATGCTGCAAAAACCTCAGCCTGACCTTCCTCCTTGAGCTTGTCTGCCCCTTGCTCCCTAATTTCCTCTTCCCAGGGAGCCACTCCCACCCCCCAGTGGAACTGACAAGTTCTACCTACCTCAATGAGTCTGTGGAACTTCTGCAGCTTCATACAGGGCTTTTACGTATGCTAACAGGACGGGGAAACATAAGAGACCCACTACAAGGAAAATCCCCAAGAAACCCTGTGCTGAGGTCCTCGGTCTCAATCTTCTCATCCCATTCCTAGATAGCATGGCTCCCATGGTGGTTCCACACTTCAGAGCATCTCAGTGGAACAGGTCAGACAGCCCTCAGGTGGTGTGTTACCTTTTCCAGATAAACTTTGCTGGATTGGCAGTGGTATAACTGATGGGAATTTTTTTTAAAAAAAAAGCTTACATTAGAGAACACAGAAGCAGTGACTAGTATGTACGGTAAATGTTACTCTCGATCACTTTTTAAAAAAATTAAATTTTCAATGCAGACCATTTAAAACACACAATGCTCAAACTGAAACCAAGTGCTGGTGAGAAAAATTATACTGAACAAAATATATTAAAATATTGAGCCAAATCTTGAAGTCTCTACTTAATTTTTCATTCAGACGAGCCTCCTTTTGACTTCAGAGTGAGATTTTCCTCAGTAAGGAGTGAGTAAATGCTAAGTAAGGATTATAGGATTTGGAGCATAGAAAACTGAAGGTTAAACTACAGGCATCTTCCAAAGGCAGTTGAGCCTATCAGGCCCAAAGAACTTCTGGTTCTTTCTTCCTGTCGCCCCACAAGGAGAACTAGTGTAATGTTGCTGGCAACATTTTGCTCTCTGACCTGCACAGCCTATTAAGCAGTTGTGGGTTCTCAATGATAGTGGGAGTCCTGTGCATGGGATGAATTGCAGTGTGGATAAGGGGCCAAACTTTGGTGGTCAAGTATGCATTGACATATACCAACAAACCTGCAGAAAGACCATAGGATGAAAGTTTCCTCCTTGATTCTGGATACCAACTCAAAACCCACAGGGAAGCTATTCTTCCAATGACTTCCACAACAGAAGTCATGGAGTGGTATTGTATTCTAGAGTGGGTTCTAGGGCTCAGAATGTAGTTCACACATTTGTGCTCCCTGACCCCACAACAGGAACTACTCACCAGTCATGTACAGAATAATGCACAACCAACAGGAATGATCAATGTAGGGACAGGCTGTTGACATTCAGAAGATGGGTATATAGTAACACTGCTTTATCCGGGTACGTGTGTGCCTGTTTCGGAGACCGTTATTCAGAGAGACAATATCTGGCCAAAGAAATCTGCAGTGTGGGTAGGAAATAAAGTTTGTTTGAATTATTTGCTTCATTTTCACAACTGATCTTTCATGGAACAAAAGATCAGTTTTATTATTATTCCCCTTTTTGCTATGTGTTCTGCAAACATATAGCACAAACTCCTGGCCTTACTGAAATCCATGGCAAAATTCCCATTGACTTCAATGGGACCAGGACTTCAGTCATACTATGAGAAAGTCCTTGTCCAACAGAGCTTATAATTGAAATAGGAAAGACAAAGAAATGGGGTACAGGGGAAACAGAGGCACAAGACAGTGAAGTGACATGCTAAAGTCAGTGGCAGAGCCAGAAATAAAACCCAGGTCCTCTGACTCCCAGTCCAGTGCCCTCTCCTCTAGGACACACTGCATTCTAACATTACTTCTGTGAACTCTGAGCCAAAAATATCAACCCTAGAGATAATTGCATTGTCTTCAAGTAAGTTATGGTTCACCCGGGATGAAGCTGGTCCTAGCATGCTTATTATTTAACTGTGCTCTAAATGCTTTAAAATACGTTGCCCCCAAAGTATCAGAACAACTGCATGTTGGTATTGGAAGTCATCAATAATGCTCAGATAGCAATATTATTTCATTTATTTCCTGAAAACAGACGTTTGTTGATATATTACTGTAGACTCTTTCAGTTTGTCTCATCCTAAAGATACTCAGGGAGCATGGGTCAGTCATTCCATTTATAATCCAAATAGATATGTCTTTCCTAAACAGCTCTATTGTCTTTCTGCCTTCTATTTTGGTAACTAAGTAGCATCATAAATATTGGATTATGAAAGCCAGAGATCTTGAAGACCAGAAGCTACACTTAACATGTTATTTCCACATCATTTTTTTCACCCTCCTCTAGTTTTAACTGCAGCTGTCAGTAGTTCATAAGGGGATGTTTTAATGTTTAAGTTTTCACTGATTTAATAATTTTATTTATTAGCTGCTAATGGAAGAATTTAAAGGCTTTATGTTCATACCTAGCATTTTTATTGCCAGGTTGATTTAAATACATTAGCTAAACAGCCTCTTGTTTACTTCTTATATAAAAAGGCAACATTGTAAGCAACCAAATATTTTACTTATATTGACTGATTTACCAGCTGTTATTGGCTTCAGAAAGGGTCAGTGCCAGCACTCTTTTCCCAAAGGCAAGACAGTCGTTCTCTCTTTCAGCAGAGGCAGACTTTTTTTTTTTTCCTGCCAATTTCCCCACTGATCTTGTGCAGTAAAGCATGCTTGTCAACGAAAATGTCAACCAAGTTTAAAAAGAATAGTCTGAGTAAAACTAAAAAGTAAATTATTTAAGTAGAGTTGTAGTTGAAACTTGAAAGAATTCTGTTTGGTGGTTTTCTTTACATCATTCTGCCAATGGAGGAAGAACTCTGAATTTTTAACTAGTGAGGCTCTGTCATAACTAGGGCTGACAGTTCACATTGAAAATTCTGTTTTCTTCTTTCCCAGGAAAGCAAGTCAAAGTTAAACCAACAAACTATTGTTGGCAAGTATCTTACCTTTGTTTTCTGCTCTTTTATAAATTGGCCATTTGGGTTTTTAGGTTGCTTATAAATGGATTTCTAGAATTTAGGACTTCAGTTTAGCACTCTGTATTATGTCATTTTAAAAACAGTAGGTGTCCTTTACAGAGTCGCTGGGTTTGAAGCAAGTAGGATTCTGAGCCAAATGCTTACAGACAATGATATATAGAGGGAAAAAACACTGTAATTTATTGATCAGTAAATGTAGACTTCAGAAACCTAAATAACCTGACCCCCTAATACTTAGGTATGAGCTGACCCAAGATGATTGTATTAACACTCCCCTGCTCTGTTGGGGCTATGGCCTTTCAACACACCGAATTTCATGTTATTTGCTCATTGGCATTTTTGCATGCAGGATTTCACTGAGATTCATTAGAAATCCAGACCCTTGCAAATTAGAGTTATAATGTATCAAAAGATTACTAATTTACTGTATCACTATTTATTATAGCATTCTGTGTATGCAGAGCTACATGTCCATACACCTTTTTTTACATATCTATATATACATAACCCCTCTTCTCCTACTAATTGACTTTTCAGTATATACTACAGGATATGCATGACCAGTTCATTAAGGTTAATTTGTTCAAAAATATTAGAAGCATTAATTTCTGGCTCATAGCTAATGGCTGCTCCAAGCCAGTGTCTTGTTTCATCATTAGTGTCAGCTAGATTATAATTCACACCCAACTGTTTTTACACTATCTAATAGAATCAATTGATGCAATGGTTGACAAGATGCTGTTTTGCATTTTGTCATCTCACTAATGCACATGGCTTAAAGGCATTGGCATCCATAATGTGGGGCAGTTTTCATACGAGGCTCGGAATAGGCTGAAGCTGCAAGGGCCATTTTCATAAAATATTAATGAAATTGAAAAATACACTGGGGTTGAAGGCTTGTCTGCTAAATGTAAGGTAAAATCTATTCTGTTCTGCTTTCTGATGACTGTAATTAGCAGCCCTAATTAAAAATTCAAACCTTGTGTATATTTGAAAGCATGAATCTTAGCTCTCATAGTGTTTATTTCCTTTACAAAGTATTTTATTTTACAGCACTAATTGAACAGGATCCTTCCTAGTCTGACAGCCACAGCTGGCTAGAGCCAGTTTATGTATCCAGTCTCTCTAGACTACTTCCTTTTGTAAGCAATAAAACATCTTTAAAAACATGTATATGCTCTCTATGAGCCATTAACTCTGTGTCATCCAGTGCAAGGCTGGCCAGCCACACATGCATTGTTGTTTCCTTCACTTAAAAGTGACCTCTTTGAAAAGGCAGCTTTTTTCCCCCCAGATCGTCAATATTTAATGTGGATTTACTTACATTAAATGACCACCTTTCTGAAGAAGACTTGGCCCAATGCTGCCATTATTTATGAACAGCATATGCTGTGCAAAAAAATGGAAAGACTCATCCGTGAACACCCATTATTTCTGGTAGAAAAATCTACTTTTTATCATCACTCTGTGCAGTTATTCTGAAATTTGTGGTCAAGACGCTGGAGCCTCGCTAGGGAATGCGTGACGGCAACCCAAGTCCAAATTGATTGTAATCACATTACTTTGTGAGAGCCAAAGCACAGTATAAGATACAGGCCACCAGAGTATAATACAACAATTGTAATGTGAATGGGTTAAGTTTTACTGCTGTAGTTCCTATTTTCATTGTTGCCACAAGAAAGGATCTGCACTATATCATTTACTGTTTTCCTTTCCATCTTTGTGCAAGAAGAAGATACTGGAATCTTAATACCCAGTTTAATCTCCAAAAATGAGGGCTACTTCAGCCTAGTTTTCCCCCAATATCCTCCATTTTTGGATTGGGTGATCCTTCTACCTCTTCATCACAGGTTGCTCAGGCCATAACGAGTGGGGAGAAGGTGAATTGAAAATAAACAGAGTTAGAGAACATTTCGAAGCAACACAGCTTGATAACTTCTTTCATGGTTTGCATGAAAAAAATTAAATTCTGATGACACTGCCTGCTTGTGACAAAGGGTCTGATCTTGCAATTCTTGCTCAGAACTGGCGTCAGTGTGAGTTTGGTCAGAGTAAAGAGCGCTGGATCAGGTTCAAAGATTGTACAAAGAACGGGAAATGGTGAAAATGTAAAATATCCTCATTCCAATCCCAACATTGTAATCCTGTGACTCTCATTAGATATTAAGACTGAGGCTCTAAAATTCACAAGCCAGGCCATGAAGTTTGGCACCAATTTGTAATGAAGGAGTATAATTGCTTATTAACCCAACTGTTTTAAAATAACTGAAACACTGCTGTAGGATATGCCATAATAATAAATAAACAGCAATAGTCTAAGAGACATTTTACTAGGATCTGATCCTACCTGGGGCAGAGCATCCTCTTGCTATATCCTTTCGTTGACTTCAATGCCCTGCAGGTGGTATATGCATTATGTGCATTATGTGGGAGGGATTTTTAAAGTGCACTAACATGTTGCACATTAATTGGTCTGTATAGACCATTCTCGAGTGTACTAAAGGTTTCCTAGTATGCTTTAATATAGAACTATTTGAAACAGCACTACTTGGAAGTAAATTAAAATAAACTGACTTAAAGTCACTTTAATTCTGAATCAGAATATCTACACGGGGTTTAATACAGTTTACCTAATCCACTTTAAATTCATACCTTTAGTTAATTCAGATCAAGGTTCCTGAGTGCCCCTGTGTAGACAAGCCCTCAGATCAATTCACATAATTTTTTTTGTTCACTCCAGTTCCCTACCTCCAGTCTGTGTCTGTACCATGTCTAATTTAGATAAGAAACATACCTAATGCTTGGCATTTATGTCAAGTTTTTCCATTCATAGATGTCAAAGTACTTTACAAAGGAAGATAAGTACCATTAGCCCCGTTATACAGATGGAGAAACTAAGGTTCAAAGAAATTGAGTGGCTTATCCAAGATTGCAAAGAATAATCAAAACAGAAAAAGACTCACCATGTCTATGTAAAGCGTGGTAGTAATAATCACAGTTGGAGATGATTAGATGGCAGGAAAAGTGAACTCCTCCCCATATCTGGTTAATACCCTAGACAGCTTTCCCCAAACAAGGGAAGTTCTATCCCTTTCAGGGCCACGCTCCTGATGTGCACTAGGCATGAGAACAAACTAAACCTCTTACCCCCACCTCAGTCGTATATACTTCTTAGCACTCAGGAAATGACAGAAACCTTTCAAAAACCCAGTCATTCAATGTGTCATTCAACGATGCACACCCAGAACTCCATAACAGAAATTAATTTATATTTTACCGAAAAGTAAAGTTGTGGTAAACAGCAAGCAAAAATTAAACCTGTAGGGCCAAATTCTGCTTCTAATCCCTAGAGTAAGGCAGAGCAGTCTTCTTTCATATGGCGATAGTGGAAAAATGAGAACAATGACATGACTACTGTTGGATCTTAAGGCCTCTTATCCAGTCCAGAGCAGAGAGAGTAGCCATATGCATGGCTGCAACACCTCCAGGATAAGCATGGATTGGGCAATTGTCCCTGATGTGTCCGACAGTTTGCACCAGGCCACAGATGCAGTTTGATGATTCTCTCTCTTTCCAGCTATGGAGAAAATATGCCCATCTTCCATGTTGGGTGCGGACACGGTTTGCTATGGTGAGGAGAAGCCTGGCACTTGGGTCATTGATTAGATTTTTATTTGGTACATTGGCAGCCGCTCAGGCTTCAGACCATCTTCTGTGAATGTCCTTCAGGGAGAGCAGTACTGGCCCCATACGGTAAATGAGTGTTACAAAATGAACTATTGCTCCCCTCTGCACTGTAGCACCTGAAAGCCCAAACAAAATAAACAATCCCAAACTAGGGAGCATCACTAGACCAGCAACTTGAAAGGACCTTGAGGAGGAAATTTTGAAAAGCTTCTTCTAGGGGACCTAGGCACCCAACTCCCATTGACTTTCAATAGGAATAGAGCACTTACATCTGTTGGGCTCTTCTGAAAATGTTACCCTAAATGAAGAATGCCTCAAAATATCACAATGGACAGTTCGGCTAACACTCAACTCTCATATTTCATATTCAGCATGCAGAGGTAAAGTCCCATCCCAACTATAACATTCGGGACTTTACTTATTAATTAATTAATTGTATTATTGTAGTATCTAGGTGCTCCAGTCCATGAACCAGGATCCCATTGTGCTTGGCTCTGTATAAATACAGAACAAAAAGTTCCTGCCTCAAAGAGCTTACAATCTATAAACCTGTTTAAACATATTTACTAATTGTTGGAACAACTTTGCTTAGCAGAGGGATTATCTTCCTCTGCAGAATTCCACTACAATTGCTTTTTACATTTTATTGCCAAGTGATAGTGATACATCTATTTTATCATTTAGTTTAAAGATTAATTTGATGTTCTTTATTATAGTGATTTGAGAATATAAATACTCAGGGAAAAACAACACTATGCTGTCTCCTACAGATAATCCTTTTGGACCACATTTTCAATACAGAAGGTTAATTGTAAATACCGTAATAAGCACAGAGCAAACTATTTCTCAATTAAAGTCAAAATGAGGGGCATAGTGAAACCCACTATGCAAGCTCAAGACAAAGTGGTTTAAATTTAAAATGCCGTGGTTCAAAATGATAAAGTTTAATATTTCTCAAACATTTTCTCTCGCGTCTTAGAATTTCTGATGCAGACAATTGGCAATGGAGTGAACTAACTCCTGCATTCATGGACTCTGCATAATTGTAGATTTAAAAGGGGTGGTATAGCTGGCTATGAGGAAAAATAGAGCAGAAGATTAGGAAGAGACAGTGGTTTTTAAATTATAGTTCAAAGAGTAAAGCAACCACTCCACAGTTAAAGAGTCAGAAATGGATGTGGTTTTGTATTCCTTTATTTATTTCCTTCCCTCCCCTCAAGCAGTTAGACCCCAGGCATTTCCCTTCCACATCAGTTATACTATCCCCACCTGCTGCTCCTCCTCCTCTCTCCCAGCAGTTGTATTTTCCCCAGATAGATTCAGAGCTAAGGTCGAGAGAGGCATTGAGTGGTATTAGCAGTCCACCATTACCGTCATCATTTCCCTTACTAATGGGACTATGCCCATTAACGTTTTTGTTTTAGTGCCTGTCTGCCTCCAACAGGCTACCACAGTTTTCCATGTGTCTGGCCCACAATACAGTGGGCGAGGAATGCTAGTAACAGGCCCAGGGAACTTGTGATGGAAACAGGGCTGAACTGATGTCCTACCTAACACAATGGGGAGCAATGGCAGCAATTCAGTGCTGATCCTCTCCCCACCGCACATTTCAAGATGTTGCTTCTGGAATGTTTGGAACTTATGACCAACATATGGGAGTGGGTGAGAGAAGATCCATGGGACATCCCAATGCTGTCTTGTAACATGCTGCGGGCAGAAGGTGAAAAATACTTCTCT
This sequence comes from Chelonoidis abingdonii, assembly GCF_003597395.2. NCBI lineage: Eukaryota > Metazoa > Chordata > Testudines > Testudinidae > Chelonoidis > Chelonoidis abingdonii. The sequence continues at coordinate 289,967,177 of NC_133769.1, read as the reverse complement.
CCCCTCTCTGTGATCCTTGTGGCAATGGCAAAGAAGGGACTGGATCATTTCCTCCTCCTATCCAGACTGCATGGGTGGGAAGTGGTGGGACTGGGAAAAAAAAATTTATATCACAACACTGCAGCCATGCGTTTCTCTCTCACACATATATTTTCACACTGAGATGGGTACATTCACCACAGAAAACTCCCACAAAAGCTAGACTATTTGAAAGCAGGAATTTTCTGGCTTTCTAAAACTTTCACATTCTCTTACCTAGTCCTGATGGTTTGCAAGTTATGAGGCCTTAAACTAGTAACTATCTGAGGACTGAATATTGCCTGGTTGGCCTTCAGGCCTGCGTCATTTGGGGAGACGGGGCAGAAGGGGTATTTTCATGTTTTGGAGGTGGGCAGAGGAGAAAGAAACGTTTAGCATATTTTTAAAAAAATGGTGGCTGTTTGAAGCCCCTCAGAAGTTAGCAATATTACTTAGAATAAATCACAATCAGTGTGGATTAGTGGACAGAGTACAGGTTCAAAAAGCACAGTGTTTGCATGTGGAGAGATAGATGCTGTCTCGGTGGTGATAATACACAAAGCCATGTAATAAGTTATATTTGTCACATGTCTTTAGCTGCCTTCTATGCACTCTTTTCTCAGACCACCTCCGCTTGGTCTAACATTCTCAATCTCTGAGCAGCTTCACTTGCTGCCCAAATGTTTCATTCTTTTCTCCTCACATCAAGAAGCTCCCCATCCCTCAAATTACACCACCCTAAGGAAGTGACCCCCTCCAGGCTGGACATGGAGCCTGTGTACTATTGGAAAAGGAAAATCCCTAGCTTTCAAATGGGACATGGGGTACTTGTTGGAAGTACTGGGAAGTCTCAAGATAGCAGGCCTATTACCAGACATGGAAAAGCTCTTTTGGTCATTTTTGGTGGTTTCTAAAACTGAATAGTTATAATTCTCTCTCTTATACCTGTATAGCTGAATACAAGGGCCCAGCAGCAGAAGTGCTGTGCTACACTGCTGATGAATTCTGCCCTAAAACCCACACAGCCAGCCCTGGGAAGATCACCCTGGTGACACAGAAGATCCTTCTCAAGAAGTGCATATCCAGAAAAGCATTCCCATGCCAAGCCCTGCCCTGCTGCCTGCACACAGGGCATGACTCAAGTAAATGGGGCATTGGCTGGAGCTTTCCTGTGCCCCAGTGATCCCTCTCCCTATCAGTCCCTTGGGGACAATGGTAACCTGCGTAACTGTGAGCAGCCCTGCAAACAGCTAGCTTAGGACCTAGAGACAGCTGAGGCCATTTTTATACCACCCCTCCTGAGTTGTGTTGTGTGCTCCCAGCGAAGCCATAGAACCAAATGAAGCCCAACTTCATGTGGAGGGCTATGAAACATAGTGTTTTTAAAACTCTCTAAAACATTACTAACATTGTTTTCTGAGATATGGAGTTTCTGATGGCGTGGCATGGCATAAGAGTTCCACTGCCACTTGCATTGACTGCAGAACTCACCGTTGGCTTTGCTACCTTAAGACTCATGACAATCAAACATTATTATCCTCCTTCATTCTCCTCTTCCCCGTAATTATCCCCAAACTTTTCCCTTCTTCCAGTAGTTTTACTACTCCCAAACTTCATACCCTGTATAAGGATATACCAGGGGTCGGCAATCGCTGACATGTGGCTTGCCAGGGTAAGCACTCTGGCAGGCTGGGCCAGTTTGTTTACCTGCTGCGTCGGCAGGTTCAGCGGACCATGACTTCCTCTGGCCGGAGTTCGCCATCCCAGGCCAATGGGGGTGGGGGGAAGCATGCGGGTGAGGGATATGCTGGCCGTGGCTTCCTGCCACCCCCATTGGCCTGGGACAGCGAACCGCGGCCAGTGGGAGCTGTGGTCCGCCAAACCTGCTGACGCAGCAGGTAAACAAACTGACCCAGCCTGCTAGGGTGCTTACCCTGGCGAGCCAGGTGCCAGAGGTTGCCAACCCCTGCCCTATACTGTATAACTACATCAAAAAATCTATACTAAAAGAATATTAAAGTTGCAAAGTCAAGCCCTTAAAAGTGAGGAAATTCTAGCATTAATTTAGCCCTCTTTTGTGTATGGATTATTCATAGATTCCAGGGCCCAAAGGGACCATTGTGATCATCTAGTCCGACCTCTTGCATCACACAGGTCATAGAACTTTCCCAAAATGATTCCTAGATCTTATCTTTTAGAAAAACATCCAATCTTGATTTAAAAATTGCCAGTGATGGAGAATCCACCACAATGCCCGATGAATGGTTACAATGGTTAACCACTCTCACTGTTAAAAATGTTTGCCTTATTTCAAGTCTGAATCTGTCTATCTTCAACTTCCAGCCATTGGCACATCTGATACCTTTCTCGGCTAGGTTGAAGAGATCATTATTAAATATTTGCTCCCTATATCGGTATTTATAGACTGTGATGAAGTCACCCCTTAACCTTCTCTTTGTTAAGTTAATTGATTGAGCTCCTTGGGTCTATCACTATAGGGCAGGTTTTCTAGTCCTTTTAAAAAGAATCTGCAAAAAGAACAGGAGTACTTGTGGCACCTTAGAGACCAACAAATTGCCACAAGTACTCCTGTTCTTTTCGCAGATTCTTTTTGCAGATACAGACTAACATGGCTGCTTCTCTGAAACTAGTCCTTTTAATCATTCTTATGGTTCTTCTCTGAACCCTCTCCACTTTTTCAACATCTATCTTGAATTGTGAACATGAGAATGGAACTCAGCATGCTAGCAGCAGTTGCACCAATGCCAAATATAAAAATAAAATAAACTTTCTACACCTATTCAAGATTCTCCAGTTTATGCTTATTGCCCTATTAGCCAGAGCTTTACACTGGGAGCTCAAGTTCAGTTGATTATCCACTATAACTCCCGAATCACAGTCATTGCTTCCAGGATGAGGTCCCCCACTGTGTAAGTGTGGCCTACATTCTTTGTTCCTAGATATATATTTTTACATTAAGCTGTTTTAAAACACACATTTTTAGACCACACCTAGTTGACCAAGAGATTTAGGTCACTCTGTATTAGTGACCTGTCTGCTTCTTTAGTTATCACTTCCCCTATTTCTGTGTCATCTTCAAACTTTAGCAGTGATGATTTTATGTTTTCTTCCAGGTCATTGATAAAAATGTTAAATAGCATGGGGCCAATAAACTATACCTGCAGGACCCACTGGCAACACACCTGCTTGATGATTCCCTTTTCACAATTACACTTTGAGACCTATCAACTTGCCATCTTTTAATCTATTTAATGTGTGGCATGTTAATTTTATATTATTCTAGCTTTTTAATCAAAATGTTGGGCGGTTCCAAGTTAAATACCTTACTGAAGTCTAAGTATGTTACATCAGCACTATTATCTTTCTCACCAAAACTTGTAATCTCATCAAAAAAAGATCTCAAGTTAGTTTGACAGGATCTGTTTTCCATAAGCTCATGTTGACTGGCATTAAATTATCCTCCTTATTGTCCTCATCAATTCATGTATCAGTTGCTCCAGTATGTTGCCAAGGGTTAAAGTCAGATCTGGTAGGTCTGATGGGTCTATAATTACCCAGATCATCCTATTTACCCTTTTTAATACTGGCACAACATTAGCTTTCTTCTAGTCTTCTGGAACTTCCCGAGTGTTCCAAGACAACATCAATGGTCCACTGAGCTCCTCAGACAGCAATTTTAAAACTCTTGAATACGAATTATCTGGGCCTGTTGATTTTAAAAAGTTTAAAATTTTAAAACTTTAGTAGCTGCTGTTTAGCATCCTCCTGAAACACGAGTGGAATGGAAAGAGTGTTATGAGCATCATATGATGACACTACATCATCTGGTTTTTTTTCCCAAATACAGAACTGAAATATTTATTGAAGACTTCTGCCTTTTCTGAATTATTATTGATAACTCTACAATTTCCATCTAGTAATGGACCAATACCATTGTCAGGCTTCTTTTTGTTCCTAATATGTTTAAAATTCCTTCTTATTGTGCTTAATGCTGCCGGCCCTATATGTCTCCTCATGTCCCTTTGCTTTCCTTATCGATTTTCTACAGTTGATAGACTCATAGGATTATAAGGGACCGCAAGGGTCATCTAGTCTCACCCCATGCCAAGACGCAGGATTTGTTGTGTTTAAATAATCCAAGACAGATGGCCATCCAGCCTCCTTTTGAAAATCTCCAGTGAAGAAGCTTCCACAGCCTCCCCAGGCAGTCTGTGTCAGTGTCCTACTGTTCTTACAGCTAGTAAGTTTTTCCTGAGATTTAATCTGATCTGCTATACTGTAGTTTGAACCCACTGCCTTTTGTCCTGCCCTCAGTGGCAAAAGAAAACAATTTTTCTGCATCTTTTTTATAGCAGCCTTGCAAGCATTTGACGATTGCTATCATACCCCCATTAATCTCCTCTTTTCCAAATTAAACATACTCAGTTCCTTCATCCTTTGCTTATATGACTTGTGTTCCATCCCTTTGATCATCTTTGTCAAATCTACATCCTTTCTATATATTGGTGACCAAAATTGGACACAGTACGCCAGCTGAGGCATAATCAGTGCTGAGTAGAGACACCTCCTGTGACTTGCATGCTATGCCTCCATTAATGCAACCTAAAATTGCATTTGTTTTTTTTGAAACAGCATCTCATTGCTGACTCATATTGCAGTTGTGATCCACCACAGCTGCCGGATCCTGCTAATCCTGTTTTCCCCCATTCTGCATTTGTGCATTTGGTCATTCTTCCCTAAGTGTAGCACCTTACATTTGTCTTTGTTGAATTTCATTTTGTTGTCTATAGCCCAGTTCACCAATTTATCAAGATCCCTCTGAATTTTAATCTCTATCCTCCAGAGTGATGGTACCCCCCGCCCTGAGCTTTGTGTCATCTGCAAATTTGATCAGTATGCTCTTGATACCTACATCCAGGTCATTAATAAAAATATTAAGCAACACTGGATCCAGAACACATCCCTGTGAAATCCCAACTTGAGACCTCCCTCCAATCCAACATCATTCCATTAATAGTTACTCTTTTGGAGTTATTAACCAATTATGTATCCACTTCATGATAGTTCCATCAAGCCTGCATTTCTCCAGGTTAGTTATCAGAATGTCATATGGGACTGCATCAAAAGCTTTGCTGAAATTGAAGTATATTATGTCCACTGCATTCCCCCTATCCACCAAATCAGTTACCCTGTCAAAGAAGAAAATGAAGCTGCTTTATCATGATTTGCTCTTGGTAAATCCATGATAGCTGCTAGTGATTACCCTTTCATTCTCTAGGTATTCGCAAACTGAATGATTTATACATTGCTATAGTAGCTTCCCAGGTATCTAAGTCAGGCTGAATGGTCTATAGTTCCCTGGCTCCTTGTTTTCCCCTTTTTTAAAGATGGGTACTATGTTAGTACTTCTCCAGTCTTCCAGGACCTCTCCTGTCATCCATGAGTTTGTAAACATTGTTGACAGTGGCTCTGAGATTTTTTCAGCTAATTCTTTCAGTACCCTCCTGTGAATAGCATCTGGCCCCACTGATTTGAATTCATTCAAATTGGTCAGATCTCTGACATGTTCTTTACTTATTCCAATCTGCATCCTTCCTCCTTTATTGTACATAGTAACTTCACTAGTCATTCAATCACGTTATTTTTTGTGAGATGACTGAAGCAAAGTAGGCACTGAGCAACTGTCTTCCTATCCTCTTCTGTTACCAGCTCATCTTCTTGGCTCATCTTCTGAGCATCGGACCCACACCTTCCTTGATCTTTCTTTTTTGTCTGATATATTTGAAGAGCCCTTTCTTGTTGTTTCTAAAATTTCTTGAAAGCTGTAACTCATTCTTTGTATGGTCTCTCCTGATTTTGTCCTTACACGTTCGTGCTATTCTCATATCTACTTCCTTGGTGACATGCTCCTCCTTCCGTTTCCTGTGTGTATCCCTTTTGGTTTATAGATAGCTAAAATGTTCCTTGTACAGCCATATTGGCCTCTTGTGGCTCTTCTTATCTTCCTTCTGCATCGGAATAGCTTGATGTTGAGCTTCTAGTATTACATGTTTTCAGAACTGCCAGCCCCCTTCAATTCCTTTTCTTCCTAAATGGTCTTTTCATGGGACCTTGCTTGTTCCTAGCTTCTGATTTATATTCATTACTACCAGCTTCCTCTTTCTTCCACTTTTTAAATATTACGTTTTAATTTTTATAGCTGCCTTTTACTTCTCTCTAAACCAGGCCATTTTTTTCAATCTGTCCAGCCTTCGTTATTGACTGTGGGATTGTGACTTGGAGGGGGATTTAATAAAGCTTTCTTAAACAATTATCAGTCATCATTCACATTTTTCTGATCAAATTCTTCCTCCCAGCTGATTTGGCTCATAATTTTTTTCAGCGTTGTGACATCTGTGAAATGGATACAGTCTTTAAATTGCAAGATCCTGCCCGTGTCCTCTCCCCTGCTTCTGCCCCATTCTGCCTCCCATCATCTTTATTGTTGTGCTCCACTCTCCTTCTGCTCCTGCTGCTGTCCTCCCTCCTGGTTTCTGCTTGTAACCCTCTTTCCCCTCAGACGCCTATTCTAGTTCCTCCAAACTGCTATCCCTATCCTCCACACAGCATCACTTACTCCTGTTTGTCATGCTCCTCTTCTTTTCCCTCCACACTGCCTTGGTTCCAACAAGGGGAGCAACGAGAGCATAAGAGACAGTCACCTTGCTCTCAGTTCTGATGCAGAATCTCTCCCTCCCTCAGCACTCACAGTGTCTGTCATCCTTTCCATTGGTTGTTCTAGTCATTCTCTTTTTCTTTAAAAAATGAAGGCAAAAAGACCAAACATATATGTAGTGTAACATTTTCCCTAAGAATCTGACCAATTTGGAGGAGTTTAAGGAAAAGACACTTGATCTTCTTGCTTTTAATAAAATACAAAAATAAAGTCCATCATGTACACTAGGTTCACAAGCCCAGGGTTAGGTGAACTAAAATGAAGAGCAAAGTAAAGCACCAGAAAATAGATTTTTGGGGTTCATGAAGCTTGAAAAAATAAAAAGAACTAACATGTAAAGTAACCTAGTTGCATAGGGTTCCAGACAGCATATTAGCCGACATGCTTTTTTGAAGAACATGGGACTTATTGTTCTCTCTATATATCCTTCCCTCTCTTTCCCCCATGTTTTCATTCTCTCCTTTGCATTCCTCATCACCCTTCCCCTCCATCCCCACACCTCCTTTTGTCTTTTATGGATTTTGATTGATAAGAATTTTAATGGCACACAGCCAACTTTAACATACCAGCTGAGGTTTGAATCGCTTGGTACTTGGATGTATATGGATATCTTAAAATGCATCATTTTGTAGTAGATCAGCTTTCCAGTTGCTTAGTGTATTATGTGACTTGATTGTATTGTTTGTCTGTTCAGACTGTATGCTCCATGGGCTAAGATTGTGTCTTATTTTCTTTTGTGCCATGCTCACTGCTGGTTTCCAAAGTGTCTGCATATCTGTTACTTGAGCATGCACATGCAAATAAACATTTCTCCGTGTTCCGCCTTACACTTTGGCTCCAGACCTGTTAAAGTCCTTATGGGCACAGAGGGCTGTCAGGGAGGAGCAGCTGGCAGCATCTGAATTCTTTTGAGCAGCTAGTGTATTAAATGAATGCAGGGTCCCTATTCTCCTGCTGTAAGTGATGAATAACTCTCATTGAAGTCAACAGGAGTTACTCATATCCTGTGAGGAGAAAACAGGGCCAAAGCTCTCTAAAATGATCAGAAAGAGTCTTGTAAATTTAAGTACACTGTCTGCTTACAAATAAGGAGCAGATAGGCACAGTAGGGGGAAACATTATTATACGTATGCACCCAGGCTGATAAAATTGGAGCACTGATTTGTTATTGCAAGGTCATAACAGCCACTACACAGTTTGTTCATTTTTTTAAAAAAGTTTTCAATTATTGTTTTGTTTTTAAGAAGCCAACACCAATTTCACAGAGATCCTGTTCTTATCAGCAAGAATTCTTGGACTGATTACTCTGAGGCAGCTCAAATAATATCACCTTAAGCTAAATAAAATAAAAAAATATAGTAATAATAATAACAGCAATAAATAATAAAATGAGTACATTTCAAATAACTAATGATATTTTATTGCTGCTTTTTCCATTAACCCACCCCCCCAAAATATGTAAATATATACGAGCTAAAATATTTTAAATAATACACTAGGAAGGGTTACATAATGCCCTCAATCCACGTACACAATAACCTGATTAATAACACAGCTACCCCTCTGAAACTTAATAACCTGATTGTCATCAATGGAAATTCTGCATGTGGATCAAGTATATGATGCCCCCTCAACATATTATTAGAGAACTTTCATACCCCAGTCCATATGTGTTTTCCCACCTGTAGTTTGTAGGTTCTTGTTACAGACAGATACCTAGAAATGTTGCATTCATACAGGGAACACTAATAGCACCTGAGTACATGGCACAAGGAAGAAGATGTTTGAAAAGTACTGGCATGATAACTGCATTGGGTCAAGTTCTCTTTCCAGTTACACATGTGAAATCCCATTGGCATCTGTGTCCCATTGTATTTCTGCAGTCCAGCAGGCTTAAAATTCTACCTGTCTTGCAAGAAGGGAACCTTTTTCACAGGAATCACTCTGAGTGAAATCCTGGCCCAGCTACCAGTGGCAAAATGCCCACTGATGTCAGTCATTTCCAGTGCAATTGAAAGAGAGGTAGAATTTTAAGGGTCTGGGAGTATAGGGGTGAAATCCTGGTCCCACTGAAGTCAATTCATTAAACAGAGAGTCAGTTTTTACATGGCTGGGGAGAAGCAAGAAAAAAACAAAAATCTATTTGGGAGGCTTTTCCTTCATGGAAATAAAATGGAGCTTATTGAAAACCCACTACAAATAACATATTAATTGTGCAAATTTCAGTTTTATAATCAACACGCAGCTTGAGAGCCAGTTTCACTCGCGTACTTTGGCTCTTGGCACAACTTTGGTGATGCAGAGCAGTTGTCAACTTGCCAAACTGGGGTCTTTGCGGTTGGTTCCCCATCAGGTGTACAGGGATACCTAGGACTGTAAAGCACCTTATTTCTTCCCTAGCTCCAGCAAGAGGGAGACTTGCTTATGCTTAACTGGATGTCAGCATCACCAACTCCACTGAGTGTCAGCACCACTTTAGTCACCCAAAACAATCTCCTGTGAGCTATCTCAGCCTTTACTTTGCCTTGCCGGTTAACAATAGGTGTACTCAAGCCCCTTTGAACTATTCCCCTGTAGCATCCAGCCCCTTATCCACTGAACACTCAGAGAAATACAAGGTCTGCTGTCGCCAAAGGAACAGTGCACACACCAGCTTGAATGATTTAGCTCAGGATCAGCTCCCTGCTTAACACCACAGCACTGAGATAGCTTTATAGTGAAAACAACAATAACTTTATTATCAAAGATTCAAAGTTCAAGAGATGAGTAAGAATAATGGAAACTAAATGTTACATATAAAACCAAATCATAACACGCTTTTTAGAGATTAAACTTAACATAACAGGCTAACCTTCTGTCTTAAACAGTTTATCGCATACAAATGTCTTTTGCAGTGTTTCAACCAGGACAGGTTGTGATCTTGTTTTCATGAATGTAATTACACTGCCTGATTACTTCCTAGATGCAGGATAATGAGGAATCTTCCTAATCTTCTCCTTATATCTCTGAAAGTGTGTTGTTTGTTCCCAGAGCCAAATAACCCCCTGTAGCTTAGTCTTCATTGTGCCACCTCCCTGATGACTTCACATTCCCCCATATTGACTTTGAATGGGGCTTCCATTATGTTGGCTTACAATGCTTAATTTACATGTTGCCAGAGAGACAGGTGATTACACAGCTTTTCTGTAATAGAAAAACCTGTTTGTCAGCTTTGCCTTGATATAGACTTTAGGAACATACTTTCAGAATACATACCTAACTCCTTACATAGTTTCTGTACACCCATTTCACAACGGTATTAATTACCAGCAAGACCCTGGCTTTGAGAATGCACATGGCATTCTTTGGTGAACCAAATGTATGTCTCAGGATCAGGATATTCTTGATGGCATTGAGGGGTACTTAGGGTCAAAAGCTGCACTGCATCACCAGGGCAGCTCAAAGCAGCCAGAGTGCACTGATGAATCTGGCCCACTGTGACAGGTGTAAATGACTATATAATATGCAGAACAGTGGAGAATTAGACTCAACAGGGTGTAAAAATCCTGATTCTTGCCTGAACCCAGTAATTATAAATTGGAGGAGAAATTATTTTGTCATGTGCTGAACCCAAGTGGTATTTTAGGGAGGGTAAAGTGAAGAAAGACTGTAAGTAAAACTCCCACATAGTATTTGTCCAGTTGCAGATATGATCATAGACATGTATTCCTGTAACTTCCTACATCATCTGCTGCCATGAGATGTGACTGGTCAAAAGTAAAAAACAAACGAGAAAAACAGTAAGGGTTTTAGTCAGAATTAGCAGCAATGCACTTTGGTGGAATTACATTTAACTCTGACTATAGGTTAACATTTGAAGACACTGCTTGAGCAACTTTAATATTCCTATTCCTAATGTTCCTAATTATGTGACTATATGTTACATGAATGGAAACATATAGTAGAGGTTAGCAGCATCACAAATGTAAGAGCTGTTGACAGAAATAGAGAGAGAGGGGGTGAGTGTGGGGAATCACATGCCATTGCATAGCAGAGATTTACACCAGGAGTCGGCGACCTCTGGCACGCGGCTCGCCAGGGGAAACACCCTGGAAGGCTGGGCCAGTTTGTTTACCTGCCACGTCAGCCGAGGGCTGTGCTGGCTGTGGCTTCCCGCTTCCTGCATTGACCTCGGATGGCGAACTGTGGCCAGTGGGAGCTGTGGTCCGCCAAACCTGCTGCTGTGGCAGGTAAACAAACTGGCCTGGCCCGCCAGGGTGCTTACCCTGGCGAGCCGCATGCCAGAGGTTGCCGACCCCTTATTTACATTTTACTACCATGCATTCTCAATGTTTTAGCAGAGTACGATGTGTTTACATTTCTTTTCAAGTTAACTGTGGATACATATTTCCTGACAGGGCAGGGAAGTGGGGGGCAAAGGAGCAATTGCCCAGGGGCCCAGGCAATTTAAAAGGGCTGGAAGCCCTGGACCCTTTAAAATCACCAGAATCAGCAGGCTGGAGAAGTCAGTGGCTGCCTCGCGTCGCCCTGCAAGGAAATGCTTCCTGTCTGCTGCAGGCACCAGCGCAAGGCAACTAGGGCTGGGTGGGGCACTGGGGGATGGGACCGCTCTGTGCTCCCACACTTCAGCTGTTCTGCCTCTTAGGACTGTGCTGGGAAGGGGGATCCTTGTCTGTGCTGGTTCAGCAGGGTTGGTGAGTGCAGCTGGGGGCAGGGCACAGGGGAGTGGGTCTCTGGGGGGCCTGTGTGTGGGGGTGTTGGGCTGTGAGGAGGTGAGAGGCACTGGGCAGGGGGGCAGTTTGTGTGTTTTGGAATGCTAGACAGAGTGGGTGTTGGGGGTGCTGGGCAGTGGGGGCGGCCAGTGTGTGTTGGGGTGTTGGACAGTGGGGGGTGGCCTGTGTGTGTTGGGGTGTTGGATAGTGGGGGCAGCCTGTGTGTGTTGGGGTGCTGGACAGTGGTGGGCTGTGTGGAGTGCTTTGTAGTTGTAGTGGTGGGGCTGTGGGGAAGGGCATTTGGTAGTGCAGGATGAGGGAGATCTGTGTGTGTTGGGGCACTGGGTAGTGCGGGTGTCTGTGTGGGCTGCTGGGGAGTTGTGGGGAGGCTGTGGGCGGGGGGATGCTGGGAAGGGATGATGGTGTGCAGGGCACCCAGAAGTTGTGGGTGGGGTTGTGGGCAGGGGGCACTCGGCATAGCGGGTCCAAGGGAGGCTGGCCATAGGGAGTTGCAGGGTGTTGGGTAAGGGTGGTTGTGTGGCACAGCATGGGCCCGCCCCAGAGGGGAAGGGGCACCCTGGCAGCACATGGCTGGGCAGACCAGTGTGTATCTGGCAGCTGTCAGTTTGTAAACAGTGCTCTCATATTGGGCTGGGCAGAGTGGGGACACGCCCTCCATGCCATGCCCCATTGCCCTTGGCCAACCCCTCGCCCCAGGGACTGACCTCCCCACACCATTCTCCATTGTCCCATGGGGGCCCACAAATACATTTGGCACCGGGCCCACAAAAGGTTAACCTGGCCCTGGCTCCTAGGCGTGCACAGGGTGGTACTGGCAGTGGCAAAGGTAGCCGGTGGGCACATCCCTTTCTAGGGGGCCCATTGACTGTTCTGCCTTGGGGACCAGAATTGCTGTCCACAGGCCTGCATGTTTCATGGTATGATCTACTTACACCTTTGGTTTCTTTTTATGATTGTTAAGTCTTACTTTATTTGTTGATAATGGCCTTAACAAAGAGACATCTCTCTTGATGCAGACATTACATGACTCTTAATTAACATGTTTACTAGATAATAGATGTCATCTCAAGCACACATATTTCAGTGTTTTGCTAGAGTGCATTCCCTAGCAATGAACACAAAGTGTCACTGTGACCACATACTAATATTCAAAGAAATCTACAAACTTCTCACTAATTTGGAATTTATTTACTTGTCCTGTGTGTGTGTTCATTTGGAACTTTTAGCATTCATTATCTTTGGTTCAAGTTGGGCCAGTCTGGAATTCTAATTATCTTCATTTTTACAACACCTATATCCAAGGACTTAAAATATTTTGGAGTTGTACTCTGACCTGTACATAATAAAGGCAGAACACAAGTATGGTGGCAACAATGTAATCTGAATGCTTTGTTGGATGTGCCACCTTTACAGAATAAAGAACACCAGAGAAACAAATTGGTCTGTCAGAGTCGATAACAACTCAATGGCCAGAGTTGCTAGTCACTAATACTTCCTGTGCTTAATCAATGTGCTGGAGGAGCTGTTCTGTTCAAAACAGTTAAGGGATGAGCAGCAGCAGCAGATGTGGCAGCCGGGGTGGGAGAGACAGTGAGAGGATTCACAGGGTTGGGATTTTGTTGTTGAAAGGAAGGGAAGGAGAAGAAAGAAAAAACATCCCCCTTTAAAAAAATCCCAAACAAAAGGATAGACTCATAGAACTGGAAAGGACCCTAAAAGGTCATTGAGTCCAGCCTGCTGCCTTCACTAGGTAGGACCAAGTACTGATTCTGCTCCAGCACTTGAAGTGGCCCCCTTGCAGAATGAACTCACAACCCTGGGTTTAGCAAGCCAATGCTCAAACCACTGAACTATCCCTCCCTCCCTCATTTGAGCCTGTGCATACAGAAGGGAAACCAGTTCTGTTCCCCCCTTCACGTCATCCTGCAGTTATCTGGATTAAGCAAAAAGCTAATACTTGCAGGATGGCAGGGCAGAAGCAAAGAGAGATTCTAGATGCCTTCAATGGAATCAGATCCACTAGAGTAACCAAAATGAAAATTAAAAGGAACCCTGATTCTGGAGGCTCAGGCCACTTGCTTCCTTTCACACCTTCTCTGGACTGTCTGGCATCAGACTCCAAAGAGGAAAGTGAGGAGCAGACTGTTCCCAAAGCAAGTCATGCTGACGCTAAAGTTTCAAGGAAGAAAGTAGTCATTATAAACAAGATTACAAATAATGCAAAACAAACTGGACGGCTCTTGGGATCACACAAAAGCAACCTTTAAAATGAATCCATGAACCTATAGAACCATGCTTGAGCAAGAAAGGAGATTAAATAGTATAAAGATAAGATGGACAATATAGGTCTTACTGCAATAATATGAGACTATTGGAGCTTACCTGAGGGTACCAAATCAGGAAATGTAGAAGATTTCCTCTAAGGATGTGTTTGAGGCTCTATGCTTGTTCTTCACTGAAAAAGACCACCCCTGACAGGTGTCTTTCTAACCTGCTCTTTAAAATCTCCAATGACAGAGATTCTACAACCTCCCTAGGGAATTTATTCCTGTGCTTAACCATCCTGACAGTTAGGAATTTTTTCCTAATGTCCAATCTAAATCACCCTTGCTGTAATTTAAGACCACTACTTGTTGCCCTATCCTCAGAGGTTAACTAGAACAAATTTTCTTCCTCCTCCTTGTAACAACCTTTCGAAAACTGTTATCATGTTCTCTACACACACATACACACACACACACACACACACCATTTTCTCTTCTCCAGACTAAATAAACCCAATTTTTTCAATATTCCCTCACAGGTCATGTTTTCTAGACCTGCAATCATTTTTGTTGCTCTTCTCTGAACTTTCTCTAATTTGTGCACACCTTTCCTGAAATGCAGCGCCCAGAACTGAACACAATACTCCAGTTGAGGTCATATCAGCATGGAGTAGTGTGGAATAATTACTTTTTGTGTCTTGCTCACAACACTCCTGCTAATACATCCCAGAATGGCGTTTGCTTTTTTTGGAACATTGTTACACTATTCACTCATATTTACTTTGTGATCCACTATGGCCCCCAAATCCCTTTCTGTAGTACTCCTTCCTATGCAGATATTACCCATTTTGAATTTATGCAACTGATTGTTCTTTCCTAAGTGGAGTACTTTGCATTTGTGCTAATTGAATTTCATCCTATTTATTTCAGATCATTTATCCAGATCATTATGAATTTTAATCCTTCCTCCAAAGTACCTGCAACCCCTCCCAACTTGGTGTCGTTCACAAACTTTATAAGTGTACTCTCCATGCGCTTATCCAAATCACTGATGATGATATTGAACAGAACTGGACCCCACTTGATATGCCCTTCCAGCTTGACTGGGAACCACTGGTAACTACTCTCTGGGAACAGTTTTCCAATCAGTTAAACACCTACCTTATAGTAGCTCCATCTAGGCTGTATTTCCCCTTTTTGTTTATGAGAAGGTCACGTAGGACAGTATCAAAAGCCTTACTAAAGTCAAGATATACCACATCTACCATCTCCTATCCACAAGGCTTGTTACCCTGTTAAAGAAAGCTATTAGGTCTTGTGGTTCAGAAGACTGTATTAATGAGGATGTGCAAGGATTTGTAAAGAGTCTGTGTATTTGTGGCATCAGGATATAGTTTTACACCTGAAATCTTACATGTGTGTGCATATATGTATATGGTTCTCCTCTCCATTTCCTCTTATTTTGTATTTATTTTGGGGTTTGCCAACAGAAAACTCCACAGGGCAGGTTGGGTGGGATGAGCCAGTTTAATACAGGGGCTAGACACCTGTCTTGACTTGATTCCCTGAAGCATTCCCATGGAACAGTTATTCATCTTATATTTTTTTTAAGGAGAGATAAGAAAAGGTACTAAATTTACTCATGTCTTTAAATGAGTGTTCAGGACAAGCTAGCCAATGCATAGGCTCAAGGAGTTAAATTAAAAATCTGAAGATTTAAGGCTGAGCTCAATCTTAGTCTTTTGCAAAAACTTGAAAGGGAATTTCCAAATTTTGAACAGCATATTCATAAAACAAGCTGCTTGCTAGCCTGGATGATAAATAAATAAAGTGATCCGAACTAACCCTCCAAATGTGGACTCAAGAGGCCAAATTTGTCCTCACCCTGGACAGAACTGAATCAGAATTATTCAACCACTATTATGCCAATTTACATACCTCTGAACAAACATTAAAACCCAATTCCTTCATCAGATTTGTAGTATCAGCAGATACAACTGACACAAGAGCATAAAGAACTGTTGCAGATTCCCATGGTAGAGAATGAAATTGTGGAAACAGTATTTGTGTTAGAAAGTGGGAAAAACTGAAGCCCCCAATGGATTCACTATAGAATTTTTAAATACATTTGAATCTGAAATCACATATGTCACCAAGCTTTTGAGAGAGGATTGCTCCAGATTCCTGTAAGGAGGCAACAATCTTTTTGCTTCTCAAACCAGATTCTTATCCTCAGGAGAGGATATCCTTTCCATAATTAAAGTTACAACCACAGTCTCATTCCAAGGCTGATTTTGATCCTCTTATGAAACCAGGTTTACAACCACTTTCCTTCAATAAGGTGATGCAAGCAGCAAGAGTATACCAGTGAATCTGGTGTTATATAAATATACACTAATAACACATATTTATCAGCCTCAAATGCAAAACCACATACATGTACATTTTTATCTCAAATTGGTTATACATTCATTTCCCATTACACTACCTAGAAAATATTATTCTTAAGAAATATCAATTATAAGTACTTTACAAAAGATTATTGTATTGACTGATAACATTTCCCATTTAACAAAGTCCCTTAAAATATTTAGAAATGGACATCAAAATACCAAAAATAATATATTAAAAAAACCACAGCAGTACATGGCTCACAGTTAAGGTAGCTTTGCTGGACTGACAATATATTTGTTCATTATGTCATAAACAATGTTTGTTTTAGATGTGTCTTAGTAACCTTAGTAGATTTTGAAAAAAAGGGCCAGATTCACAGGTACCCTTTGGCTGCTTCAACACCACAGAGCAGCTAGAACATACTGGTAAATCTGCCTCTCCTAGTATCTAATTGGAGT
Organism: Chelonoidis abingdonii; assembly: GCF_003597395.2. Lineage (NCBI taxonomy): Eukaryota > Metazoa > Chordata > Testudines > Testudinidae > Chelonoidis > Chelonoidis abingdonii. The sequence goes on along the minus strand of NC_133769.1, from coordinate 289,950,574 downwards.
TAGGTGAGCTCTAGATACCAGGGGTGACAAATTTCCATTGACTTTGACAGAGTTACATCAATGCACACCAACTGAAGATCTCATCTCTGGAGTTTAGAACTCACCTAACTTCTAGTAAATAAAATCATAGAGACATCTGGTCAATTCTGAGGCTTGTGATTTAACTAGAAAACATCCATAACTTATCCTCTTAAGCTCAGATCCTTGAAAAAAGCTCTAGATAAGCAGATACCTGTGGCTTTTATAGAGTAAAAAAGAATAAAGAAAAACACTGTTATGGTTGTTAGAAATCATATATCACTGATAAATTTAACCATTTGGGTATATGGTTCTCTGGTAGAATACTTGACCTAATCCTTTAGGGGTTGCATACACACAAAAAGTTTACCTCTTTAACTATACCCATAGTATAGTTAACCAGTATAGTGTACTGGTATAGACAAAGTAGTACAACATCCCTCTCTCCCCCACAAGTGTGCATGAATCTGTCCCAGTGTAAAGGTGCTCAGATTGATATCCTTATTCCCATAGGCAAAGGGGAATAAACGGTATTGGTTTAACACACCTTAATATTGGCATAACTGCTTCCACACCAGGAGTTGTACCAGTATAACTATTTCTGTAAAATTTCATTCCCCTAACTCAAATAGTTAGCTCAGTACAAAATCAGTGTGTAGACCAGGCTTTAGATACTTCCCCACTAACTAAAGGAATGAAAACAAAGAAAAGATAGAATTTGCTTTCTTATCAATTATAGCCTGAATTAACTTTGGTAAAATGAATATTATGCAAAAAGGGATGATTTTCAACCTTTGCCCTCTCATATCTATTTCAAATACTAAACAGAACAATACATCCATTTACCCGGCCTCAAAACTACTGTCCTTCCATATAAGAGAGAAGGCTTAGCAATACCACCGAATGATTCTAGGCTACATATGGAGCAGATCCTTAACTGGTGGAAGTTGTTACAATGGAGCTGTGACAACATACAGCAGCTGAGGATCTGCTCCCTAGTTTCAGCGACTGGGACATGGGAGCATAGGGACTCATCTTTACCTATCAAAAGATGATCTATCATTGGACAAAATTTGCTACCACCATAAGAAGACAGAAGTGTTCTTTCAGTACTGAACAGAAATGCTCTTAGGGAATTTACCGAGGATTATGCCACTAACACATGGCATATTATCCTTAAGCAATTTAAAACTGTCCAGAGAGTATCTCATATTTGTCCAGTTATTTAACAACTCTTGATTCCTTGAGGCCCTTGGGGACAACCTCTATTAATTTTGGGATTAATTTGGCATTGTGATTCTCAAGGATATTTATGATAAAGGAATACTTATATCCTTTGATAGATTAATGAGGTACATGCTGTACTGCAAAACAACACTTCTATGGGTTTTTACAAATAAGACATTATCTATGGGAAGTACATCATTTGAGAATGTTTGTACCCTTGCGTTCAATCCTTTAGAATATCAGCTTTTAATTATGAATAAAGACCGCAGAAAGAATCTCCAGTTGATATCATTTTAGGCTGAATAAATGCAGGGGAGAAGAAAGCAAAGATCAAGTGCAAAAAGAATCTGAATAAAAAATTCTGTGATGAAGAAAGGATTGAGCTATATAAACAAACAAAAACAATCTCCATCAGTGTAAAACACCAAATGCTTACATTTAATGTTATTCATAGAATATGGATGACTCCTGAAAGTATGAACAAAATAACTAGTAGCAGTGATGATATACATATAAAATGTAATATTGAAATTGAGTCTTGGCATGTGTTATGGAACTTTCATGGTGCTCACTAATTCTGGGCCAGGGTTGCAGAATTTATCAGGGATGTTCTGCAAATTCATAATTTATGTTAACCTCAGATTTTCTTGGTTCACTGTCTATTTGCCTTGTCTATGGAGAGATATATTATACTGTCTGCTGCTAGGACTCTTTTGACATACTGACAAAACACCACTGACCAGTCAGTCGGAGAATGATTAGAGTCGGTGCATATGTGTGTCATCTCTGAAAAAAATAAAAATAAAAAAACTATTGAACAAGGTGAGAGGATCTCTGAAATGTATTTAAAAATTATGGAACTCTGTAACACTGAACTGCACAATTAAAACAGAGAAGCTTTTTGTGATGGGAAAGGCCAGTTATCAAAGCATAAATGTTTTTAATAAAAGGGAACACTAAAATAACAACAAAATAAATGTGCATGTCTGTGTGTGTGTGTGTGTGTACAAATGCTCCAATCACAAGCCAAAGGGAAATGAGTGTGTGTGTGTGTGTGTGTGTGTGTGTAGCTATATCTGGATATTTTCATAATGAAACAAGCTTAAAAGCAGAGGTTATATATATAATATATCATTTTCCTTTGGCTTGTGGTTAAATAACTTGTTCCAGGAGCTCCCATAAGGCAGATAGGTAGATAGATAGATAGATAGATAGATAGATAATCTGTTTTTAAATTTGCTTCATTGTAAAAATATCCTTTTAAACACTGCAGCTCCATACACAAAACTCGATTTTAAAGCCAGTATATAAGTTCCAAAAGAGGCAATATTAACATATATTTCTTTTTTCCAATATATTTGAGATCAGTCAGGAAGAGAACAGAAGTGAACAACACTAATGATGTTAGGAAAAAGATCAGTAACCCAAGATCCAAAATAGTATGAAATGAGAAAAAAATCACAGGAATTTCTAGAGCAGTTCATAATCCCCAGTAGGGGTTCTTCTGGAACAAGTTATTTAATGACAAACCAAAGGAAAATGATTCCACAAATCACTGATAAACTGTCCAATGCAAGACTATCTGAAAACTAATTTGCAACTGGTTGTGTAGGACCCTGAAACTCAAGTTCTGTTCAGTGAAACATTGATAAGCACAGTCAAGACCATTTTCTGTGTTTGCACTAACAGATCTTGGCTCTTATCTTGCTCCCATTGAAGTTAATCAGAGATTAACCATTCATTAAACTCAATGGGGATTAAAACAAGGGGCAAAGCTTAATGAAGCTTGGAGAAAACAAACATACTGTTGCCTAACTGTGCTGTGCACATTTAATGCATTCTCTCTCCATAGCCCACATTTCTAATAGCAAACTGATATGTGGTATGCTCTGCTGAGATGCTAGAAATAGTGTACATATCGGTTCCATCTAGTGCTGCCCTCTGACCCAGACTTCTGAGCTACGGAAAACAAAAAGACACAAGCTAGCTCAACAAGGACCTTATTCAAAACTCATTGAAATCAGTGGGAGACTTTCCATTGGCTTTAGTGGACTTTGGATCAAATCCCAAATGGATATTTGACATAGACTAACAACTTGTGAGGAAAGCTATCAGATATTCTTCAGTGAGGTTTGGTTTCATTTTCCCAGAAAGGAGAGATGATCTGCTTCTTCTTGGGAGATCTTTAGATCACTTAGCCGAATGGAAATTAATGCTGGCTTGGAATCTGCCAACACACAACATATGCCTAAAAATGCTGTACTCATCTTTCAAAAATATCATGGAGCTGGGAAATATTTAGGGGCTGCAAGTATCTTCTATTTATGCTGGAGATGGCCACAGCATTCATAATGTACGATAAATAAAAGCAGTCGTTCCAAAACATTATAATAAAATGTTCACATCTTAAAAGTAAATACTACTCAAAATGAACTGCCGCATTATTACTCCCAAACAAGGCTTTTCATAATTGGTACCATAATGAAAAAAGTCTTTATTAAATATAGAATGGCTTTTAATAAACTGACCCACGAAACACAAAGTGTTTGTAGTGATCTATTTGAATTGTTTTGCTGGGGAAAAGGTGGTGAATACTCACTGAGAAAGGATGATAAATGAGATGCAGCTATTTTTTCTGTTTTAAACTGCTTAATTTCTGGTTCATAAGCTAACTAGATAAAGCTACCAACAGCTGCTACCACAAAACACTTAACAATTATCTGATAAAATGTTGCTGAAAATATTGTAATACCTTCAACACAAGGCTGTAGAAATATGTGCATGTACCAATGACAATTTTCCCTCTAAATCTTCTTCTTCACTAATATTTATAGTCATGAAATCTTAAAGCACCTTTAATGTGCCTATAATCCTGCCCACTTGACAGCTTTTACATAATTTTCGAGGGTGAGGTGACCCAATCATCCCGTGCTGTTGACAGTGCAGCTGAAATGACCCTCCAATAAATGAAGCAGGATTATCCAGACACTATGGCAAACAGCAGCTCATAATATGCATCAAGAAATTTCCATAGCACATTGGATCTTTGCCTTCAGTGACACATGGAGCATGCCTGAATTTCAAGCACACATTTCCCCAGACACTCGATAAGTTTTAACACACAAGTATAGTATGGAGGCTTCTGTCAAACAGGGTTTGTTTTCCACATTTGGAAGGAAATTGCTTTGCATTCACAAAACCACAGGCACAGCTTTAAACTGAATTATGTTGTTAACTTGTGCTTGGTTTAGTTGTTCCCTGACACTTGCAATGCATTTATGAGTTTACCCACTTAAAATTATAGAACATTACAGGAAATAAATTTTTGCCACAATAAAATCCACTATTGACAATAAACAAGTACTGGTGAATTGTATAGGGAATGATAAAATTGTGCAGAAGTTTTGCTGCATTTCTTATATCTCTCTGTAAAAATATCTCATACAAAATGCTAGCTGAATGCCTGCTAGGTTTACATGATAATGTCACGCAAAGGTTTTGATGCTTGTTGCCAATTCATATCACATATGTTGTGTGCTGTAAATTTAGTTTATATTGGAATAATTAGCAGTGACATGGCCAGATTGTATTAATACTCCTGTTCCTATTGCTTAGGCTAGGTACTGAACAATTTGAATGTCACAAAATATCAATATGGATGCTTTATGGCATCATGCCAGAGCCGCCTCAGGACAAGATGGGTTGGGAGTGGTGACAGTTTTTGTAAAGACTGTGGAGTTTGTTTGGTCTCATAAGACATTTATGAGGTCAATTGGATGTCATTTAAAATACCAGTAGAGACACATCTTTAAACTATACACAGTTTCATAGTTACAAAACTGAACTCTGGGAGCAAATATTAAATACAGTTTGCCTGCTGCATTTCTGAGTTGCACAACTAGAAAGAAAGCTGCGCTGTGTGTGGCAAAAAGGGAGGCATTCCTAGAACTATAGTTGCCCATTTGTTGCCCCTGCATGAAGAATTTAGAAAAAAAAAGAAAAATTTAAAAGGAACAAAACCAAATGCTAGTCTACATTATAAAAAAAGCCTGACCTTTACTAGCTAACCATTTAGATACTTATATAAGGCTTAATTGGAGTCTGTATGTTTATGAAGCACATACTAAAAATGAGCAGTCCTTTCTTTCTACCCTGCTCCATAATACGAGAAAAGAGATGTCCCTCAAATAAAGGTATGGTAAGTAAATGTAAAAACAAGCAAACATACTACTTACTTATTGGGAGGCAGAATGGCTAGTGAATAGCACATCAGACTGGTAATTGGGAGATGTGAGTGCTATTCCTGGTTTTGACACCGATGTGCTATTTGACCCTGGACAAGCCACTTCACTTCTCTGTGCCTCAGTTTCCTTGTCTCCCGAAAATAGGAATAAAGATACTTACCTTCATTGTTCTTTGAGACTGTTTGGATGACCAAACACTATACAAGAGGTAAACATTACAATTTGCATAACACAATAGCCATGTAGTATTCACTGTTACTGGAGGTCAGTGAGTCAAACGCAATTGTTCCCTTTTAAAAATGCTTAATAACTTTTTAGTTACACATGTTAACAGAGGTAATCATATCTCATGATTCAAGATACAAGCCAGTTGCCACAGAATCAAGAAGGAACTGTTCCCCCATTGCACATTTGTTCAGGTGAATTATGTGATGTTTTCACCTTTCTCTGGTGCATCAAGTATTGATCATTGCTGGAGGCAGGATATCAGGTTTAATGGACCAATAGTATCTACTGGTATGGAAAACCCCATATTCTTAGATCTCAGTAATAATACAGGGCTCTTTCCTTATCTGAGATCAGCTGACACGCATCTTGGTGAATCTAAACAAAACACATACGTAGTGAAAGACAACTATGTGTTATTCTATAATACTTTACAACAGGATGCACGCCCATGCAGCTGGAGTTAGTAGTAACCCTTTAGGTTTGCTAACTATGCGGTTAAGCATGTGAGAAATATTCAGATGTGCTAAATTCACGTGGGTAGAAAATAATCCAAAGTCTAACACCCGCAAAAAAATTCATAGGAATATACATATACAGCATAATGGGATCATTACATGTATCACTGAAACACAGTTATGATCATTTAACAGTGGACAGCAACACTGCACATAAGTACAGAAAAGAAAGAAAATTACTTCACATAATGTTATAATAAAATACAATTTAATTTTGGACTCCTGGTGTAATGCTTCAAGCATTCCAACAAGATAATGGGTCAGCAGAGTCACATCTTACACTGAGGCCATAGAGCATATAGCTAGTTACAGAAGTCATGACCAGCAGAGAAGGGGAGGTCAATGCCCATACTTAGGAGAGCAATTTAAATGCTACTCAGGGGGCAAGGAAGTCAGATTGGATGGTTCAAGAATGCTGGGACTGACAATGTGGTCAGAGAGATAAGTGTAACCCCCTTTCCTCCCTGGGTTACCCAGGAGCAAGCAACACTCACTCACGTGTCCGGGTGACTTGATGTTGTTGACAGTAAAGGAGATCCTGAGTATCCCAGTAGTGAAGTTGTATAGGGGAAATCCTCTATCCCAGGGATCAGCAACCTCTGGCATGCGGCTCGCCAGGGTAAGCACCCTGGCAGGCCAGGCCACTTTGTTTATCTGCTGCATTGGCAGGTTTGGCGGATTGTGACTCCCACTGGCCACAGTTCACCATCCCAGGCCAACGGGGATGGCAGGAAGCGCTGCGGCCAGCACATCCCTTGGCCCATGATCGGCCGAACCTACCAATGCGGCAAGTAAACAAACTGGTCCGACCCGCCAGGGTAAGTACCCTGGCGAACCGCGTACCAGAGGTTGCTGACTCCTGGTCTATCCATTCATCTGCTGCAATCCTTTTACTTGTAAAGGAAATGAAAATTGGCGTTGCCTCCATCTGGCTGGGCCCTCACTCACTGGTGTGTCTTGACAGCCTCCAGGAATAAACCTGAACTAATCTAGGCAATGGGTTAAACTCAAAAATACCATTATAAACAATATACATTCCCATTAGAATTAACACACTGTTAGTTAACAATTAAGGAAAACATGATATAACAGACTGAGATTAAGTGTCACAACTAATTTAAATCAGCAGGGGGCAGTTCGATAAATCAATTAACAAATACAATTTACAGTAAGAATTGAAACTTACCTAACTTGTATTTACACTGTCACCAGTTACACCACCCCGGAGTGCACACTCCTCCGAATTTCAGAGTTCTAAACACTTGCTTGCAGGGGCACATTTGGAGATCCTGAAGCTGAGAACAGCACTCTGTTGGTCCAGTAAATCAGTCCAGCAAAGGCAACAAGGGGCAGAACAATTCTAATCGGGGATCATTCCAAGCGGCACACTCCCTCTGAAGACGGGAGTTGTTTTAACCAGTGTCAGCAACCCTGGGAACTCTGGGTTCTAGTTAGATAACAAGACTACTCCACCTCTTCTCAGACTCAGACAACCCCTTAAATTCTCTTTCTGTCCCCCTTCCCTTGCAAATACTTCCTCAAACGAGGGTTGGGGTTACTTACACTGCCTTCACTGCAGGCCTAGCTCAGTCAGCTCTGGGCACAGTAACACTCTGTCCTGGCCAATGAAGCCACCAACAGACTCTGAGGCTCCCTGCTCAAAGTCCCAGCAGACTCAACGGCAGCTTCTGCCCTTTTAGCAGCAGTTTGGCAGCAACTCCTGGTTTGGACAGACCTCCATAAAGCAATTCCAGCTCCTCTCCAAAAATGGAGCCCACGACATGCTTCTCCATGCACTGGAAGTCTCTCTGTCTCTTACTCTAGGTATCATGGGAGCTGAAGTCTTCAAGGCTGGATTGCAGCACTAAGGATCTTCCCAACTGGAATACTCCCAATTAAGTTCAAAGGCCCCTCTAGTACAAGGTGCCTACATAAGACAAGATGATTTTCTCTAAAATTTGTCAGAGAAAGGGTAACTTGGATAAAAGATGGTTGTATGTAAACTCTTTAGGCCAGGGTCATCTTCTTGTTTTGTTTGTACAGCCTCTAGCACAGTGGCATACTGGTCTGCGAGTGGGACAGCTAAGCCCTACCACAGTACAAATAATAAACAATAAATGTATTGTAAGCATTTGGGGTAGGGAGCCACCTTTTTATTGTGTGCACACACAGTTACTAGCACAATGGGGCCCTGATCCCTGATTCTTCCTGTCATCCATAGATGCTGCCATAATATAAATATATAACAATAACAGTTATGAAGGTGTTGTGGTCAAACGTTGTTTTCAGGGAAGTGGTGTAATGGACAGTGAAATGTTCTTGACTGCATTAATAAAGCAAACTTTATCAACTGGGAAATTTTGGTAGGGAAGAGTGGATTTTTAACAAAACTCAAGGGCTAACTCTCCTACTCTTGAAAAAAAAAAGTGACATCACATATTTATTTAATACCCACAAGTTACATCCCATAATTTCAGAAGCAGTAGTATGAAACTAACAGGTTGGAAAAGACATCCTAGGTACAGAAATAATTGCAATTATGAAACAAGAGTGATAATAAATATATCAATTTTTATATTAACTTCTTGTTCCTTCATTTTGGTAATATTTTATCATAATGTTTGCAGGACCCATTTGCATTCTAAGCATTCTTATGAAACTAGCACCATTTATTCAACAATAGATACAAAACTTTCTATTTCTAAAATTCTTTTTCCAGGCATGATCTTGGCATACAAAGTCAAATCCCAAGAGTGACCTTTTTTATGTATTTTTAAACCAAACTAGTAAAAATAAAATCCGTCTAAACAGTTTTAGGTTACTTGAGGGGAAAACAAACAGAAGATAGTAGTTTCATCTGCTTTCCCCTTTCTCCAACTTCTGCAACACAAGGTCTGCTGGTGGAGACAGTGATGGTGTAGCTTCCTCTATAACTTTTAGAGCACTCACATGGGATGTGGGTGACCCCGATTCAATTGCCTGCTCTGCCTGATGGGGAGAAAAAATTAAACAGAGGATCTCCCACCTCTTGGGAGGTGGCTCCAACCATTGGACCATGCAACAATCTCTTGTGGGGTGCCCTCAGACTATCCTTTTGACTATTCCACTTTGGACTAAAGAATTGCATTGGAGCAGCAGGACTGGCCCCTAACTCTCCCATGTAGCTGCCCTAACCACTAGACTACAGATCCATTTTCAGTTGCATGCTCTCTCTGGCCCAATGATTATTTAGGCATTTATCCACAGTAGAACAGCTTCTTCTGGAGCGTTTGAGGGAGCCCTCACATCAGAATATGCCATAGCTCACTTGTTAGGGTAATCAGTTTAGGAGACTCCTGCTCAAATTATTCTTCCCTAGGAAGCAAATTGGGGAACTGAATCTGGGTTTTCCACATCACAGGTGAGTGCTCTAGCCACTGGGTTAAAAGTTATAAGACGGGCACCACCATATCTTCCTCCTCCTGCTAGACGTTGAACAGGACCTGATTCAGTAGGTGTTTTTGGGGCATGCCTACCAGATCAGGCTTCACCAGCAAGTAGGGCCTACCTGCACTTGATTTGACAATCCCATTGATGCTTGTGATGGGTTCCCAGACATGTACAGTGAGGCATTGTGCATCCATCCAGAGACATTAACTTAGGCACCTAGGGAACTTTTACAGCAGAAATTTAGACTCTGAGTGAGTTTAGGTGCCAAAAGGATTAGATGACAGCAGACTGGGAATTTTGTGAATCATAGTGGCAACTATATCTGGGATTTATGCACAGATTCCCATTGTGGATCTGGAGCAGAGAGATTAAAAGTCTGAACATCCTTGGCTTCCACTGACTTCAACATCTCTGCAAATTAGTGTCTAACACATAACTTGCCCCAGGTCAGAGAAGAAGTCTGGGAAGACCCTGAAATGGAACCCAGATTTCCTTAATCTCAGTCCAGTGATCTAACTACAAGATCACTTTGTCACCACACCCAGAAGAGAGGGTTTCTTTTTCCAAGTAAGGTCTCTTCTTTATAGTGAAACTCCACATTCAATGGAGTGCTTGGGTGGAAAAAAACCATTTCAATATTAGATGATTCCTCTATAAATATTCGCTATACAGATGCTTAAAGATTTGAACTCACTGGCATTTATATATCACATTTTTGTTTATTTATTGAGACAAGTAATGTGGGCCAAATTATGCGCGTAGAAACATACTTGAAAGTAGCATTGACTTCAATGGGAGTTGTGCCTATGCCACTAGGTGCAGAATTTGCCCTGTGAATGTAATATATCCTATTATCAACATAAAAATGGTTTCATCTATAAGTGCTATTTTACGTTGTTGTTGTTTTTTTAATTTGAGGGCTTTCTTTATAAATGAAATGAAACCTACTTTATTTCATGTTCAGTTTATAATTTAAATCTAAATTTACAACATTTAAAATAAATCTGTAAGAAACTGTCCTTTTGAATGACCACAAGCTCAGATGAAAATTAAATTCAAATGTCAGTCTACAGTGATTCACAGAATCATAGAATATCAGGGTTGGAAGGGACCTCAGGAGGTCATCTAGCCCAAACCCCTGCTCAAAGCAGGATCAACACCAACTAAATCATCCCAGCCAGGGCTTTGTCAAGCTAGGCCTTAAAAACCTCTAAATGAACTATACACCTCCCTAACGTAACCCATTCTAGTGTTCACCACTCTCCTATGAAAAAGTTTTTCCTAATATCCAACCTAACACTTCCCCCATGCAATTGAACTCATTACTCCTTTCTGGGTCATGTACCAACTGAGAACAGACTAGAGTCCAACCTCTTTGGACACCCCTTTCAGGTGCAGTTGAAAGCAAGTATAAATCCCCTCACTCTTCTTCCTCGCATAACTGAAATAATCAGTTTCCTCACTATCTCTACTCATAATCATGTGCTCCAGCCCCTATCATTTTGTTGCCATCCGCGATACTCTTTCCAGTTTTTTCCCCATCCTTCCTGTAGTGTGAGAGCTCCGAAAACTGGCACAGACTAGATGCAGGCTCGCCAGTGGCAATAGAGGGGAATGATCCATCTCCTTGTATCTCTGGCAATGCTCTCTTATACAGACCCAAATGCCATAAGCCTTTTGGGAACAAGGGACAATACTCACTGTCACAGTTCTCTCCACCAACTCCCAGGTCCCTTATCTGCCAGAACTGCCTAGCCATGTCAGTCCCCTAGTCTGTAACAGTGCATGGATTTTCATATCCTGAAATCAGAGACTCATTAATGACATATTGAACAAACCGGCCCGAGACCAACCCTGTGGGGCACTTAGCTTTCGCTTGATACTGGCTGCCAACTAGACATGGACCCCCATGATCAACAACTTGTTGAGCCAATGACATAGCCAGCTTTCTATCCACCTTATTGTCCATTCATCCAGCCCATACTTCTTTAACTTGCTGACAAGAATACTGTGGGATACCGTATCAAAAGCTTTGCTAAAGTCAAGGAATAACACATCCACTGCTTTCTCCTCATCCGCAGAGCCAGTTATCTCATCATAGAAGTCAATTAGGATAGTCAAGCATGACTTGCCCTTGATGAATCCATGCTGACTGTTCCTGATCACTTTCCTCTAAGTGCTTCAGAACTGATTCCTTGAGGACTTGCTCCACGATTTTTCCAGGGACTGAGGTGAGGCTGACTGGTCTGTAGTTCCCCGGGTCCTTCTTCTTCCCTTTTTTAAAGATGGGCACTACATTAGCCTTTTTCCAGTCATCCAGGATGTCCCCAGATTGCCATGAGTTTTCAAAGATAATGGCCAATGACTCTGCAATCACATACGCCAATTCCTTTAGCACCCTTGGATGCAGCGCATCTGGCCCCGTGGATTTCTGCTCGTCCAGCTTTTCTAAATAGTCCTGAATCACTTCTTTCTCCACAGAGGGCTGGTCACCTCCTCCCCATGCTGTGCTGCCCAGTGCAGTAGTCTGGGAGCTGACCTTGTTTGTGAAGATAGGGGCAAAAAAAGCATTGAGTGCATTTGCTTTTTCCACATCCTCTGTAACTAGGTTCCCTCCCTCATTCAGTAAGGGGCCCACACTTTCCTTGACTTTCTTCTTGTTGCTACCATACCTGAAGAAACCCTTTTTGTTACTCTTAACATCCCTTGCTAGCTGCAACTCCAAGTGTGATTTGGCCTTCCTCATTTCACTCCTGCATGCCTGAGTGTAAGCATGTGGACTCACCCCTGCAGCACCTTCTGCTGGTATCTGTCGGGAATTAGCTCATCCAGCTTCCAGAGCACCCTCTGCAGGCCAGTGATCCGCCTTACTGCTGGCCCCCATGTCCCTCCCAGGACCCCAGTGCCCCTTTCTCTGGGTGCAGACTCAGGGTTTCCCCACCCAGGGGAACCCCACCCCCTATCCCCACCTTGCCTCAGTGTAAGGCTGCTACCAGTCACCAACTAGCCCTCATTCCCTGAGGCAGACTGCAGTGTATGCCAATCATCACTGGCAAGGGGGGTTTGGACCTGCTGCCTTCCTCTGCCACCCAGTACCTTTTTAGGCCTTAAACCAGGCCTTGCAGCCTGCGGAGTTGCCAGCCAGGAGCTCCCCTGCTCCTCTGGCTTTCCCCAGCCCTGCTTCACTCCTAATACACTTTCTGCTAGGCAGCCAGGCCCTGCTTCCTCTCTGACCAGAGAGAGAGAGACTGTTGAGCTCCTGGCTCCCATCCTTTTATATAGGGGCCAGCTGGGCTCTGTTTGGACATGGCCTCAGCTCCGCCTGCTTCCCCCAATCAGCCCAGTGGCTGTTTGCTTGCAGGAGCTGGTGACCACCCCCCTACACTGAGCAATATTTTTATACTCCTCCTTGGTCATTTGTCAAATCTTCCACTTCTTGTAAGCTTCTTTTTTGTGTTTAAGGTCAGCAAGGATTTCACGGTTAAGCCCCTAGCTGGTCACCTGCCATATTTTCTTTCTACAAATCAGGGTGGTTTGTTCCTGCAACCTCAATAAGTATTCTTTAAAATACAGCCAGCTCTCCTGGACTCCTTTCCCCCTCATGTTATTTTCCCAGGGGATCCTGCCCATCAGTTCCCCGAGGAAGTCAAAGTCTGCTTTTCTGAAGCACAGGGTCCATATTCTGCTGCTCTCTTTTCTTCCTTGTGTCAGGATCCTGAACTTAACTATCTCATGGTCACTGCCTCCTACGTGCACATCCGTTTTTGCTTCCCCTACTAATTCTTCCCAGTTTGTAAGCAGCAGGTCAAGAAGAGCTCTGCCCATAGTTGGTTCCTCCAGCACTTGTACCAGGAAATTGTTCCCTACATTTTTCAAGAACTTCCTGGATTGTCTGTGCAACGCTGTATTGCTCTCCCAGCAGATATTAGGGTGATTAAAGTCTCCCATAAGAACCAGGGCCTGTGATCTAGTAACATCTGTTAGTTGTCAGAAGAAAGCTTCGTCCAGCTCATCCCCCTGGTCAGGTGGTCTATAGCAGATTCCCACCACGACATCACGCTTGTTGCTCACGCTTCTAAACTTAATCCAGAGAGTCTTATGTTTTTCTGCAGTTTCATACCAGAGCTCTGAGCAGTCATACTGCTCTCTTACGTACAATGCAACTCCCCCACCTTTTCTGCCCTGCCTGTCCTTCTCGAACAATTTATATCCATCCATAACAATACTCCAGTCATGTGAGCTATCCCACCCAGTCTCTGTTATTCCAATCACATTATAGTTCCTTGACTGTGCCAGGACTTCCAGTTCTCCCTGCTTGTTTCCCAGGCTTCTTGCATTTGTGTATAGGCACTTAAGATAACTCACTAATCGTCCCACTTTCTCAGTATGAGACAGGAGTCCTCCCCTGTTATGCTCTTCTGCTCGTGCTTCCTCCTGGTATCCCATTTCCCCACTTGCCTCAGGACTTTGGTCTCCTTCCCCCAGTGAACCTAATTTAAAGCCCTCCTCACTAGGTTAGTCAGCCTGCTTGCAAAGATGCTCTTCCCTCTCTTCGTTAGGTGGAGCTCGTCTCTAGCTAGCACTCCTCCTTCTTGGAACACCATTCCATGGTCAAAGAATCCCAAGCCTTCTCTCTGACACCACCTGTGTAGCCATTCGTTGACTTCCACAATTCAACGTTCTCTATCCAGGCCTTTTTCTTCCACAAGGAGGATGGACGAGAACACCACTGGCACCTCAAACTCACCTTTATCCTTCTTCCCAGAGCCATGTAGTCCAGGGCCATTGCAACCATTTAGGCAAACTAGGCGGCCGCCTAGGGCACCTAGTGGTTGGGGGTGCCTAAAAGCCCGCTCAGGCGAGGAGATGGAGTGGAGGTGAGCTGGGGTGTGGGGGGAGTGGCTTGGGAAGGCCGCCCACAGTAACAGGGGAGGGGGCATACAGGGGAACCGCTCCCCACCCCAGATCACCTCCACTCTGCCTCCTCCGCTGAACACACAGCCCCGCTCTAAGTCTCCTCCAATCGGCGCCACAAGCCTGGGAGGGGAGGAGAATTAGAGCAGTACCGAGGTGCTCAGCGGAGGAGGTGGAGCCGAGGTGAGCTGGAGTGGGCTCCCCGGGAGGGGTTAGCTGCCATGGGGGGGAGTCTCCCACGTGGAGTTAGCTGCCGTGGCAGGGGAGGGCTTCCGGGAGGGGTTAGCTGGCGCGGCGGCGGGGGGAAGTCTCCCCGGGTGGGGCTAGCTGCCGTGGGGGAGGAGTAGCTGCTGCGGGGGGGCTCTCCGGGCAGGGGGGCAGGCTCCCCGGGTGGGAGGCGGGGTTAGCTGGGTCGGGGGTGGCATAAGCTGGAAGTTTCACGCCCTGACGTAGTCTGCAGTGATCTGCTCAAGGTCGTTCTTCGCAATATCATTGGTGCCCATGTGGAGAAGCAGGAAGGTGTAGCGATCTGAGGGCTTGATGAGTCTTGGTAGTCTCTTTGTCACATCATGAATCCTAGCTCCTGGCAAGACCTCTCGGTTTTCCCGGTCGGGATGGCAGACAGATGACTCGGTCCCCCGAGGAGGGAGTCCCTGACCACCACTGCCCTTTTCCTTCTCTTGGGAGTGGTGGTCATGGAACTCCCATCCTTAGGACAGTTCATCTCATGCCTTCCAATCGGTGGAGTCTCTTTCTGCTCCCTTCCTTCAGATGTATCATCTAGTCCACTCTCTGCATTAGTGCCCCATTAGATTTATGAGGTGCAAGTTTTCCATGTTTCTGTTAGTAATATTTGTACTCTCAATTAAGCACAAATTCATTTTAATTTAAAAGCTAGTGTCTGTTGGCCCCAAAGTGTATGCCATGTGGTGCAATTACTGCACCTTTTTGTTTTATCCCTAGCATTTCACTTTTCCTGAACACCACCACAAACCCTTTCACAGGAGAAAGGCTCAGCTAAAAACAAAGCCTACCTAGCAATTAGCAATTGCATTGTTTGGCACTTGGTATTTTAAAATACCCAGATGCATTTGTTAAGTTATGGGGAAATCGGAATACTTGTTTGAGTACAAGCTCATTTAAAACAAAATAAATCAATAGTGGTTTGTACACTACTAGTGCTTTTCAACCACGTATTTTTCAACGAAGCCAATAACATTGTTGTCTCCCAGATAGAGTCCCAAGGCACTGAAACAGGTTGAGTGTACACTTTTTGTTTTTACTTTCTTCTTGCCTTGTAAAAAGCATGTACAAGAACTAGAACCTGAATCTTGAAAGTGACCTGCAGGTTACCAAGACTACCAGTTAGGAGGCTTGTACTGAGTAAATGCTAGGACAGCCAGCTATAATGTGCTTCTGAGCAGGTAAACTACATCAAAGGAAGCAGAGGGGTACATACGGGATTAGAAGTCGCACAAAAATAGATGATGCAGAACTCTGGACTCACAGATATTCACATCCACCATAAAGCACTTTCACATCAGAATAGATCACTGCAAGCCAAGAAATAACTGGCAAAAGTGTATGATGTGGTCATATTCTCCATGATAGGTAATTTACTTAAGTCATGGAATTTTGCATAGGCTGATGTTTTAACAGATTTCAGAGAGAAATAGTACATAGGAAAATGAACTATGGTACAGGAAAGATTAAAAAAAATGCAAGAACAATGGCACTATTGGTGCAATAGTATAACAACATATAAGCAAATACTGTATGAAGAAATAGAAGCAATCAGCTAGAAGGTCTGAGCAACCAAAACATGAATAGAATCAAACTGGAGTGTATAGTTATACTTGGTTCTTATTTTAAGTAGCATTTTCCATCTTCAAAGTGCTTTGCAAACTTAATCACAACACTGCTGTAAGGTAGATATTATCACACCAATTTATAAATAGGGAAATCTAGGCAGAGAAATTAAATGATTTACCTCAAGACTACAAAGGAAATCACCTTAGAGCAGAGATTAAAAGTCAGAAGCTCCTGGCTTCCAGTCTTGTCCTCAAGTCACTACACTCCATCTCTCTACATTGAATTCTTTTTCACATGCTATGTATCCCTTTCACATGACTGGTGAAGCCAGAGAGCAGGCCCACTGTAAAATTTATACACTTGGTTTCTGAAAAGTGAATGTGTAATCCAGGGGTCGGCAATCTCTGGCATGCAGCTCGCCAGGGTAAGCACCATGGCAGGCCAGGCCAGTTTGTTTACCTGCCATGTCAGCAAGTTTGGCCAACTGCAGCTCCCACTGGCCGCGGTTCACCATCCCAGGCCAAAGGGACTACGGGAAGTGGCGTGGGCAAGGGACATGCTGACTGTGGCTTCCTCCACCCCCATTGGCCTGGGACGGTGAACTGCAGCTAGTGGGAGCCGTGATTGGCCAAACCTGCAGATGCAGCAGGTAAACAAACCGGCCCGGCCTGCCAGGGTGCTTACCCTGGTGAGCTGCGTGCCAGAGGTTGCCAACCCCTAGTGTAATCTGTACTGTTTCTCAACCTGTGCTACTAAGTGAAAGGGCCTGTAAAACGGCTACTGGTTTATAAAAGATCAGCTAACGGTAAATGTAGCCAAAGTTTCCAAACATGAGAATGTTGTAAATTCTGTATTTAGCCATAGATTATTTTCATTTACCTCCATGGAATGGACTGTGAGACTGATTCTAAAGACCATGAAAATGAGTCATGGCGCTATTGCACTTGTATTTGGGCTAAATTCTCTGCTGACATCAATAAAGTTATGCCAACAGAAAAGTTAGCTCTATCTATTCTTCATTAGCCTTAGAATGAAGGTGGAAAGCCTCCTGGGATAGCACCTGGGGGAAAAAACCCATATCCATAAATCAAGTGGTATAAGATGGACTGTTACTCTTAGGAAACACCTGAGAACATCACATTAGGAATCCCTTCATCTCTTTCTTCCACCCCTAATTTATAGCTTTTTCACACAGCCCTTTACCCCTGTACTCATGTCCCTTTTCCTACATAACAAGCTACAACCTCCTCCTCCTTCAGATCCCTCCTAAAAGCCAGCTACTTCCACTGAGGATTTGAACATTTATTTGCTCTCCACTCCTGTCCATCCCTTCCTCACACCTAATCATTTTCTTCCTATTTGTCTGAGTTAAATTGTAAACTTCTGAGGGTATTGAGTGTGTTTTTAAAACTCCACACCCAGTGCACCTACAGCACCATCAGACCTATGGTTTTAAGACACACATAGTAGAAAGTAAGTTTTTAAATAAGGTCCAACATTTGAAGTTAGCTTTAAAGCAATATAGAGAAGCAGTTCTGGCTCCAAGGAAATCAAGAAGAGTTTTTTTATTTACATAATTTGGGAGCAGGATTGGGCTCCTACACAAATAGTAAGTGCAATGTAATAAATGTTGTGGTGTTGAAAATTGTTTGGGAAGTGGGAAGGGAGCATAAAGGCAGGCTCTAACAAGCTCTCCTATTCACTGGGATTCTGGTAGTAAGAGACTTCAGAGGGGAATAAATATTTTATACAATGGAAGGTGGGGGAAAAACCTATGAAACAGCCATTTCTGTTTTTAAATATGAGCTATGCTATGGCTAAAGACAAGCAGCAAAATCAGAAAGAATAAATACAATGAGCTGGAAACCTTATATAAATAATAAAAAGAATAATGCATTACTGTTGGGAGGAAAAGCAGTAATTGCCTTAGAAGTGTACTGCTATTGAAGCAGGAATTAAACTGGGTGGAAATGATGATGCATTTGTTGGCCACTACCTCCTGCAGATTGAGATTTTCAATTGTGAATGATATTAAAGCTAGAGAAAAAGTTAACTAAGGCAGTGGTTCTCAAAGCCGTTGCACCACTTGTTCAGGGAAAGCCTCTGGTGGGCCGGGCCAGTTTGTTTACCTGCCGTATCCGCAGGTTCGGCTGATTGCAGCTCCCATTGGCTACAGTTCGCCGCTCCAGGCCAATGGGGGCTGTGGGAAGGGCAGCCAGCACATCCCTCAGCCCGCGCCACTTCCCGCAGCTCCCATTGGCCTGGAGTAGTGAACCGTGGCCAGTGGGAGCCGCAATCAGCTGAACCTGCGGACATGGCATGTAAACAAACTGGCGTGGTCCACCAGGGGCTTTCCCTGAACAAGCGGCACACTGGCTTTGAGAACCACTGAACTATGTAGAATGGCTGGTCTGTCAAATCGCATGGTTAGAATGTATTTGTTATATGAATAAATCTCACCGATGTGACACTTCCATAACCTTAATGAGTGCTTGACATGACCTCATATAAGATACAAGAAAGCACTTAAGAACATGCTTAACTCCCAGCCATGTGCTTAAGTGTTCTCTTGAATAAAGATGCCTTCCTGAGTCAAGGCCACAAGCAGAGCTATTTCTGACAATGTTATAGCAAGAAAAAATAATTCTGTTTTCCAAATTCAAACTAAACCTTGTATTAATGGCTAAGGTATTGTTTAGGGAATTTGTCGTTAGATATTGTGAGTACATTTTCTTCATTTTAATCGGGCTCGGCCTTTTATTTATGGCTGCTAAGCATTTGGTTAAAGGGGACAGAAAACAGATTCACAGTTAGTGCATCAGGAGCCGTAAGCCATTTTATGTGCAGATTTCCAGTTTCAATTAGCAGGAATTTTCGGTCATTGGGTGATGTGAAAAATTATCTAATTTCCATTACATGAAACCAAACCACTAAGATGTTCCTGATGAGGGAACCAGTGGCCTCATATTTCCTGTGGTGTGCCATCTCTATTAGACTTTGTAAACTGCGGCAGTTTGAAGTCTTTAACCAACCATTACTAATAAGCATATGTTAATTGTAGCAGAGATCATAAGCAGGTCAATTAGGAGGCAAAGACTGGAACAGAATGAAACATTCAGCTGGAGGGAAAATTCAGGGCAGGTGTGGGCCAGCATGCACTGCCCTGGCAGGAACTCCAAGCATCTTGAGTAGAGCTCATTTAATGTTTTGATTTGCTGAATTTGCATTTCAGATTTTCATTCCTAATAGACAATATAGTCAGTCTTTGTTAATGAGGACTCTGATTACATGTGCCATTATAATTGGGAATTAGCAGGCTAGCCTTGTTTTGGAGATTAAATCCAAAGTAAATTGGATTAAAGACAATACTGCTGAAGTCCCTTTCTTTTTTGTTTTCTCAAGTCAGAGGTGAGGAAGACTCCGTTTGTTTTGTACATATGGCTCTTGATTAGCATGTTTCAAGACTTGTTTATACTTTCGAATATAGCATCTATTAGCAGTTCCTATATATGAAATTTCTCTGTTTACTTAAATGATCCTGATAAGTTGAACACTTTTATTATTACGGGTTGATTGTTATTAAATCTTGATAGCTGGGAATTAAATACATTCTATAACTTTTTTTTTAGTATAAACAAAAGAAGTATCTTTAAATTGAGATTTATACTCCCGTCCTACAATTTGCTATACAGTACATATTCTTGAATTAAAAATGAACTTTTCCTTGAGATATATGAGCCTTTGCTACTGTTTCTTACATGACTCCATTGACATCAATGGAGTTACTCCGGATTTACAAGGGTTTACATGAGAATAGACTCTGATTTATAGCCTATCACTAGGCAGATATTTAAACATATTTCCAGTTCAGTTTCAAACAATCAGGGTGAGAATTTTTTCTCCTTATTTGATCTCAGGTATAAGTATGAGGCAAAGCTTTTGCCCAAAGATAAGTTTTGTCATTGGATGTAGTAGTTTTACTATAGGTATTTTTGTAATTACAGCAGCATCTATTGAAGGGTACTTTTCATGCATCTCATATGGCAGCATTATCTCTTACATCAAATGTAGCTCAGGTTCTTTTAAAATTCCCATGGGTCATTTAATATTATAATACAGTTATACTCCAACAATTTCATTATTAAGTTCACAGAACAACTCTTCACAAGTTATCACCGGGTTTGAATTGCAGGGGGAACAGTTTAGCAAATGAAGGACCGTATATCCCATGTCATAGCATCTTCTGTTTGTTTGAGTGCAGATTACTATAAAAAAGAGAAAAAAAACCTCTTCACTTACAGTCCATAAAAAGAAAAAAGAAAGAAAAATCTCCAAATCTTCCATTAGCAAAAGAACCATAAAAATAAGCCGAACAAATCAGTTAAGTTCCTGCAGTCTCAGTAACTAAGGAATGTAAACACAATGCTTTTGATTCTTTATGATGGAAGATTTCTTTGCTAATTTCATTCATTTCTTAACATGTCTCTCTTTGTGGCTGCTCACATTGTTTCTTTTGGACCAGCTCCTTATTGGTGTAAATCAGGTGCTTTCCTTGCCACGGTAGTACAATAAATATTAGAACACAAGCGTGTGGGATCTAAGATGAATTATTCTGTGGAAAACCTTCTACGGATATCAGTGTCCTTCTGCTACTTCCCTGGACTGAGAACCAGGCACATTAATACAAAATGCAAAATGCTAGTTGACGTTATTTACTTTCAAGCTTAGAGGAAAATACAGCACATCAGTTACAAAAAAGAAAAAGAAAAATTGACTTGTTGAAATCTGAATGCAAGAGGCATTTCCATACTGTTGCACTGAAATCCTTGACACAACCAGGAAGTTGTTTTTCTTCAGTTTAAGCTTCAGAGCAGATCAAAACATCAGAGTTGAAATGTCTCCAACCCAAGCTATTTACATCAGTTGTTTAGAACAGATAATGTTATTTATTCTAAAATAAGACATAGTGAGTCATAGAGATGCACAAGTAATCAGGTTCTGTGTGTGTTTGACACTCTGTACATTTTCATTTGGCATGTGTCTTACATGGTGGATAACCTCTCTTACTGTTACAACTTTGTCTGATATTTATGTATAATATTAGGGTTTTTATGGAGACACATATTTCTTTCTTCATCGCTTACATTTATTTCAGAGAGAAAGAGAGAGAAGCCTGTGCCTGCACAATGAAAATCATCTCAGGAAGTAAATGTGATCAGAGTTGTGTTAGGATGTTAGTGTTCAGTGCTAGCATCTTGGTATTAATGCACCTGCACCTCCAACATCCGTCCACCTCCCAGGTGCTTCCAACACTGAGTTCTATTATCTTGCTACTACCATAAAAATAGATGTAGCCTTTGACTAATGAAGAGTAGAGGAATGGAAAAGTGTAGGATGTGTGATGAACAGACAAAGCAGGCAATGAAAAGGGCTCAAGACTTTATTTTTAAATAAAGGCCTAGAACATGTAGAGCAGAGTTTGTAATATTTGCAAGAACTCCCACAGCAGTAATAACACACATGGACATCACTTTTTATAACTAAAAAGTGGCACTGTGGTAAAAGTAGCCCATGCACTAGTTATCTTTGAAAATTAGCGTATAGGACCCATTTTTAAGAACAAGCCAATTGTGAATTAGGACTGGACAAAAAGCTATACAATATTTTTCAAACAGCAAAAAGTCACCACTGTTGCAAAGCCTGCTAGAGCAGCTATTTATTAATTATTATTATTACTTAGTAAGTGAATTACCAAGCAAGATAAAATAGAACATGCAAATATATATCTAAGAACCCTGAATACAGATAAAACCTCACCCTCAGAGGAATTCCAGTAAGCTTCCTTTTACAGACTAGTCTCCTTCTAGTCTGGGTCAGGCAATCACTCACACCCCCTGTAGTTACTGTCCTTTGTTCCAGTTTCTTTCAGGTATCCTTGGGGATAGAGAAGCTATCTCTTTAGCCAGCTGAAGACAAAATGGAGGGGTCTCCCATGGGCTTAAATAGACTTTCTCTTGTGGGTGGAGAACCCCCCTCTCTCCTATGCAAAGTCCAGCTCCAAGATGGAGTTTTGGAGTCACTTGGGCAAGTCACATGTCCAGGCTTAACTCAATTTTTACAGGCAGCAGCCATTGCTCACATGCTACCTTGAACGTCCACATGTAGACTTCTTATGCGAATTGGAGCCTTCCAAGATCCATTGTCCCTTAAGGGCTTCTTGACTGGGCACTTAATTTGCACATTCCTTTCTCAAAAAGCTGACTAAATACTTTACAAAGGCTACTTAAAAATCAAGCAAGGACACAGCCAATATTCATAACTTTGAATAAAAAAATGATACATGCATACAAACAGGATGAATAGATTCAGTAGATTGTAACCTTTACAGAGATATGTTACATGGCATATGTAACATCAAACATATTCTAGTTATGTCATATATACATTCATAATAATATTTCCATAAAGCTTTATGGGGGGCACCATCACAAGAGGCACACATCATAAAACAGAGTGACAGTAAGGTTTTACTATAGGTAAAGGTAGATTTTACTATAAATACCACACAAAGAGAGCCGGTGTTGAAGGACTCCTGATATTTACTTGCATTTATACAAAATAAGCCTCAATCCTAGGGTTTCTCTTTGAACCAAGTGAACTAAATGTAAATACCATTCCAAGGGCAGCCACTGGGATACTCAGAAACAGCAGGTGTCCTCTCTTTTGGAAAGTCAGACAAAGTTTTCGTAGACTGGAATTCTGGATCTGCAGGCAGTGTGTGCTGAAGGCAGTTGGCTGTGGAATGCTATCTACTCTTTCCTTCTCGGTGGAAGTAAGTGTCTGAACTGGTCGGTGTTCCAGGAGATTGACTAAAGCTCCAGGATGAAGACCAGGGTTGAAAACTCCTATAGCACAATGGAACTTTCTGTGCAAGAGTCATGGCTTTCTCTGGGGCCATCCCAGCATAAGAAAGAACTCACATAGTAAATAGGGACAATCACAAACATGATCACCTTCTGCTACAAGTGCAAGGTGAATTTCTTTGACCTTCTGTAGCATAAGCTTATAGAAATGTGTGTATGTATTATACAAAAAAATTCAAAACAAAACACTGCACATACTTATCCCCCAGGGGAGAGGATGAGACAACAAACACATGAGAGATGTTAGTCACGTTTCTTAATGCATTACTGGATGTCACTCATGCTACTGTGATGAACACAGAATAAACCCCTATATAGAATAGAATAGAAAGTAAGTGGGTGGGCAGTGAAGATCTGAGGCCCAGGTTCTCAAAGATGTTTAAATGCCTAACTTCCATTGACATATCTTTGAGGTTCAGGGCCTGGGAGCCCAATCTAAGCTCTTATCTCCCATCTTTTTTGGGGCAGACTTGCCCTTTGACTCTTGTCTCTTCATCCTGTTCCAGATGGGTGGAGCCAGAGAAGAGGAGTTTGTGGAACTGATTTTTCCCTAGACCTACCTCTGTTTGCATCATATTGCTATTACTAAACAAGATATCATTTTATTAAATTAAAAAAAAAAATCAAAATATCAGGTGTGATCTGAGTACGCCCCCCATACAACATGTGCAGTTGGTAGCCATGTGATAAACTACATCTTAAGTTACAGAGCTATTTCACACATTTAATTTATTACACATCTTGAATACCTCGCCTGCACTCTGCCCAATAATCCTTAACCACATGGACTTATTCCAACCCCCTCAATAGTCTATCAAACCAATATGCCAGCTAAATCTTTTCATCTTTCCCATGAATGGAATTCTTCTTTTCTTTCATGTTTTGACCTCCAAAATTATATTAATCTGTGGTTACGATGGATAGTCTGGTCGAGCTAGAAATGTGGTTTTCATATCAACGGAAAGGAGAAATTTCCAGCTTCCCAAGTGGACATAACTGTGTGGTATAAAAGTTTTACTTGTATGAGTTTAGACGACCTGCATGGCTTCATTACTTGTGTGTAATGTGGACATACCACACAATACACTCATGATTTTTTATTATATGCTTAAAATATATATACATGTATATATCTATGCCTATTTATATAAATATGCCTATATCTCTAGGAAGGAGCGTAAGCATTTATGTTTACACTGAACTACACATTTTAATGTTTCAATATTCCCTTTTATCCCATTGTCATTCCTCTCAAAAATAAAATAAAAGAACTCACAGCAAACACCTGCAGGTGGGTGCTGACAAGCAGCAGCACCAAAGGGCTTCCCACAGCAGTCTGCTGTAATATAAACCACTTGCAGAGGCAGAAGATGTGTACAAGGATCAGTTACTTAAAGTCCCGAATGTTATTATTTTTCATTCCCTCTGTCTGCTTTGCTTAGGAGAGTAAAACTCAATGTTCGGGTCAGATCACTGGTAATATCTAAGTATGGTGGCTATGCCAGGAATCAAAATCTTACCCTCAAAAGCAGCAGGCTTCATATGTTTTCCTCTAGCTTGATGATACCCCTTGCCAATTCCTCTGCAAAAAGAATTTAAACATCAGGAGGGATATATCTTTAAATGGTGGTCAAATAGCTAAGACTGAGGAAAGCTTAAAGAATAGCTACATAATGAGAAGCATGTTTATTGCAGTTCAGTTTCTGATAAGACTGCTATGGAAAGCACAGAGCTTTATGTGCATTGGGCAGCACAGCATTCACTATACTGTATTCAAAACAGTCATCCGATTTCTTACTTATTAAAGAATTTTAATAAAAAAAGGATCAAGTTGGCAATCATGTCAAAGGGATGAATACATATATAACAACATTAAAATATGAGAAACTTTAACTGAGGAAAACAGTTCTAGTGTTTGTGTGTCGTGGGAGCAGAGGCTATGACATAGCATATGAAGTCAATAGTGTAGTTGTTATTATTTATACATGAGTAAAGATTACAAATGCAGGCAATAGCTCAGATCTCTCACCCCCTGGATCTGTGAAACCTGTCACTCAGTCTCCTGCGGTGTGTCTTCCTGTCTCCGAGCCATTGGACCACCTGCTGCCATGACTCTCATCTATTGCATTGCCTGAAGGCCTCGATGATAACAGCATTGATTCCAATGTACATCTAATTACTTCTCATAATCTATTCATTTCACAATAGTGTAGTGAAACATCTGTCACATCATAAACTCTTTAGTATCCTTATCAAACCACCAACACACACTCTGCTGCCAATTGGCAGCTACCTCGCTTTTCCTCTTATTAATATGATGCAAACATATCTATGGTTTTGAGTTGCTTTAGATAAATTTCCCTGATGACCAGTGAAAAAGAATTGGGCAAACTGCAATTGTAATGTCTATACACTACTTAGTGAGGTACCATTATTGGTGTCATACAAATATCAACTAAAATTACTTTGTTTCTTAAGAGACAAGGGCTCTAAATAGGATCCTTAACATTTACAGAACAGTACTAGATAGCTCCCTTCCTTGGCTCAGTGTGACAGATTCATTTACTAAAATAAGCATCTCAGGGATTATTGCATTTGAATGGTATAGTGCATGGAAAAGCTTTTTACTTTTATAGTTTTTACTTTACCTACAGGTAAATAATGTCCACTTTCCCTCTCTCCCTTCATGTGAGAAATTAAGAGCAATGAGACCCATTAGCACATATTTTTTATTATCAAACTATAGAGAATCTATCTAGCCCAACAAGATAGTGAAAATACAGTCACATCTAAAAAAAAAGACTGATTAACCCACTGAAAGGAAACTGAGATCTTCAGGCGGCATCATGGAAAATAAACTCAGAAAAGCTAAGTGATGGTTTGTGACCACATTCTAAATTATTAGGAACAATAAATCCCATGCCATAGAAATGATAAACTGACTGTACATTCTTCCTGATGGCCTTTGTTAGCACAGGCTGTTTTTTTTGTTTTTGTTTTTTTTAATATAATCACATTTTAAAAGAACTTACTGTTAATCTGATAGCACTAGAAAAAATTTTGTTTATCCACAAAACAGGTACAATACAACCAGCTAGCCTCGGAGCGTCCCCACAATGTATCTCAGTCCTCTTTGTGACCAGATCACCTCTTCATGGCATTTGAGTAGCTAAGTCTTGAAGCCCATTTGGCTTTTCTGATGAGACTAGAATTCAGGGCTAGTTGTGATAACTGATTTTAGGATTTGACCACCTGGCCAATAGAAACTGAATAGAGATCACCAACTCATAGAGGCCACATTTCAGTTGCTATTAACACAAACTGGACTCACACCAATGACCTAGACGTGAAAGGCTTCATGTCTCATTTCCAATCTCCTATGGCATCCAGTTCCATTTTGTCAATATGAAATGCAACCCAAATGTGTATCCGCTTCTGTTTTCATTGCTTGTGTTTTTGTTGTCTGCATAGCATACAGCTTGGAGCCATTTACTTCAAGTATATGTTTTTACATACAAAATATGCTAACTATTTGAGTCTACTGAGAGGCCAATAAGATTTCAGTGTTACTCCCACATCTTCCAGTATATGAAGTTGTATCAAATATATTTTAAAAGTGGTGTACAAGAATTTAACTACACATTTCCCATTAAAGGCAGATGGCATCACACGGCAAAATCCTCATACATTGCTTAGGAAATATATTGTACTCCTATGTATCAGATAAATCAAAGTAAAGCTGTGAACTTTAGTGTACAGCTGCTACTCTTCCTGTATTTTCTCCTGTTGTACTAAGGTATCACAGTTTATAAAGGGTCTCCAGTACAGCCGCTCAGAATACTGGGTTCACCCGCATATGCCAATGTTACTCTTTGGTGCTTTTGTTTACCAAAGGCCACGTTACCCGCTGTCAAGGGAATGCCAGTTATGGCAAGAAACCCATGGTGGGGGAAGAACAGTGGATCAGTTGCATTCCCCCTTATATTTCAACTACCAAAGAGTCCCTCCACATAGTAGGGGCTCTGATTTTGGAAGGGAATGGGAGAAAAAGAGGAGATAGGGAACAGCTATTGGATACATTAGAAATGTGCCAAAAAGTGAATCATACCAACATAGCAGCTTGTTTCTAATGGGAACTGTGCTGGCATGGGAAACCAGAGAGGGAGGAGAGGTGCTCAGACACAACAGTGAGTGATGAGCACAGTATAAGAACCTATACAAAACAGAACAGTATGGAGAACCGAGCTGAGGCACTTAGTCTCACAGTTTTGGAAGGCAGTTCTTTGAGGAAGAAGGTGTTGCATTAGTGTAAGTGATGCAGTAGGCAGGCAGAGCTGTAGGAGAGAGATCTTTATTAGGCATGCTGAGAGACCAGTGTTACATGCTGAGGCTCTAGAGTCTGTGTATTTGTTTGGATAGGCTTGCATTTCTGAGTGTAGAGTGTCAGACCAAACAAAGTCCCTCCTGAAACTTCATTCTCTTTCTCCAGTTTCAATCATCATATTACAATGGAGAAATTGCACCTCCTGATGGAATGATTCAGAGGAAACTCCCAATGTCGAAATTGGAGAGTTTCCTAGACTTGACAGAGGAAACAGGCTAACAGTGTGGCCCCAGGTTATAAAATCTAAGTTAATTTTTGACTTTTAATGTTATTTGTGAGTTCCTTTGCTTTTATACATCTAAGTCAAACTCCTGAAATGGCGTTTTGTGTGTGAATTTCTTTTGCATTTTTTCAGTGTTTATAAGACAAAGAAAATTTAAGTTTATTTCCTAAATATTCACATGGTGTGGGCAGAATCTTACAGAAATGACCTCTATGGATAATGATGCCTTTAATCCTCTAGAGTCTGTTATATAAATAAATGTATGTATCAGTCCATATCACTTATATGCCAATGGTGGTGAAACCATTTTATAAACTACAAGGCTGTTGACCGCCTCACTTAGGTCCCTGCAGGTTTGATGCCCATCCAGAGCACAAAGCCGTGGTCTGCCTCTGTACGCATAGAGTGAGTGAGTGTGGATTTCATCAACCAATTGTAGTGGCCACTTTAGATCTTATATTTGCCTTGTGTATCCCAACAAAGGGCCACATATGGTCTTTGATGTGCATGCTACTCCCTTAGAATTTCCACCATAGATGGAGGTTGGCATATGGACTGACTGTAGAATGTAAACTTAAGAGCAGTCTATCACTGCTTTCTCAATTACATTACATCTGCCCTGGGAAACTGGTTGCTATGCTACCTGGCTATATATTTGCCAAATGGGCACTAATAATTATGTAGAAAGAGGTTTAATCTGAGGAAAAAGCAAATTAAAAACACTCATGTGGTTTTCCATTATCCTGTACCTGTGGATTTTCACACACCCATGACAACATAATCTGATCATCCACAGAGCAATTAGATGGGAAGAATTAAATTCCAATGGACTATGTCTCTCCATGAGTTAGAATGGGAGAAGGAAGAAAAACTTTCACTTATCGAGATCTGCATTAAAACCGTGTCCCTTCATATCTACTCAAATGCCTCCTTCCCCAAACAGTAGGCATCACCCCCATACCTTGAAAAGGTGTTTGTTGTACTGAGTTTAGACTTAGGAAGCATCTAGTGATAATTGCTGATGACAGTTTACACGTGTGGCATAACTGGGCAACTACCCTCAGCTTTTATTACAATTTCTGAAATTTCCTAGAAGAGAAAAGCCTCCCTGTTCACATTGTTGCCAACCTCAAGAGCTCAAAAATTATGACATTGGCTTAAAGGTCATGAGTTTTTATAATAATGATACGTTTGAGGGGGCTTGTCTATCTTCTGTTTTTTGGATCTTTAGGGTACAGCCTGGTCACATTTTCAAGTTTTTCTTCACAATCATGATGGCGAAAATCTTACTTTTTTCAAATGAAAGTTGAGATTCCCCCATAATTATGTGAAACCAGAACCTGTGGCTGTGAGAACACTACCAAATATCATGAGACTCACAGTAAAATTGTGAGAGCCAGCAATACACTGTCTCTATGATATTTTTTCCTCATGCTGTGCGATAAGTTACGTACTGGAATTAATATTCAAAGTCTACAATGCCATATACAGTCCTGTGATCCATCAATCTGTATGGAAAATATGAAGCAGGAGTTTGGGAATGTACTATCACCTAAAAAAAAAAAAAAGAAAGAAAAAAATTAAACCAGTCAGCCAAACAGATTGAGATGGAAAACTCTGAGATTCTAACATCTTTCAATTATGTCATATTTGAGACATAATTACTTGCCACCAACCCCTTAATATTCATGGGCTTTATTCTTCCCATGTGGATATGCAGTATACATCATTGTATATTTTGGAGAATTAGCTCTAGGACTGATATTCCTAGTTATGCAGGGATGGAGCTGGAAACATAGATAAGAAGGAAGGATCCATCTCTTAGTACCTAAGAGTTTCATCATACCATGTCATAGTAATGTTTCCACATAGAAGATTGTGCAGGCTATCCTTTACGGATCCTAATGGATGGTCTTTGTTCAGTGTTACAAAGGTATGTGAAAACTTGTTATTTTCCCAACCTTTTGGCCCCATCTCCTGCTGCTCCCATTTTACTCAACCAATTGCACCTCTAGGTATTTCAACATCCCCTCACCACTGTCTAATACTGATTTATCCTCATTTTCCCTCCACAACCCCCTTGTTGATGTTGTTCTACGCATCATCTCCATTCCCCTAGTGTATGGCAGGTAGTATCTTATGTGAAATTTCAGGGAGGAGAGACTCAGCAACACCAGGATGTAGGAGCTAACTTAGACCCCTTGTTCCCTGCTCAGAGGTCTCAAGTGACCTAGCAGTCAAGTATTACCCACTAAGTAAGTTAAGAGAGGTTGTACAATGCCATCTCAGATAGTGTTAGGATGGAACTCAGGTCTGTAATATGGCAGACCTACAGGTTAGTCACTCAGAAACACTTCTATTCAGATTGAATAGACCAAACCTATGTGCTTTGGTTAGCCTACCTCTAAACACTGTTCCACATTCTACTCACAAGTCAAGGGTAGAGCCCAAATTTCCTGATCCCCAGTATTTTATTGCTGTCTAACAAAAATACTTTGTAACACACTGGCAAAATTTATGCTAAGTCCCCCAGTAGTGACAGTTCCACATAAAGGCTAGTAATTATTCTCTATAGCTCAACTGATAGTAATCAATGCTAGGGATTTGAAAGGCCCAAACTGAAAGCTTGCTGATGACTCATGTGGGGACCCTTAGGGTAGCACATAATAGAATTTGTATTTCCAATTTTCTTTTTTAACAATGTTTTATGTGCACAGTTAGAAAATATCCTTTAAAATAGGGTTTCAGTTAAAAAATTGGAATCCATCAGTTATGGTGAAGCATGAAACAAAATGCAGGTTGCCACATTTTGGTCATTTGTCGTACATTTTGAACGCTGATGTCACATACTTATAGGTCTGAAGGTAGGGGCGGCTCTATGTTTTTTCCCATCCCAAGCACGGCAGTCAGGCGGCCTTTGGCGGCACCCACTGGTCACGGCATTTCTGCGGCTGATCTGCCAGTCCCGCACTTTCGGCATACCTGCCACCGAACTGCCGCAGAAACCACAGGACCAGAAGACCTCCCGCAGGCATGCCACCAAAGCTTGCCTGACTGTTTTTTAAGTACATTAGAAAAGGAAGCCTGCTAAACAACCAGTGGGGCCCCTTGACGATCGAGATACAAAAGGAGTGCTTAAAGACGATAAAGTCATTGTGGAGAAACTAAATGGATTCTTTGCTTCAGTCTTCACGGCTGAGGATGTTAGGGAGATTCCCAAACCTGAGCCAGCTTTTGTAGGTGACAAATCTGAGGAACTGTCACAGA
>NC_133769.1:289845155-289918069 GCF_003597395.2 Chelonoidis abingdonii | reverse complement strand
CCTAAATGGCTATTAGCCAGGAAGGGTAAAGAATGGTGTCCCTAGCCTCTGTTCATCAGAGGATGGAGATGGATGGGAGGAGAGAGATCACTTGATCATTGCCTGTTAGGTTCACTCCCTCTGGGGCACCTGGAATTGGCCACTGTCAGTAGACAGATACTGGGCTAGATGGACTTTTGGTCTGATCCAGTACGGCCGTTCTTATGTTCTTATGCCCCAGGCACATGCTTGCTGCTCTGGTGCCTGCAGCCGCCCCTGCTGAAGGTTGAGAAAGGGAAGGCCCCAACTCTCCTGGAGCCAGGAATCTGGAGACTCTGAGATGCACTGTTGACTGGGGGAACATGAGGGGAAAAGAAGGGCAACTGAGTATGCGGGTTAGGTAATGGACAGGGTCCCAGGGCACACTCACAGGCTCATACTCTACTGGCATTGGAGTATCGACTTCAATGGACTTTCTGTCCTCTGGCATCTGCGAGGACCTATCCCTGTCTCAATAAACCAAGTGGGAGAATCATTGGCTGCCTACCCTATATGTAGAAGGCACTCCACGAGTAAGAGGCTTGTGCACAGGAAGGGAACCCATCATATGCAGATGCTTTGGGAATAGTTTATATTTAAAAAAAAACACCACACAACTAAGAATGTATGTAGTGTTGTTGTAGCCGTGATGGTCCCAGGATATTAGAGAGACAAGGCAGGTGAGGTAATATCTTTTATTGAACCCACTTCTGTTGGTGAAAGAGACAAGCTTTCAATACACACAGAACTCTCCTTCAGGTGACCTGAAGCACCCTGAAGCCTTGAGCAGGACTGAGGCTTACCATCTAAGTACATGTACAAATGTCCCCTTTTCTTATTTTGATTCAGCTAAGGATCCTATTGAACTACTTTGTCATGATTGACTAATGTGGGCTCATCTTCATGTACCAGTTTTTTGCATTTCAAGGTGCCAGATTTTCCTGAAGATGATCTTAGGTCAAAATATTCCCAGTATGGATGTCAGCAACAAACTTTGCCACCTTGCTCTAGGCCAGTAATGAACATGTTGAAAACCTACAGAAAAGCAAAGTTAGCAATGCAATATTTTTGTACCTTTCACAAAAGGGAAAAACGCCTAACTCTTATTGTATTTTTGCAATTCCCTCTTCTCATTTACATTACTTACTAGTCCTTTGTTGTCTTTTGATCTACTGTGGCACTTTCTCATAGTCAAACCTCAGTTCCATTCTTTGGGCTCCTCTTGTAACCAAACCTATGAGAGTTAATGCAATGAAATGACACCAGGACCAGGGATGTGATTCTCTCCCTCAGCCCGATCCAGACAAAATATCTCTAAAACCTTTCCATACATGTGAACTGTGTATTACATTCTCACTGCCCGCATGCTGAGATTCACTTTCTTACCTGCTTTTTGAACTTACAGGCTTGTCAGCATTT
Organism: Chelonoidis abingdonii; assembly: GCF_003597395.2. Lineage (NCBI taxonomy): Eukaryota > Metazoa > Chordata > Testudines > Testudinidae > Chelonoidis > Chelonoidis abingdonii. The sequence continues at coordinate 289,916,632 of NC_133769.1, read as the reverse complement.
AGGTTGAACACATGAAGGCTTTGATGCATACAGCACTGACTGTATCAAATGGACTGCTGGGGTGTCACTATAGACATATTTGCACAGTATATTAATTTAGGTAGTAAAAGGTTTTGGCGCTACATGCCCAGGTTCAACAGCAGTTCCCACTTTATCCAAATAAAGTCCTTCTGTGTTATTAACACACTCATTTACAACCGCAAATGCTTCACCCAGTTTTTAAGAGTGGCCATGAACTGTCAGGGTCTATTATATTGAATGAAGTCTGACAGCTCCAAGCTTCAGGAAAATACATTTTATTGTTTAAAAGCATTTCCCTCTTCCCTTCCCATTCCCTAGACTGGAATGATTTTTGCAATGAAAATTCAGAAAGGACTTGACAGTTATTAAATAGCTATGTCTTTTCAAATTCACAAAGGTGGATTTTTCTTTTCCAAAGGTGCAACAAAGGAAGATGAACATAGCTGAAATACATACAAATATATGTGTTTATATCCCAGTATTTGTACTTTGATGATTATATTTGAATTAATTCAAGATTATGTGTGTGTAGCATAGGAAGCAAATACTTCTGTTCTGGAATATTTCGCAGACTTCTACTCCCTCTGTAATACACTCACCATAGAGGAGAATTACTGAGTTGGTGATAACAATTCCTTTCAGAGGCTCACACTGTCTTGTGTGCCACAGTGGAAAATATATCAAGATAATTCCCTCATCACCGCCCTCCCACTCGCTCCCTGTAGTCTGAAATGAACTGTCTAGTCACACATTCTAATGCTGCTTCTAGTATATGTTTGAAATTTTTTCAGAGAAAAGATCTTCTGGAGCCTATATTTATTTTGACATTTTTTTTTTTTGGTATCACCTGTGAAAGGTTCTTTGTATATTGTCATTGCTGATATCATAGGGAACTCAAAAAGTGAGGACTATTTAAAGCAGATGTATGTGTGGGTTTTTTTGTTTTTTTTTTCAGAAGTTCATTGGTACTTTCTTCTTACCTCAATGTCACCATGATTTAAAAGAAACATAAGTGCGTAGGTTGTATGCTATGGGAAAGGACGCCAGGGGAAAAAATTAACTAACAAATGAAAATCTTTTGTTCTTAATGACAGAATATAATGGAAGCCTCATCTCCCATTGTATATTATCTCTGGGCAAATTAGTTACACATATAATAAGGTTTTGCTGTATAAATTATAAATGAAATAAACAATTCTGTCACCATGGTGTGCAATGAATACACCACATGTTATATGTAAATATATTAGTCATTTGCCTTTTATCTGTCACAGAAATCCATTTTCTTCATGGTGTATTTTCTGTTCCCTAGAGGTTTTTACTAAAGTCATTTCAAACCTTCATGAACCAACTTTTTAAAGTGGAATGACTATGCTGTTATTGTCCTTTTTCTGCCAGATTTTAATAATGCCTCTTTTATGCCAATTTCATTTAGTGCTGCAAATTGTAATCTCTCTGAGAGAGAGATGGAGAAAAAATAAGTCTAGGAGCAAAGGCCTTCAAGATATATCAACACAAATTTAAAAAGTATTGAAACTCTTTTTAATTTTAGGATTTTTTCCTCAAAAATTAAAATATGCTCCACAGAGGAATCATGCATATTTTCCTCCCACCAAATCTTTCTTTCTTTAACAAGAAATGCATAATTCAGTCTTTCCTTTCAAGTAGTGGCATTTTTATTTTACACGAAATACGATACATGCAGAAATGATGCAAATGTGGGGTCTTCCGTTTGGCACAGTGCACCATAACATGAAAGCAGCTTGAATGGATGTTGACAAAAGCATTGGCTACTCACAGCAAATGATGGCTTTGACAGCCAGATTCCAATCAATAATCTAAGATTTTAAATTCAATTGCATTCAGTTCAAGCTGACCAATGATTATTTTTTGGACCCCTGGAGGCATTTTCTTTCCACCACAGAGACTTCAGGGTTAAGTTATACTGCATTATGTTTTGGGTGGGGACCTAATGGAAGAGGCAACACTTAGCAAGAAACCAGTCTAAACTTTCCTAAGAAGGGCCAGAAAAAAATGGATATTTGTCACTGCTGTCTTCATTTCCCCAGCACTATCATTCAACATTTTCTGCAAGTTGAATGATTCTACCTTGACATTGTTTACAAAGCCTGCTATTTTGAAGGCTATTCCCAAGATAATTAGAGGGTTCCCTCCCACACTCCTGTTATATTTCTGTAGGGGACAGAGGAAAGTAAGGGGGTTTCTTTTCCTGTTTACTTGCAGCTATAGCTCAGTATAGAACTATTTATTTATTTATTTATTTTTTAACTAGAGCAGAGACAGTGGTTAGCAATGGAATACAAAAAAGGAATCTCACTGCCTCATAAGCCACAAAGTGTACTATGGAATTAATGTATGAGATGTTATTTCTAATTTATTTATCAGCTTTCTCTGTGTAGTACAAGTACTCTCAAAAGCACTTACATATTTGAAGTCTGGTATAGACACAACAATTAATGGGAAATGGTTTGCTGTGAGAAGTGATCTACTTGAGTGCATAGAAGAGGCCTCCTTCTATCAAATATTTCACTGGTAATGTTTTACTGTTTCTCTTAGATGGCATGCCATAGAGAATAATAAATTTCAGTTTGTTTATATTCTGGTCTGTATTTGCACTTTGGTGATTATATTTGAATTCATGCAAGATTCTTGTTTTTAAAAAAGAACTTGAGCATAATCTTCTCATTAATCCTGTCCTGTTTGTCTGTTATTAATAGGCCACTGTACAATGTATTCTGCTGCAAAACTCCACCAGGCATGACTAATTCAGATAATTAATTTGCTAGAACATTAACACCATCAAATGAGTCTGCTAAACCGGTAAATTTAAAGTAAATTAAACTTAATTTGCAGGTTATTGCAATTAAGTGTGCCTTGTCTTTCTGAGGGATTTCAACATCCTCAGTATTTAAGAGGCAATCATAATGCATGCAAGTGGGCGGGCTTTTGGCTAATTAACACAAGAGTCTAATCTGCTTTTCAATTAGGGTGGATGTTTATAATATGCTGGTGACAGTGTTGCAATTCAGTACAGCATAACAGGAGTGCATGGCATAATTATAGCTGAAAAGAAAAGCTCATGCAGGGCCTGTTTAGGGGTTAATGAGACATTGGCAGCTTCCAGCTGAGGAGATCGAGCCAGTTTAGTGCGGCTTCAAGAGGAAACCACCCATAGGGGTTTCCTTTGAAGTGTCAAAAGGTCCCCTTGTTCTGGGTGGCTTATGTTTCATTTGTCTGAGTGGCATATCAAAAATTGATGAGCTGCCAGCAGCAGTCCTCATGACATTAATTCACCAATTGTGTTTCTAATAGTTTCATCTTTAAATACATTTGGGTGATGATAATGCTAAGAAAAATCAAGGTTTTGAAAACAATGAGTAGGACTGGATAGTTCCAAGAAATGTACACTGACTAGGCAAATGCATCAGCTGCAAATGTTAATGATGCAGATGACCTACACTGTGTGTTATTAGCAGGAGGAAGACAAAGATGTATTGTGCATCCCTCCTCTGAATAGCATTCGAGTTGAAATAGTGACAAAGATGTGGCATTTCTGGGTTTTTAGGTTCCTGAAAAGCATAATGGGTGAAATTCATCCCTGAAATAACTTCATTGTCTTCAGTGAAGTTACATCAGGGATGAATTTGGCCTATTATCACTAATAGTAAAGGAAAGAAACGAAAGAGTAGAATTATAAAGAACGTTAAGCTTTTGTCAGAGAAAGATGGTTTCTTCAGTCCATTTTAACTGACCATGTGCATTATTTTTATCTATTATTTACATAGCAGGGGCTTTCAAACTTTTGCCCAAGTGCAGACTATATGCTACTAGAATCCCTTCTCATTTGTGATCAGACAACTTCCCTGGGACAACTACAGGTTACATGGAAAACTAAAAGTACTAAGGCTTTTTAATAAATTTAGCAGCTGGAAAGCAGGAGGAGGAGCCAGCACTGTGTACACCAGCTGGCCTAGAATTTGAGAACCACAGGTTCACAGGCATTTCTGTTACACCCCTGGCCATAATATGTTTGCATTCTAGACCAGAGCAAACTGTTTTAAATGTAGTGGTATGAGTTTCAGCTTGTAACAGAACAAGTGAATGATGCATCAACCTTTCGCCTTTAAAGGAAGTTGTATAATGTGGAACATAATCTGGTATAGGAGAATCAATTTAAAAGGGTTCTGGAACTTCCTATTCCTAGCACATCAGGAACTTTCATCTGAACCCAACTGAATCTTTTGTGAGGCTCTGAAATGTATGATTAGGGGATTTACACACAAATCCAAAATGGAGATGAGAAGATTCAAACAGGGACTGTACACACTCTCTCTCTCTCTTTCTCTCTCTCCCACTTTTTACCTGTTGTGGCAACTCTTCTGGCATAGACTCAGAGGCCTATCACATCCTTCTAGTCCAATGTCCCTTATCCTCTTATGTCCCAAGGTGATAGCTGGGAAAGCCCAACATTCTTTAATTCAGTTAGGTACCATCTACCTTATTTTGGAAGTTCAGGATACAGCAATAGCTCTTCTGGGTCAAGCTGATTTGTCCTTTTTAAGGTTAAAAAGATCTCTGAGAATTTATGGTTGTCATGGGAATAAGGAGGGGGGGGATCTTGTGTATTTCCCCCTTCCTTTTGCTTGAGATATTTCAAATGACTGGACAAGCTGATAAGAAAATATTTGACTGATAAATGCAAATAGTGCTTCCAATAACAGGTGGCTCAGTATATTTACCATAGTCCTGCCTGCTTTCTTTGTGGTTGGCCTAGTAAGACGCTCTTGATGAGGGCTTCCGTTCTGCATTTCTGTGTGTGTTCCTGTCTGTGACTTGTAGTGTTACCAGTAAGTATGGTTATGTGAAGCAGCAAATACCACAACTGGTGGCAGGCAGTGGCTTCAAATAAACTAAAGCACTCTTGATGGAGAAGCAATTTACTATCTATGCAGATGGTTATGGAATTCAGGAGGATTTAACAGACTTGAAACGTAACGTCTATAAATGACTGATCAGATGAGAAGGCAGGGAAGTACCTATGTCAGGAAGGTGCACTCCTAACATTTATTTGTATGCTTTCCAAAGACTATCTGGCACACCTTTTCCTACACCACTTCAAATACGTCACTTCATCGGTGCAGAAAGGTGCCCAGGTCCAACAGTCAGCAATAGAGGAATACCATCTAAAAAGTTAGCGTATAAACGGCTTAATGTGCAAAGTTCATGATCTTCTGCTGAAGGAAAATTATATACTGAATAAACCTAGGGCTCAAAATACTCCATGGTTTTGACTGTGGAAACAGAGTTTGCTTTAAATTTGATGTGGTGATCACTCAGTGCTGACAGGGAAAATAACAATTTATACAGGAATTTATATTAATAATTATTAATCATTAGCCCTTGCAAAGTGCAGAGTATGTACAACTTCCACTAAACATGGAATCTCTGAATACTAAATAGACCCTGTTGTAGTGTCAAACATTACTTAGGTGAGGGGTAGACTTTATCAGATTGCACTACCTGATTTCCTGTGGAATTTTCTAAAACCATGTTTGCTATATGTTGTTTGGTGGAAGTGAATATCAAGCAGAAAGGAAAAATCTTCAGCCCTGAGAGGCAGTTCTGCCATGCCACCATCTGGACAGAGAACTCCATTCTCTGGTGGCTTGGAGTAAAATGGACATTAAGCTGTGTCATCATGCTCTACTGTCTCTAAACACAAAATATGGCAGCAGTTGATCTGCGGGTGTGTCTGAAGTAAAGCTGATTGGGATTTTTCCCCCTCATGTTTTAAAATATTTGTGTTGGAAAATGTTGATTCATCCAAACCAAAACTTTTCATGGGAACATACCAGTTTCAAAAAAACTCTTCTCAGGCCTAGGATGGAATTTCTGATCAGAGAGAGAGAGACCCACCCCAGAATAGCCAATAACCCAAGAGACAGAGCACTCTCCTGGGAGATCAGAGAATGGCATGGCAGGGACTTTAAGCTGAGGGTACGTCTACACTGCAGGATTATTTCGAATTAGCTTAAACCGATATTACAAAACAGATCTAATAAAATCGGTTTAGCGCGTCCACAGTGGGATCACAAAATCGATTGTTTGCGTCCATGGTCCAAAGCTACCATCGATTTCAGGAGCGGTGCAACTGTGTAGCTTTCTCAGCTATCCATAGTTCCCACTTCCGTGTTGAGAGCACAGTGCCTGATGGGCAGAAAACAGCCCCGGGTGGTGCTGGGTACAGCCTCACCCTCCTTTGTGAAGGCAGCAGACAACCCTTTGGCGCTTTTTCGCGGAGTGCATTGAGCAAACGCCATAGCACAGCAATCTTTCCCTTTTTTTTTTCACGTGGTGGTGGGGGAAATAAACTGAGGAGCTGTTCCTGAACCACGCCAGACACTGTTGTTGAACTACAGACACTGGGAGCTCAGCCAAGAATGCAAATAATTTTCAGAGCTGCTGTGGACTGTGGGATAGCTGGAGTCTCAGTACCCCTCCTCCTTCATGAGCGTCCATTTGAGTCTCTGGCTTCCCGTACGCTTGTCACACAGCGCTGTGTATCCTGGAGTTTTTTATTCAAACGCTTTGGCATTCGTGTTCTGTAACGGAGCTGGATACAACAGATTTGTCTCCCATACAGCGATCAGACCTAGTATCTCCCGTACGGTCTATGCTGGAGCTCTTTTTCGATTTCAAACTGCATCGCCAGCCGTGCTGATCAGAGCTCCACGCTGGGCAAGCAGGAAATGTAATTCAAAAGTTCGCGGGGCTTTTCCTGTTTACCTGCCCGCTGCATCCGAGTTCAGATTGCTGTCCAGAGCGGTCAGTGCTGCACTCTGGGATGCCGCCGGAGGCCAATAACGTCGATTTCCGTCCACATGAACCCAATCCGAGTTAAGTATCAGAGGGGTAGCCGTGTTAGTCTGGATCTGTAAAAGCAGCAGAGAATCTGTGGCACCTTATAGACTAACAGACGTTTGGAGCGTGAGCTTTCGTGGGTGAATACCCACTTCGTCAGACGCAGGTAGTGGAAATTTCCAGGGGCAGGTATATATATGCTAGCAAGCAAGCTAGAGATAACGAGGTTAGTTCAGTCAGGGAGGGTGAGGCCCTGTTCTAGCAGTAGAGGTGTGAAAACCAAGGGAGGAGAAACTGGTTCTGTAATTGGCAAGCCATTCACAGTCTTTGTTGAGTCCAGAGCTGATAGTGTCAAATTTGCAAATGAACTGAAGCTCACAGTTTCTCTTTGAAGTCTGGTCTGAAGTTTTTTTGCTGCAGGATAGCCACCTTAAGGTCTGCTATAGTGTGGCCAGGGAGGTTGAAGTGCTCTCCTACAGGTTTTGTATATTGCCATTCCTGATATCTGATTTGTGTCCATTTATCCTTTCCGTAGTGATTGTCCAGTTTGGCCGATGTACATAGCAGAGGGGCATTGCTGCATATGATGGCGTATATTACATTGGTGGACGTGCAGGTGAATGAACCAGTGATGGTATGGCTGATGGTTAGGTCCTATGATGGTGTCGCTGGTGTAGATATGTGGGCAGAGTTGGCATCGAGGTTTGTTGCATGGATTGGTTCCTGAGCTAGAGTTACTATGGTACGGTGTGCAGTTGCTGGTGAGAATACGTTTCAGGTTGGCAGTTGTCTGTGGGCAAGGATTGGCCTGCACCCAAGATCCGTGAAAGTGTGGATCACTATCGAATCACTATCCGAGTAATCATATCGAATTTAGCGCTACTCCTCTCGTTTGGGAGGAGTTCCGAAATCGATTTAAGGAGCCGTTTAACTCGATATTAATGACGACGTCGTGTGAACGGATACAGCGTTCAATCGGTATATCGGTCATTAAACCGATTTAAAGTCGCAGTGTAGACCTGGCCTGAGTCTCCCACAGCCATGTGAGTGCCCTAATCAGCAGGTTATTATGGGTGCTTCTGCATTCACACTTCTACTCTCACACACACTTTTCAAAAGATCTCAGCTCCATCCTGGTGCAGAAGGGGGCAAAATTTGAAACTTAAAAAAGTTTTGTGGACTGGCAAACCATTTCCCTCTCAGCTGTAGTTTGAAGCTGTGAACATGCAGTCATGAGAACTGTTTCAATCAGGACCAAAGGGAATGTGTTCCAGGTGAGAATAATCAGTATGACTGACAAGGATGCTAAGATGGTGAGCAATCAGGACATGGGGACAGTCGTTATACACAGATGCTTTCCTACAGCTTCTTATGGAGCCCAAAGCTCTAATTAATACCCTTAAGTGAAGGGCTTAGAGATAGACTCGATAGAACAGTCTGTAAAAGAGGGCAAGGATATCAACTAGAAAAGTTGAGTCTGCACTATGCCAAAGTGTTGACAAGGAGTATTAAAGAGCCAGATATGATCAGATATAGTATTAGATTGTTTGTAATTATTGTGCCTGCCCAGTACACCGAACCCTGAGGGTGACAAGTGCACCGTAACTCAGGCAAGTACCATAGGTGCTTTAACAGCTAGACATTATGCTTCCCCCAAAACTACTCAGACACATGACTAAGTGAAAGGGCTGGCAGGAAAGGGAAAGGCGGCAGATGTTCTAGGTACAGAGGCTTAATCAGTTACAGTTCAATTTGAGTAGTAGTGGTTCTTGTTTGGGTCCCTGGGGCAGTCCAACTGAGAGTCAAGTATCCAATCAAGCAAATAGGTAATTCCTGGCATGGATACAACATTTGTATCCACATCCGATCCACGAGCAACAAAAAATGATCCACAGATATAGAGCGGATATCTGCAGATTTGCAGGTCTTTAAATACAAAATTTGGATCCGCATCCATCCACGATCCACAAAAATGGGTCCACAGATATCCTCTTCCGCTGATGCAGGTATCTACGGCTATAAAGTGGATATCCATGGATTTTGCTGGGATCTACAAATAGAAGCTTGTGGGTTTCCCAGCTAAACTCACTTACTCTCCCTCATTGGAGCCCCTTTGCACTGGCTCCCTGCTCAGCAGCTGCTGCTCCCCTATAGGTTCCACACAGACCTGCACCTGGCTATATCTCCAGCAGTAAACTTGATTTACACGTGGCTCTGCCCTCCGTTCCTGGGGCTTGTCTCCAGCATCCCGCTGCCATACAGCTCCCACTCCCAAACAGAGCCCAGCCATTTCCTGCTTCAGGGGAAAGGGAGGTGCAGAGGGCAATGGGCCGATAGGACTTGTGCTCCCCTGCTTTGCAGATCCATCACATACTCTTAAATCAGAGATTATCCCAGTAGTGCAGCAGTCACATCTGAATCTGCTGCCATTGCTGATAACAGTAAAGTAAATACTGATAACAGTATTCCACTGAAAATATATTAGGCATTTCCAATCATAATTGTCAGAATCAAATGCAGAGTCGTGTTGATACGTGTTGATTATAGGGGACTTAATTGTAAGACAGTCCATGGCAGCCAAGCACTTCCTAATATAGCTGGCACGCTGTATAAAATAAAAAGTATTAAATATTACAATAGCTTTCATTTGGTATCTGGATACCATCAGATTGATATAGTAAAAGAAACTCCAATAATACCCTAACCCAACAACCTTCTTTGTGGTGCCCTATAGAGTGTCTCAGTTGCAGAAAACACCTTTTGGACTGATAATCACTCTCGTGATATTTCATGGTGGAACTGTAATTATCTAAGCCAAGTCTTGAGAACTGAAGATTTCCTCATGTAGTCAGATTGCTTCATTTGTTTCCCTTAATACACTGATGTAGAATCTGAGCTGATCCTTCTGTGTGGATAGAGACAAAGAAGTTAAGAATTACATTAAAAAACCAGGGGCACCCACAGATATTTTTGCCTGGTATGCATAGCCAACCCCCCAACACATTTCTGTGCCCCGCCAAAGCTCCCCAGCATCCGTTTCCCAGCCAGCTTCCCCATGCAGGCACACACCACAGCTGCTGGTCTTGAAGCCGTCACTGAGTGAGGCCTGTGGGCAGAGCAGAGGGGACATGGGCTGCTGGAAGTGGGGTGAAGCTGTGCAAGCCCCTGGAGGGAGGCCTCATACAGGAGCCTGTCCCACAACAGCGGCAAGAAGAAACAATACTGGCCACCACCCTGCCCATGAAGGCCCAACAGCCTCTCTCTGAAGCCCAAACCTGAGTGGTGCTGCAATCCTCATGTGTCATGTCACAATGCCGCTGACTCTGTTTTGGTCCCTCTCCTTTCTCTGTCATGATGGAGGTCTGTGAGGCCAAACCCTGAATGGGTAGTGGGGTTGCCAGCGCTGCTTCTTCTTACTGCTGGTGTGGGACAAGTTCCTGTGTCAGAGCTCCCCACTGAGGGCCTGGAGAGCCTCATTCCACTGCCAGTAGCCCAAGCCTTGGTCACACCTGCCAATGGTATCCACCAGGCACAACATACATACAGCTGCAGGCACCACTGACACCACGTGCACTTATCTCTATATGTCAAAAGAAAATAGCTACAGCAAGAAAGAGAAAAGCTCCCTTCAGCCCAGCAAAGCCTGGAGCTCATAAAGATTGACTTGAAAGACCTTTACTGGAAAAACCATGTGCAGTGTGGCATCTGCTGGTCGTGTATGGTACCTTCTCAAAGTACACAGTGTCAGAAGCTCTGAAAGTTAAAAGAACTGAAACAGTGACAAAGGCATTAATGAAACATGTGGCATTTTAATTTGGCTAAGAAAGCTGCATCAGGAAAAGAAACTTGAATCAAAGCTACTGTGACAATTTACCCAAAACTATATATAACCAATGATGAGGACACATATTACCTGTCCTGCTAGTGATAACAATGTGAACTTTGAAGAAAGTACACCGCACCATCAGTGCTCAGAGTGAATCATTACGTCTAATGGTAGGTGATGTTTCTCCCCTTTTAAATTAATTTTGGTCTGTTTACACAAATGGTGAAGCAAATAGGAAGACAGGGGGTAACTTCCCCCCTCAGTGGAATTTCTTAAACAACAGTTACCAAGAGCAGGTCAGGAAAGAGGACCTGCAGCTGTGCATGTCCAGTCACCAGGCAGCCAATGAGCACGGCTGGGCCACAGCAGAACCATGTGATTGGCTAAGGCAGTCAGATGGCTTGCTATTAAACCCAGCAGCTTCAGAGGATCAGTGGCTGCTCAATGCACACACCTCTGGATTTTCTGCCTCCTTGTGCTTGCCTCACTGCCAGCCCTGCTCCTGCCTTAGAACCAGCCCTGCTCCTTAGCTTCCTTGACTCCAGATAATCAGCTCTGATACCTTGCTCCAACACTGTCTAGACCCTTGGCTCTGGCATTTGGAATCTGACTTTGGTTCTGACCTTCAGCTCTGATCCCTGACTCAGACTCTGCCTTGACCTTGGGCTCTGTCATTTGGATGTCAACCAGTGCTCTCTGACCACTAGGCATGATCACCTACAACCTGCTCTCCTGACTGCATCAGGGGAGTTTCCAAATAATCTGATACACTGTTATCCAAATCTAAGAATCACTTCATATTAAAGATCTTTTTGGCCCATTTTATTTATTTTTAAAAAACAGATTTATGTATTTAAACAAGGTGGCGAAACATTACACTTCAAAAAAGAGGGAACTTGGATAGAAGGGGCAGCTAGAGTGTAGGTGTTTATGTGTGAATTGCTTTCATGGAGCTTTTTTCTTGCAGCAAATTGACAGAGACAAACATTCTTGAGGAATGAGAAACTGCACAAACTTAAGACCTTGGTTACATGATTAATCTAAGTGTGCGCAGAACAGGAGCATTTTTGTAATCTTCCCATTGCAGTCCTGTACTGAACAACCTGCTTAAAAAGCAACTGATGCCTTCTGGAAACTTTGAAAAATATTCTAGTTAGAAACATGTTGTCTATGTGTCATGTAGCTTCTGATTTTTTATTCTACCATTTTTATTGTTAGGGACATTAAATATTATATTTGCATGAAAATATTATTTGCTCCTTAAGAATTCAACTGCCCCTTACCTAAAGTCATAATTCTCTCTTTGTGGCATCATCATAATTTCCATAGCAACCACCTCTGATATCACAAGCACAGGATTTCAATTGTCGATGGGAAATAAGACAGAAGGAGCAAATGAATATATAAAACAAAGGAATTTGTTTATATCCAAAGGTGCCTAAAATAGGTGAAAAAATATTGTGCAATGGTTAATGTGGTAACCTTGAATGTGGGAGATCTGAGTTCTGTGCAAGTTCAAGGATCAATATGTCTCCCTGGTCTGCATCTGTAAAATGGGGCTAATAGTAATGCTCTGCCTCACAGAACCTTTGTAAGGCTGAATATAGTGAGATGGTCAGATGCTGTGGTAATGCAGGTTGTATAAGATAGAAGAAGAACTGCCTCAAAAATTTTTTTTGTCATCAGTGAATCTCTAAATGTGGTTCATTGGGTGGTATATGTGGATGTACTATATAGAGATATGTACAGTCTTGACTTATTTTTATACTAAAGAAAGGCATCTATCCAAAGCTCTAGGCAATCTGACACAATCTGACACAAACATTCAGCACAAAATATAAATAGGGGAACATGTAACACATGCAGCCCAGTGGATTCTATTTGAGTTGGTGTAGATACATTAGTGGCTTTAACCTGTGTACATCCACAGTGTTGGTAAGGCCCAAGTATCTAGCAGCTGATATTATTCTGATCGCAATTAACTAAAGCTCTTCAATGCTGCCATGGTGTTTGGATTTCTCCATGGTTGGAGACCCTACAGTAACTAGTTCAAATAAAACTTCAATAGAATATGAAACTACAAGTTTTTTTTATCGTAGGTGAAACAAGGTACCTGCTTGTATGGGGATGACACATACAAACACATACACTCAACCATACATACGTATTCAAATAGGGCCTAATCCAGCTGCCATTAAAGTCAATGGGCAAATTGCCATCGATTTCAGTGGGAGTTGAGTGAGGTCTGTACTCATATAAGGTAAATACTCACATGAAACACATATACACTGTGACGTGAAAGGTGTGTCCACAGACCATTCTCTTATAAGAGCTAAGTATTACAGTGTTATGAACTAATTAATAGCATTTCTACTAATTGTTTTCTTAGATTAGCATCTGAATGTGTGCCAGGCAATGCTTTTAAACTGAAATCTGTCCTGAAGAATCAAAGTACTTGACATCTGCATACAGTGCAGAACATCATAGCTTTTAAACTGGAGCAACTTCTCTTGTAGTAAGCATTTTATTAGTAATATAATAATAAATTGGGCAATATTCCTTTCCCTCACAACCATGTTGCAGGGTGACCAAATGGTAAGAGGGCTTACTCATGTGTTCATCTTTCCTTGCCTGATTTTCTTTCACCTCATCTGCTGTCACCATTGCTTTGCTGCATGCGTCAGGGAAGATTGAGCACCAGAAGGTTTATTCTAATATATGTAATTGTTCTAAATAACTAATAATTAAAAAAAAACAAAAAAAAAATCACAAGCATGAAATCCAGGCCCTACTGAAATCAATGGGAGTTTTTCCATTGAGTTCTATGGGACCAGGATTTCACCACACACCTTCAGCATTATAGATTCATTCAAACATTAAATTCCTTTAAATATACCAAATAAACATAAGGTAAAATTCACCTCTCACAGAACAAAGCCTGAGTAATTAGGTTTTGTTCAGGGAATTAAATGTAAATCCTATGGGTGGGGAATAGCATATGAATATCTCAGAGACTAGCTCAGACCAACACCCTAGATCCAAACATTCTAATTGATGGAGAAGTTAAGGTCTGGTTTTGAATCCAAACTTCACAATTCAGGCCCATCATATGTTTTATATACACAGCTATATACACACATTGATATATAATAATCTATATTACCAACAAAAACTATAGAGATAGATATAACAAAATGACAGAGTATATTCATGTCACCTCTGTCTAACAAGGCTTATATGTGCACAAATTGTGAACCTGCAAGTGGTGTTTATATACAGTATATCCCCTAGGGATGACCTATAGGTATTCAAGCCTTCCACAGCAGACAGACTACCTTCCTTGCATGCTGATTGTTTCAGATCCTTTAAGAAAATATAATATTGGTTCTAAATTTACATCTATATCTATCCAGCTAATTTAATCTAATCTTAACTCTCTACAAGATATTGAGGTGTTTCCAGCTTTTAATAGACTCTTTAAATCTACCCCAATTTTTTTAGAAGAAAAATTGAGTACTTTTTAAATTAATTAGAACTTCTTTGGAAATTCAGGATAAAATATGAAACATCAGAAAATATGTGGAATAGAAAATATATTCTTGTTACAAAGAGAATTCACAGAATTAGAGAAATCTTAAATCTAATTAAGAAGCAGCCAAATGTTTTATCACTGAAACTTTACAACAAAAAATACATATCAGCTAGGACCTGCAAATTGCCAGATTTGTACATAAAAGAAGCAGCATATTTTAAAGTTAGACCTCAGTAAATTACAGAATCTGTATGTCTTACATTGTCCCATTGTGAAGAAGAAAATTATGTCAAAACTTTTCAGTAGTAACATCTGTAAACAAGTTTCACTGTTAGCAGTTTCTCTTTAGTGGTTTAAATAAATATTGCATAAATAACAAAGACATTCTTTTGCTTTCAGTAATCAGAATTTGAAATTAAGATTGGCTGCTAAAAGTGATTTTACACAGGAATGTCTGGGAAGTTAGAAAATGTGGATTCAGAAAGCCCATTTAAGATGCTACACTCATGTAATAGCTAGGGGCCAAATTCCACAATGTACTTAAGCATGTACATATTTTTTTGACTAATCATATGCTTAAAAGTCATGCAGATGCTTAAGCATCTTGCTGAATCAGGGCCTGACTGAATTGCAGATACCCAGTATATATTGGGTAGCTCCACTGACATCCTTGCTGGTTGAAATCAATAGAGTTACCCTGATTTACACCAGTTGAGGATCTAAGCTCACAATTTTAAAGGTATTTAGGCTTTGCTCTGCTTAGCATTGCAAAGCTTAAGTGATTAGACAGCTAAGTCTCATTTTTAAAATCGACTTAGGCACCTGGAAGTGTCGGCTTTTGTCTCCTAAATGCCTATGTCACATTTGAAAATGGGACTTAGCCATATGAATTACTTAGTCCCTGGTCCTCAAAGATATTTAGGTGCCTAATTCCCACTGAAATCAATGGGGGGTTAAGTGCCTAAATACCTTTGAGAATCTGGGCCTTAGATTTTGCAATGCTGAGTAAAATGATGCCTAAATGCCTTTAAAAATCTGGGCCCTGGCGCATTGATTCCGGTTAAGGTATGGCCTAGTCCTGCCAAAGTAGGCCAAACTGCCATTAATGTCAGTGGAAATTTTGCCTGTGTAAAGACTGCAGAGTCAGACTGGTAATTTCGTGTGATGGAAAAAAATATTCAATTTAACAGAAACCTGTTCAATTTTGTCTCAGAAAATGGGTCTCCATATGTACAGGAACTGAATTATTAAGTGGACAGATTATTTGCCTGAGGACTTCTTTATCTTGCCTAGAAAAAATGTGTGGGTTGTGTTGTATTAAATGAGTCCTGATAAGCACCATGTTCTTCCTACTCTTTCCTTTTGGCCTATATTTTGTTGTTTACTATTCTAAACAAATGAATTCAGGAAGACATCTTAGATACACATGGCTCTAACAGAAGGGCCTGCCTAATGCCATTTCCTTACAGGCAAATGTCATATGACTCAGCAACAAATGCCAGCGCTACAGAGAGGGACCTTCCTGATCCTAATTGTTCTTGGGAAATCTTGCAAAGCCTGTTACTGAGTCTGTATCCTAAGTAGTTCAGGACTATCCCCAGGCACTCATCCTGGGCATAGGGAACACTGCTAATCCTTGAAACACATCTCAGAACATTTTCAATTTTCCCAGGACCTGACAAGCCAATTATCAGAAAACTATCCTGGGGGTGAACCCCTGACTGACTCCTAGTCCGGCTTTGTGTAGCCATCCCACAACACAAAAAGAAGGAGTGAGAAAAAACTTGTCAAAATCAAATATATATATATATTAAGGGCTTTAGAACCAGGGGTATCCCCTAAAGCCTAAAAGAGTTTCACAGCAGACGACTTCACTGAAGACACTTCAGTCTGTGTCACTCTGTCTCCAATGCTCTTGAAAATGACGTAGTCTTAGAGTAACTTTATCAAAAGCCATTTTTGTTATTAAAGCTGAGCTTTAAAGACTTCAGTACTCTGATTTTTTTAAAGTTTAAATAGCAGCTTTTCTGCTAAGATCATATCTGTGCTAAACTTGATGATTTCTAGCATCCTATTAGCAGAGTCAGAGTGACTTCAGGTAAAAAGTACAATGAACTGCAAACTACTAATAGGCAGAGGAACCTGAGAAATCATAATGTAACAAATATCTTTGACATATATTTCTCTCCTTATGTAACATACTAAATGTGATACAGAATCATAGGGCTAAACCACTAGACAATGAAAGTTTCTAGCCCTTCTTGAGTCTGTCATCCTTTGCATATGATTCATTTTCTGTCATCATACAGTGTCCTACTTACAAACACTAGCTCATCTTGCTGCAGAGGTGGTAGAGTGGAATTCAAAGTCACTGAGCACTCTGGACTGATCAAATGTTTCAGGATCATGGAAATAGCCACGCCTAAAAAACTATGGGCTAAATGAGGGGTCGGCAACCTCTGGCACACAGCTTACCAGGGTAAGCACCCTGGTAGGCTGGGCCAGTATGTTTATCTGCAGTGTCGGCAGGTTCGGCCGATAGCGGCTCCCACTGGCCGCGGTTCGCCGTCCCAGGCCAATGCAGGAGGTGGGAAACTGTGGTCAGCACATCCCTTGGCCTGCAGAGCTTCCCGCTGCCCCCATTGGCCTGGGACAGCAAACTGCAGCCAGCGGGAGCTGCAGTCCGCCGAACCTGCTGACGCAGCAGATAAATAAACTGGCCCGGCCCACCAGGGTGCTTACCCTGGCGAGCCTCGTGCCAGACGTTGCCCACCCCTGGGCTAAATCTTGAGTTGACTTATGCAGGCGTGTGTTAGGTTCTATCAGCAGTGAATTTCCAATGCTTTGTGTGTGCTTGTATAGTCTAGGTAGCAGAGACATGTGCAGGGGGACCGTACAACTCCATACCATCTGTAGTGTGAAGGAGACCTCTGCAGGAGATATTTGCCAGGCATCACTGGAAATGGGGGAAGGGGATGTTCTGAGGGGCTGTGGCTGGTGAGTCCACACACTACACGAATCCATGTGTGCCAAACCTGACAAAGAAGAGGAACAGTCAGCCAGGTGTGCTACTTCCTTCCACACCAGCAGTAGCCAGAACTCACCTGGCTGCCCAGGAGCCCTGGGTTTAATTCTATTCTGGGTTGCGGTTTCTACCTGTCAGTTCTCTTGAAGTCACATGCAAGGAAAGGCCTTTTACTCAGAAATTGTTTATTTATTCAAAACTGGGACCTTTGTGCATTATCACCAAACATTCAATAGCATTTTAAAAAAACAATTCCTTTCTTATCTCTGTTGGGGAGGGGAAGCGATTGAACATTGGGGTACATTATAAACATGTAGGGAAAGGGGTTCAAGGCCTCTTAAAGAACATTTTGATTTTTTGTTCTGCCTGCAAGACACACCTATGCTTCTTTGGTTATGAGTGTAAAAAAGAAAAGGCACATGAAAGCAACAGACTTTTTTGTCAAGCTGTGACAGAAATCAAATGCAAATAGAGCTCAGTTCAAGACTGTTTGTTAAGTGTCACGTCAGTGAGTATTAAATACAGCATATGTAGTTGTACAATGAGCATACTGTATGTGAATTTTATTGATTTTTTTCAAAGAGGATACACAGAATAATGTAACCTTACCAGTTCCAACGTACAAGTTGTATCTTCATATTTGTACATACACGTTCAGTAGGCTTCTAAACTGTTTGGCCTTCTTCTATCACATTTTGTCATGTGGAACCTGTGATTCAGTATATAAAAGAAAAGTATATAAATGGCTCTGTCCCCCTAAAGAATCTCTAGGTCAGTGGTTTTCAACCAGGGATACATGGCCCCCTAGGGGTATGCAAAGGACTTCCGGAGTACCCAACTCACCTAAATCAGTGTTTCTCAACCTAAGGATTGCGACCCCTAGGCGGGTTGTGAGATGGGTTTAGGGGGGGTCACAAGTGGCTGGCATTAGAGGGTGGCAGACAAGGTAGTTGCCCAGGGCCCCATGCCACAGGGGGACCCAACAAAGCTAAGTCACATGCTTAAGCCTTGGGCAGTGGAACTCAGGCTTCAGACAAGGCTCAAGTGCCATACTGAAATATAAGTACAATATTTATATTCCAATCGATTAATGTTATAATTATATGGTAAAAATGAGAAAGTAAGCAATTTGGCAGTAACAATGTGCTGTGACACTTTTGTATTTTTATGTCTGATTTTGTAAGCAAGAAGCTTTTAAGTGAGGTGAAACTTGGGGTCTGCAAGACAAATCGGACTCCTGAAAGGGGTACAGTAGTTTACAAAGGTTGAGACTCGCTGCTCTAATATATAGGAGAGACAACAATGAAGATCACAGTGTGAAAAGCAGTCAATGACAGCTTTGCAAAATTAGTGAAATAAACATATTCGTGCACATGGTTAATCTATCAGTTGTGCTAGAATTGGATTCAAACTTGGTTTGTTGCACGAGTAAAATGAGTTTTGTAGTTTAATTTCATCTCACTATGAAAGAACATTAAAAACCTAAAAAAATTACAGAAATTAGTAGACCAATATGTAGATATAATATAAATAGATATAGTTGTATATACACACACATATATACAATACACATACATGATCTTTCTATTATTCGTGTGAAAACAATGTCAGAGTTTTCCATAGCCATTGAAATTACATATTTCTTTGGCTACATTTAGAAAAGCTTGCTCTGAGATAAAAGGAATGTGATTAGGAAGATGCGTTGTAATATATCTCATAAATTGTAAAGTGCCCTGAGATCTGTGCATAAAAAGTGCTATATAAGAGCTGGGTATTATATTATTAACCAAATTAAAAGCAGGAGAGAAGTCTTTGGCGGTGATTCTTTCATGTAAACAATTTTTGTTTGAACTGTAAAGTCAATATTGTCCCTTCCCCATGTATGGTGCATAGCAAAAAGGGACCAATGGAAGAAAAGAGCAAGATACAAAAGTGAACATTTTAAAGCTGATAAAGGCAGCAATAAAGTGCTTATTTTCATCTCTACACACAAGGACACAGCTGTTGGCAATACAGCAGTGGGATCACTACTCCTTGGGATATGCTGTATACCTGTGTTCATTGCATTCACTAAGTACTGTCGTCATACTGAGAATTGCATCAGCATTTGAATTTGTTTGCTTTTGAATATGTGCTGTCCTTCCAGTGTTCATTTAGGGTATGTCTACACAGCAAAGAAAAACCGATAGCTGGCCTGTGCCAGCTGACTCGGGCTCATGGAGCTCAGGCTTCAGGACTGTTCCGTTGCCGTGTAGACATCTGGGCTCAGGCTGGGACCCCCCTCACCCTGCAGGGTCCTAGAGCCTGGGCTCCAGCCTGAGCCCAGATGTCTACACAGCAGTGAAACAGCCCGCAGCCTGAGCCCCGTGAGCCCAAGTTGACTGGCACGGGCCAGCTATCGGTTTTTCTTTGCTGTGTAGACATATCTTGGCTGTATGGGCTTTTCTGAGGCCTCAATTCAGAAAAGTGCTTAAGTATATACTTAACTTTAGACATGTGCTTAAGTCTCATTGACATCAATTAAAGTTAAAAATATCTTTAAAAATAATCATGTGTTCAAGAGCTTTGGAGCCTTAATCTGTGCTACGTCTCATACATATTTGTTCCTTAGCTGTAGTCTGTGATGACTGACATTCAGACTCTTCTCCTGGTTCTATGGCACAGTGTGCAAAAGCACCTTTCACATTCCAGTTCAAAAATGATTCTATCTTTTGGCTTGTTCCACCCCTTGGAACACAGCATTAGGCGACAAAAGAACAACATTGAGGATTCATACAGTGATCTGAAATGTTGGTGACAAATGATTCATATTGATGAAGCATCCCACACATATGGAGTACTGTCACAATCTGTACTTTTGCCACACATTTTTGACTGCTATCACACGTTATGACTATGTGATATATGCCATCATGTGCCAGCAATGTCCCTCTGCCATGTACATTGGCCATACCTGACAGTCTCTATGCAAAAGAATAAATGGACTCAAATCCGACATCAGGAATCATAACATTCGAAAACTTGTAGGACAACACTTCAATCTATCTGGTCACTCAATAGACCTCAAAGTGGCAATTCTTCAACAAAAAAACTTCAAAAACAGACTCCAGTGTGAAGCTGCAGCACTGGAATTAATTTGCAAACTGGACACCATCAGATTAGGTCTGAATAAAGACTTGGAGTGGTTGGGTCATTACAAAACCTAAACTTAATTTCCCCAGTACTAATTTCTACCTACTGTTACTTATACCTTCTTGTCAACTGTCTGTAATGGCCCACTCTCTTACCACTTCAAAAGTTATTTTTCCTCCCTTGGAATCCTGCTGTTAATTGATTTATCTCGTTAGACTGACCTCACACTTGGTAAAGCAACCCCTATCCTTTTATGTATTTATACCTGCTCCCGTATTTTTCACTTCAAATGTCTGATGAAGTGGGTTCTAGCTCATGAAAGCTTATGCCAAAATAAATTTGTTAATCTCTAAGATGCCACAAGGACTCCTCATTATCTTTTTTGCTAATACAGACTAACACGGCTACCACTGAAACCTGTCACATTTAATATGTGTTTGTTGATCCTTTCCTCCTGATGAGGAGCTGGGCATACTGTGTTACACCTACCAACCTTTCACACTTGGACTATATGCATCCTGAGTTGGTGTTATCTGTTGCTTTACTGCCTATAGAGCAACAGGGATTTCTTACCCCATATTAGTATGGGGTATTAGTATGTGAAATCTGCAGCTAGATTTCCAGGTTGCTGTTCACTGAAACCACACCACCTAGTTGTCAGGCCATATTAAGGCATAAGCACTATAAGCCTTAGATCCTGGAATCAAGTGATGAGGGCAGAATTTCAGCTCCATTAACAAACACACAAAAACAAACATAGGTTCCTAGACTTGTAGTTGGGGAAAATGTGATCTGGATGTAATTGATTCAGGTGCATTTGCCTGAAATAGTAGCTCTGAGAGGACTAAACTTTCCTATGCCTCTACTAGTGTTAACTGCAAGACCCACTGCTCTGGGTGGTCCTGCCAACACCACCTCAGCAGAAACTTTGTGTGTGTCAGGAAGATGGGAGTGTAGCCAGCCCATCCCACTCACTCAAGGAGATATACTCCATTGCTGCAGTAAGTATTATGAGCCCCCTATGCTGCCATCCCTTTCTCTCTGTGGGGAGTAAGGGTTTCCCCTTTTGCTCCCAAAGGGACAGGGGCCCCTGCTGCCATCCCTGCGAGAGCAGAAGGGGGTAGAAGGATTCCATGCCACTGCCACTTCCCCTCTGGGAGGAGAGAGGCCCACTGGCACTCCAGGTGGAGAGGTAAGGCTGCAAGGGGCCCCCATTGCCTTAATCTAGCACTGACAAATTTGCATTGCAAATTCAACTGGTAATGATGGAACAGTAAGGTGATTTGTTTGTTTTGTGTTTTGTTTGTTTGTTGTTCTTCTTAACTATGGGTGTTGGTAGATATTTGCTCTCTTTGTGCCCTAAGAATGCAGCCCAACAGCAATTATTTATTTCGTGTAACACAAAA
Source organism: Chelonoidis abingdonii (assembly GCF_003597395.2). Taxonomy (NCBI): domain Eukaryota; kingdom Metazoa; phylum Chordata; order Testudines; family Testudinidae; genus Chelonoidis; species Chelonoidis abingdonii. The sequence goes on along the minus strand of NC_133769.1, from coordinate 289,894,808 downwards.
TCCCAATGAACGTAAGAACAAGTGCCAACTTAGGGGACACATTTCTCTAAACTAGTAGAGGTATTGCAGACTATTATTTTATTTTTGCTTTGTGAATTCTTATCAGTAGAGCTGGTCAACACATGGGAAAACAATTTTGCTAACAAATTGAAATTTCCCTGTTTCCATTTGACTGAACTCAAAATAAATCTGTTTTCCATAATGCGTATTATTGATATTTGTATTCAAAATTTTGTATCCATTTAAAAAAAATAATTATCCATATATTCAACTGAAAGTGGTGTGCTTTTCTAATTGAGAATTGGGTTTTTAGTCAACAAAAATTTAAATAATGATTTCAAAAACAATTTTCATACAAATTTCTATAACATTTGAATGAAAATATTGATTAAAATATCAAACAGAAATTTCTGAAACAAGTAAAAATCTTCCAGAATGCTGACATTTTTTTACATTTTTTTTTGACAAAGTACTTTGCATGCAATTTTTTTTCAACCAGCTCCACTGTCCATTCAAATGAGGCGCAAAGTTTTATACAAATGTGTTTCTTCTCCCTCCTCTTCCTTCATAAGATGCTCAATCCTCTCTGTTTTTGAAACTTCAAAATATTTTTAGCATTTCTCTTTGCACCTTCCTCTCTCTTTACATTTCTTCTATTACAAATCTTTTCTCATGTGCGTCCTTTACGGTGTGTTCTTTGTCTGTTCTCTTAGTTCTCCTTTTCCTGTCAATCAATTTCCTTCCTGAATGCTCTCACTCCTCCTAAAGCTTAAGCTACCTCCTCTTTTACTTCTGACACTCTCTATGTTTTAAATGTTTCTCGCATTGTCTTATTTTTACTTGCAGCTGTTCCCCATAGACCAAGCTCATTCTCATGTGTTCTCAGTAATGTAGCCTGTCTGTAATGAACAGGAACACTTGGGAGTGCCACATTAAGAAAATGCAGCTACTGTTCCAGAACTAGATTATTAAATGATGGCAGGCTAAATGTAAAAGACCAGGGAAACAATAGAAAGTAGAAGCTGCATTCAACAGTGTAGTGGAACTAATAGGCAAGATATTCGCAAGAAGCTGAAAGAAGGGTGATTAAGAGGCATATTTTTATACACACATATTAAGGGATGGGAAAATACAGGCTCTCTGTCTCTCTGTAAATCAGTGCCTGGATACTGTGGTGATTAGTGCTCTATAAATACTTGATAGATAGACCTAGACAGATAGCTAGAATCTCACTCCATCCTAAAACCCACACTTTGCACATAGTGTACGCTGACTTTCACATTGATTTTCTTTGTGAATATACATCAGGAAATAATCTTTTAATCTGCAAGGAGGATACATTTTTGACAACCTTTTCATCTTCACTTGTTGATAAGAACTGTACTAAACCAGCAAGTCATTAATCCTGGCTCTTACCAGAGTATCACAAAGAGATTTTACTTGGCTGAAAAGTTACTGAAAAAAAAATTGCTGCTGTAAAAATCCCATTAAAAAGGAAAAATTACACTAACAGATATTGCAATCCCCTTTGCAGCGATACTGTACGTCTATTGGTCACATTGTGCTGTGGCAGTAGACTAAATGCATGACAGACAAAAAAGTGATCTGTTGGCTGATACATTTTAAAACTTAAGATTTCTGATATTATCCCTTAGAAGTGTTATGGTTCCTGAAGGTGGAAAATGCTTCCAAACTCCTAGTGCTAACCTTTCTAATTAACAGGATTTCACAACTAAAAGTTTCCCAGGTGCTGCTGATTTAGATAGACCAGAAATCTTTGTGCATACATGTTTTGAAATGTTAGTTTATTATTTATTTGTGTAATAGCAGGACCTAGAAATCCTAACACAGAACAGGGCCCAATTGTACTAGACACAGAACAAATACATATTAGAGACAATCCCTGCCCTAAAAAGGTTACATCTAAATAGACCAGCCAGACAAAGTGTGGGAGAAAAGAAGCATTATCCCCTCTCTATAGTTAGGGTGCAAAGGCACAGAAAGGGTAAGTGACTTGTCAAAGACACATGTATGTAGACTTCACAGCCCAAACCACAACTTCAAAGTGTTATCTACACAGCTATATTTAGAGTGCTAACATGAGCCCCAATAGCTCAAATCTAAGGCTTGGAGGCTTGCTGCTATGGGTTTCAAAATACTGTGGATCTACACCCAGCCAGTCTTTGGCAGACAGGGAAACGGACCTAGATCTCCTGAATCCCAAACCAATGCCATGTCTACAAGACCATCCATTCTCTTTCTGGCATATGATTATAGCTGAAATCAATAGTATGTGGAGCATAATCAAGGTGAACCCTTAACCTGGGGGACGATATAGTATCTACTTGTAAAGCCTCCAAATGCACCCATAAGTGGGGTTGCACAGGCCACAGATGGAACAAGTAAGAGGATTTTGCATGGTGTAGGATGGCTTGGGTATGGGTAAGTCAAGGGATGTAGTCCATGAGTCTGCAAATGTGCAGCTCCATTGAGCAAAACCCATGTTAGAGGACTGCAGTGACTGTAAAACATCTGTACTGCAATGTGTTAAAAGTTTTGGGTGAAATTAGTAATTGTGAGAGCTGCTGGATTAGCAGCCTTGGAGCGTGAAGTCCTCTATATACAGAACAGAGACAACATAAGCAGTTGCTGTGCAATGTGCCCCAGATGGCCCTGACAAGGTGCCTGAACACTGACTTAGAGGGACTACTTTTAGGGATGAAAGGGCTAGTTCAGTTTTCATGTCCATTCAGTCCTTGCCTTCTCTGCCAGGCCTATGGACAGGTTTCTAATCAGTGTACATGACACTGGTTTACTGAGGCATCAACATCCTTATTCTTAACAATATCAACCATATCAGATACAAATTGGTTCTGAACTCTAATCATGTCCAGAAAACTGATAGGTGGAGACATAGGGGACAGCCCTGAATTGTGAGTGTGGAGGAACAATTCCGCAGTACGAGCCTCAGAAGGAATCCTGGCTGACTTGGTTAGAATTCCAGTTTGGACTCTCAGGCAGTATACACTGCAGCAGCAGTGTTTGCTCCCCACCTTTGCCCTGGGTCAGCTTTGCTGGTTTGTTTGCCTTTGACGCTGCACCTTCGGGGAAGTTGGCATCAGTGGCTGGAACAATGGCTTTTCTCTCTGTCCATCAACTTGTGTAATTAGGGTTTTGGATCAGGCCTTTGAAGTCTATTGACCTACTTATATGTTTAACAAAGTTAATCGGATTCTGAAGAATTTTGAGGGATTGGGAGCCTTATGTCTGTTAATCTAGGCTATATTGGGATTATTGAGATAGAAATGTATTAAATAGTTATCAGTCAGGGATACAATGAACTCATACATATATTATATATCCAGCATTATACATGTGGATGGCCCTTACATACAGCTAAAAATTATGTTTAATGCCATAACACAGCAAGAGATGGAAAAAATCAAGGGAAAGAGAGGGAGAGTTTAATGGAAATATGATATTTAAAAAAGACATGGCTATAAAAATGAATTGTGTGTTTTCTTCAGTGTATTAACTGCAAAAAGCTTAAACAGCAGATGTTCTATGTATAGTTATGGATGAAATAAATTGTTTTAATATGCTAATATTGGGTTGGTTTCTGCTAATCTTACTCAGAACTGAGTAAAACCTTACTCTGTAAAATAGTTCCCTTGATTTTGCTGGAACTGATCACCGAGTAAGGAGCTATCCAATGTGAGTGAAACAGGAAGAATCTAGTTCATTGCCTGGGTTTCGTTTTTTGAAAATGTTTTATTCCTGAAAATAGCATTTCATCTTTTCAAACAAACACCACACTATGCATTATTGGATAGAAATGGTTTTTAATGTCTCTTATATTCAAAATCAATTAGGGCCCTTAACCATGGAAACATGATTTATGCACTATGTACCTAACTTAAATGTATACCCCAAATTAAAAAACATAGAAAGAGAAACAAAAAAAAACCACTGTGGCTAAACAATAAAGTAAAAGAAACAGTGAGAGGCAAAAAGGCATCCTTTAAAAAGTGGAAGTTTAATCCTAGTGAGGAAAATAGGAAGGAGCATAAACACTGGCAAATGAAGTGCAAAAATAAAATTAGAAAGACCAAAAAAGAATTTGAGGAACAGTTAGACGAAGACTCAAAAAGTAAGAGCAATTTTTTTTAAAATACATCAAATGCAGGAAGCCTGCTAAACAACCAGTGAGGCCACTGGATGGACAAGGTGCTAAGGGAGCACTCAAGGATAATAAGGCCGTTGTGGAGAAACTAAATTAATTCTTTGCATCAGTCTTCATGGCTCGGGATGTGAGGGAGAGTCCCATACCTGAGCCATTCTTTATAGGTGACAGATCTGAAGAACTGTCCCAGACTGAGGTATCATTAGAGGAGGTTTTGGAACAAATTGATAAATTAAAAAGCAATAAGTCACTAGGACCAGATGGTAGTCACCCAAGAGTTCTAAAAGAACTCAAATGTGAAATTGCAGAACTATTAACTGTAGTCTGTAACCTATCATTTAAATCAGCTTCTATACCAGATGACTAGAGGATAGCTAATGTGATGCCAATTTTTAAAAAGGGCTCCAGAGGTGATCCCGGCAATTACAGGCCTGTAAGCCTGATTTCAGTACCGGGCAAACTGGTTGAAACTATAATAAAGAACAACATTATCAGACATATAGATGAGCATAATTTGTTGAGGAAGAGTCAACATGGTTTTAGTAAAGGGAAATCATGCCTCACAAATCTACTAGAATTATTCGAGGGGGTCAACAAGCATGTGAACCAAGGAGATCCAGTGAATATAGTGTACTCAGATTTTCAGAAGCCTTTGACAAGGTCCCTCACCAAAAGCTCTTACGCAAAGTAAGCTGCCATGGAATAAGAGGAAAGGTGCATTGGTAACTGGTTAAAAGATAGGACACAAAGGGTAGGTATAAATGGTCAGTTCTCAGAATGGAGAGAGGTAAATAGTTGTGTCTCCTTGGGGTCTGTTCTGGGACCAGTCCTATTCAACATATTCATAAATTATCTGGAAAAAGGGGTAGACAGTGAGGTGGCAAAATTTGCAGATGATAAAAAATTACTAAAGATAGTTAAGACCCCAGGCAAATTGCAAAGAGCTACAAAAGGATCTCTCAAAACTGGGTGACTGGGCAACAAAATGGCAGATGAAATTTAATGTTGATAAATGCAAAATAATGCACATTGGAAAGCATAATCCCAACTATACGTATAAAATGATGGGGTCTAAATTAGCTGTTACCACTCAAGAAAGATAGATCGTTGGAGTCAGTGTGGAATAGTTCTCTGAATCATGCCAACTCAATATGCCATGGCATCAAAACTAGTGAACAGAATGCTGGAATAAATTAAGAAAAGGGATAGATAATACAGACAGTAAAATATCATGTATGCCTCTCTGCGTAAATCCATGGTAACACCCACATCAAGAACTACTTGTGTGCAGAGTGTGGTCGCCGTCATCTCAAAAAATATTACTGGAAACTGGAAAGGTTGTCAGAAAGGGCAATTGAAAATGATCTACGGGGTGTGGAAGTGCTTCCGTATGATGAAAGATTAAGTAAGACTAAGACTTTCAGCTTGGAAACGAGATGGCTAAGGGGAGGTAATGATTGAGGTCTATTAAAAATCATGACTGGTGTAGAGAAAGTAGTAAGAAGTGTTGTTTTTACTACGTTCTCATAACACAAGAGTTCGGGTCACCAACATGACAATTAATAGGCACAGAGGTTTAAAACAATAAAAGGAAGTATTTCTTCACACCAATGCACAGTCAACCTGTGGAACTCCTCCAAGTTGAAGATAAACCATAACACGATTCAAAAAGAATAGATATTCGTGGTAGGATAGGTCTATCAATGGACTATAGTCAGCGGGCGGGATGGGTGTCCTCCTGCAGTATATAGTCATTATTGTATGACAGGGGATGGGATCAACTATGGGTGATTAACCTGTTCGTGTTCATCTCCCTCTTAGGCGGCCCCTGGCCTGGCCACGTTCAGACACGTGTCTGGGCTAGTGGCCTTGGGTGACCGTATGGCCGTTCTTATGTTTTACCACAGTCAAAGCCATTCCGTGGTTCTAAGAGGGTGTAATACAAGTAATGTGACGTTTGTCTAAGTATAAAATACCAAGTAATTTAATAGGTCTTTAGTCAAGGTTTTTCCTCCATTGAAATCGGTTAAGAAGGAGACCTGCATGATCCTTTAGCTCAATTACTAGCTTAACATTTGGTAGCGCTTGCCACCAGCCAGAAGTCCTGTGTTCTGGCACACTGTCTGTTCCCTCAAAACCTTCCTGGGGAACCCAGACCCAACCCTTTGGTTCTATAAACAAGGAGATTAACCATCTCCCCCAATTTCCCTCCCCAATCCCTGGTGAGTTTAGACTCATCCTGGATTCTTAAACAAGGACAAAATCAATCAGTTCTTAAAAGAAAGCTTTTAATTAAAGAAGAAAAGGTAAAAATTATCTCTGTAAAATCAGAATGGAATATGCTTACAGGGTACTCAGATTCATATAGACTAGAGGAACTCCCCCGCTAGCCTGAGATTCAAACAGAAAAACAGAGGTATAAATCCTTCCCATCAAAAAGACACACCTAAGTTAAGAAAACAACATAAGACTAATCCGCCTTGCCTTGGTTATTACGTTACTATTTTGAACATGAGAGACTGATTCAGAAAGATTTGGAGAACTGGAATGATGTCTCGCGTCCTCTCAGTCCAGAGAGCGAACAACGAACGCAAAAAAAAGAACAAAACAAAGACTGCCTCCACCAAGATTTGAAAGTATCTTGTCCCCCTATTGGTCCTCTGGTCAGGTGTCAGCCAGGTTCACTGAGCTTCTTAACCCTTTACAGGTAAAAGAGACATTAACTCTTAACCATCTGTTTATGACAGTCTTGATATAATAAATTCAGTTTTTATGCATTGTGTAGTGTTGAGGAAGCTGTAATATTTCAGTATTGTATAGTGCTGAAGCCTGACTGTATTTTTTATTGGATCAGTCCCTGAGAGAGAGATGTGCATACTGTACTTATCAAGAGGGCTCCAACCTTTTTTTCAGAAACCTCTTTGAGTGAACGCATATTCTTCCCCTTATGTCACTAGTGTGGTTGGTGAGATTTATCCTTCGACTGAGTGATTTCCCATCTCATTGACACTTGTAATCAGTGGAGCCAACAGAAATTATGTGTCTCCACAGTGGCATAAATTTTCACGGAAGAGGCAACTTTCCTAAACATTTTACTGAGTCATATAGAACTTCATCTTTATGAATGTCATAATTTTCAGTGATCATTCAAAATAAACCTCCCTCACAATTTACTGTCTAAAATAACCCATGAGATCAGATTATCAAAAGTGTTCAGCACTTACAACTGGGGTCAGTTTTTCAAGAGTTCATTTCCCAATAGCTGCCATTGAGAACAAGGAGAATTTACTAAGAACAGTGGAAACAGCTGGGTGCTGCAACCTTTTGAAAAATCACCATTTTATTTAAGGCACCTAATTGGAAGCTGAATTCTTCTGTAAAACTAGCCCATCACGTAAAGGCTCTGTTCTAAAGAGCCAGGTAGTCTCACAGTTCATAGCAGCTAAATAGAAAATGTTGACTTAATGTAATATTTAGGGTTAAAACTTCATTTTTATCAACTGAAAAAACAAATAAGATGATCCATTTCTCCACTGAGCTGCCTGCGTGGTCCTGCCCTCCCCACTTTTTCTGTTTTAACATTTATGTGAAAACAATGCAACAGCCATCTGGAAAATGATTTAATTCCTATACTAGGACAGAATCTGCCATTCTTACTCATGCTGAATAGATACTCTTTGAGTTGTCTCATTCATTTCAATAGGAGTATTCATGAAGTAACTAACATTATTCAGGTTTCAATGTAGCAGCCGTGTTAGTCTGTATCTGCAAAAAGAACAGGAGTACTTGTGGCACCTTAGAGACTAACAAATTTATTTGAGCATAAGCTTTCATGAGCTACAGCCCACTTCATCAGATGCATGCAGTGGAAAACACTGTAGGAAGATATACATCTACACAGAGAACATGAAACAATGGGTGTTACCATACCCACTCTAAGGAGAGTGATCAGTTAAGGTGAGATATTACCAGCATGAGAGAAAAAAACTTTTTGTAGTGGAAATGAAAATGGTCCATTTGCTGCAGTTGACAAGAAGTTGTGAGGAACAGTAGTGGGGAGGGAGAGGGAGGAATAAACATGGGGAAATAGTTTTACTTTGTGTAATGACCCATCCGCTCCCAGTCTTTATTCAAGCCTAATTAATGGTGTCCATTCTGCAAATTAATTCCAATTCAGCAGTTTCTCATTGGAGTCTATTTTTGAAGTTTTTTTGTTGTAATAATGTGACTTTTAGGTCTGTAATCGAGTGACCAGGGAGATTGAAGAGCTATCTGACGGGTTTTTGAATGTTATAATTCTTGATGTCTGATTTGTGTCCATTCAGTCTCTACGTAGAAGAATAAATGGACACAAATCAGCCCATAGAAAAGAAGATTCCTAGATTAAGGAGAGCTACTCTCTGTTGTTGTTGTTGTTCTTTAAGTGCTGGCAGCCAACTTTAAATTATGAATCTTTCTGCATTTGAAATCGTAACTACAAATGTAACTACATTACAGAGGATCAAAAATTCACATGCCAGCACAATTATTCTTAGGTAGGTCCCAGGCCTTCAAACCCTTGTTCAAGAATATGGGACTACTTAAAGGAATAAAACTACCCAGTAAAAGCCTCTCAACCTGTCATGGTCTATTTCTGGGGCACAGACTATTACAAGAATTCACAAGAATGGAAACCAACAAATTATACAAGAAGAAAACATGAATTCTGTGGTGCTCATTCCTTTAATGTTAATCACTGTTTCCATAACTTCAGCTTCATGAATCTTTATTTCTGATTTAAAATTCAACAATAAAAATAAGGAGCTACAAATTTGTGGGGAATTTGGGCTAAAATGAGAGATTTCTCTCAAAATGAGAACCAAATAAGAGGCGTAAGTGTGGATAAAGAATTCCTGGATTGGCATGAAATATGATGGCCTGTCAATGAATTTCTAGTATAGAAAGATTAGCAATTTTTCTATTTTTAAAATTTCCTAAATGTAGGTTATTTTAAAAAATTCTGATCAAGAATATTATATTAAAATTAGACAATTTTTGAGACCCCTAGTGTTATAATGCTATTGTCTTAAAAAACAGTACTGCATGATTTGATTGTGATATAAAAAGGATGTCAACATGAAATGAAGAATTTAAGAAACATCGCTAATATTGCTGTCTTACATCAGATACACCCACTGCTCTTGCTTTTGTTCAGAAAACTTGCTTGATGTTTATTTATTATTTTTGGGGTTTTTTTTGTTTCTATGTCATCATCCTCTCCTGGTATGAAAATATCCATATCTGAAAAAATCCATTTGAAAATGCATGTTCTTATAAATAACCAGTGAAGTTAAAATTGTTATGATTGATTTGAAATAATTGATTACAGTGTGACAACTTTCTCTTAATTATAAAATAAAATTACAGTTTTGTGCTTTCCTACCTGAGCTTTACAAAAGCTGGGAGAACTATTTCTGTTCTACCTCTGATTAGATCAGCAACGCCACTTCTTCAGGTCTTATCAGATTGGTTTTGATAATAATTACTTGGGAAGTGTTTGATCTCAATGATGAATACATGATTAGTTTTTCATGAAATCAGTCAACCACATCACTCAGCACTACTCATGTGAGACCTTGTTGATTTAGCTGTTCGAAAGAACGCATTCTTCTTCACTGCAGTTATGGGATGTCAGTCTTTGGGGAAAAGAGGGTGGAAAAAGGGCAAGTTTATGGGTAATGATATTGCAGCTGCAGATATTTAAGGTTTGCTAATTCTCTTCTCAATTATGTTCATTCCTTACCTCACCGCACTGCCTGCTACATGGCTACAGAATCAATCTTAGCAGTGGAATATATTTTTCCCTTTTCAAAAAAGGTTTCTTGACACCACTGTCATCTTTGAATCCCTTAGAGGGTTTTGCCCTGATGAATAATATTTCATATGTGGAATGTTTATGTGATTTTCACGGAGCGATAACCTCGCTACCACCTAACTTTGATGCATTGAGATTGCTGCTTTTCCCTACTAAAGTGCTTTTACACACCACCTCCTGCAAATTGACTTAAGAGTCAGAAATGGAAGATTCAACACAACTTGGACTCTCTATGGAAAAAGGGTTTTAGAGCGGATTTTATCTACTAGACAAAATCTATCTATTTTACTTATTTCAGCAGCAGCTGCTGTAGAAAAAAAAGTTGTGGGTTACTTTGCTTTTATGGAGCTAGGATATTTTGGGGGATGGGATTTTTTTTTTTTTAAAGCAGCTCCTGTTTTTGCATTTTTAAAAAATAGCTATATTTTTCTATTATTGGAATTTAAGGCCCCGTCCTGCAAACCTCTACTCACTGAAGTCAAAGGCACTGCTTGCCTGAATAAGGATTATTCATATGAGAAAAGAATTAAATGATTAGTTCCTATATACTGAAAAAAATATAGCTAGTATAATTCTTCATATTTAAAGGGACTATTGTACTCTATGATAAAGATTTTCAGGATTGGGCCCTTAATTATTAACCATAAACCCCAGCGATGCACTTTTATTAAAAGAGACACTTGTATCATATTAGTTAAGAAAAGAATGGGAAAAAAGGTACCAAGGTTGTGATATATTTTATCTAATGTTTTTCCCTTTAATATTTTGCTAATAGAATTATGTCAGTTTTAACACTCAGAAAGAATGGTGCATTCCTGTTTTCCTTCTTTAATTATAAATTGCCCTGATCTTTAGAACTTAATGTTTCACTAATAAGTTTAGATCCCTTTGATTTATTTAAAATATAAACTATTATTTTGGTGGCAATACATTTTCTCTTTGAAAATGCAGTTTAAGAAGTTTATCCTCTCAAAGAATCAGAGTGTTTAAAAATATATATAATGCTGTGGTGCTCTTGCTGTTTTGATTATCATGTTATCATGTTCATTTTCTGTTGGCATAAATGAACAGCCAGATGTTGCATTATTTTAATGCAAGTCTAAAAAGAAAAGTAGACCGGGTAGGCAGCTCAAGGGAGAAACAGATTAACTTTTTTAAATGTTGGAGAGCCAGGTTTGAATATGGTTAATGTAATAAATCAGCCAATTCTTTTTAGCTGCTGTTAACTGTCAAAGCAGCAGTCGCTCTAGAATAGTGCCTTTATGTGATAGTCGTTGGCTGGAATTTCAGAAGGACTCAACTTCCAGCAGGGGACTAAATGAAGTGACCAGATTTTCAAAAAGATTAATTATCTAACTGTTCCCATTAAAAACGAAGGGTGCTTCTGAGTGCTGACTGCTTTTGAAAGTCTTGGCTTCTTCATTTATCTGTCTAAATGGGAGCAGAGGTTGGGAATTTTAAAGAAACCTAAGGGAGTCAGATACCCAGCTGCCAAGAATTCCTATGGAAGCAGAGTGTCTGATTCAACTGTTTTGAAAATTCCAGCCTCAGCTCTTTTGAAAATCTGGCATTGTAAAGACAAGTTAAAGAGATGAAGTTAAGAATGGACTCAGTCTTGTGAGGGACATTAACTCACACCCAGAGGTTGCTCTGGCTTTTGATATTGGGTCCCAATTAAAACGAGTCACTTGAGTGCAAAAAAACCAAAATAAAACATAAAGAGAGACAATTAATTCTAATATTTCCAGTGAAATCAACTTGTATCAAATTTAAATTTTTAGGCAATGTTAAAGGCACATGCACCAATTACCTTCAAAAACTACGGATAGTCACATTGCCTTTACATTATTATACATATCACAAAACAGGGAAAAGAAGCTCAAACTCTGCTGTAATACAGTCATTGCCATCACATTGCAATAAAATCCTCATTGACTTTTCATTTAACTCTTATCTCATTATTTCCTTCCAAAGGATGTAGAGATTCAGGACAACAATAAAGAAAATCTATAGCACAGTACCATTTCTGTCATTTGTAGCTAATGAATGCTTTTTCGTATTGAATAGCAACTGGCCTAATAATGACAATGACTCCACTGATTTAGTGCAATAAACTTAAAGACATGGCAGGCCTATATTAGTATAATAAGCTCAAACATTCATTTCACATTAAGAAAACAGGCTGCAGACACTTGAATATGTAAGAGTCTCATGTTTCTTCCCTTCAGTAGCACCATATGACTTAAAAACACCATCCCACAATTACTATAGATGTATTATATTTGCTTCATCACATCATTGTGTAGATAATTTTTTCACAAGAAAAACCAAACAAAATAAAAAAACAAACTTGGAAATAACTGTGTGCCAGAGAAATTGCAAGGGATAATTAGGTAGCCTGAATTCATTGGGGTTGTAAACTTCAGTCAGAAGCAAGGTTACTAATAGCAAACCTTCTGCAGGGTTTTTTTCTTTTCCTGCAGCTGAAACTGGTTTTAAGCTACAGAAAAGCCATTTCCACCAGAGACCATGGCAGTGGACTGTTAGGCCCTGCAGACTTGGCAGAGCTCAAATGATATTAAGCAGTAATTGGCAAATTACAGGCTCCTAATGTGTACTGTATAAATAGTGGCACAATGGTTCTTGCCTTCTTTTGCTGTAGTCAAATCCATGTCAGGAGGATTCAGTGTTAACTCCTATAGAAGAACTGTTTGGGTTAAATACTTTCCTCAGAGACCTGATGAAGGCATTTTGCTGAAATGTTTGTCTCCACAATTTTGTTTCTTTTGTTTGATTTATGTTTGCAACTGACTTTGAGGGAGTAAAGGATTATTCAGCACTGCATACCAGGTAGCAGTAGCACGCAGCTCAATGGCTGGAGGGGCTGGGCAACAGCTGCTTTCACTGAGTGATTCTCTCTTTCCTTCAGGTACTGTAGATGACTGTTGTAGAAGTAACTGCCATGGGTAGTGGGAAAATGTGGCTAATGTCAGAGTTCCCATGACAGTTTGCATACAAATTTGTGACTGGAGGTGGATTCATTAATAGAGTCAATAAGGAGTTTATGTCAGCTTCACCAAATCAGATAGCCATAGGAGAATCTGTCTAATTTAGTAGCTCATCTGATGTATTTAATTTACTAATTTTTTAAATTAGAATAAATGTATTTATTATGTTTGAAAATGGAAAATGTTATCTGGGTGTGAAGTATTAGACTGGAAGAGAAATGGAACAATTGCTACTGTAATAAAAAGGCAAGACAAGGACTTGGGAGTTCTGAGGTGACTATGGGTAGGTCTACACTGCACGCTAAATCTAGATCTGTCGGATTGGAAAACATGTCTATAGTATTAGAATTAAAAAGCTCAATCTATTTAGCTTCCCAAAGAGAAGGCTAAGGGGTGACTTGATCACCATCTATAAATACCTACATGAGGGGCAGTAATTGTATCAGAGAGGGCTCTCCCATCCATCAGACAAAGGTAAAACAAGAGTCAATGGCTGGAAGTTGAAGCTAGACAAATTCACACTGGAAATGAGATGAACATTTTTAACAATGTAAGAAACTTTTAAATCAAGATAAGATTTTTTTCCCCTAAAAGATCTACTCTAGTTAAAATGGGAATCAATTCAGAGAAGTCCTATGGACCAGGTTATGCAGGAAGTAGATGATCACTAGATGATCACAATAGTCCTTTCTTTCCTGATAATCTATGAATCCATGAATTTATTAAACTAACAAAGGGCACTGCAGATGACAAGAAAACAACTGTGAGCATAAATACTTAAGCACAGTTGCTTTAAACGTGCAGCACAACCAAACCAAAGGAAGAAATGCCAAGCGCGGCAAATTAATTGAAAACAGATACAATGTTGCCCTTACTGAGAGTTCCTCTAATAGGATGAAAAATTCACTCTTTCATCGTTGATGGCTTTGAAATTTATGGCAGATTTTAGTTGCATTGCAGAAGGGCTATGGGAACTTGGGTTCAGCAGTGAGGTGATGGCATGCATAAAGTTATAAAAGGAGCTGGTATTAAAGAGAATAACTGCTCTGTATAGCCCAGTCAGTTTGATCAGGTGCCACTTGGACAGATTTATTTATAGGCATTTCCTACAGCTATAGTTCTCATCACTGTACTATATGAATGTCCATATGATGGTTTATCCTTTGGATATGTTTTCAAAGAGAGTTCTGAACAAGCACCATCATTTGTCATATCCAGAGGGTCAGTAAATGTTTGTACTGCTCTGCTTTTATGTTGGGTTTCATATGCACCATTGGCCAAGCAATCAACCTTGTTATCTCTTCTGGAACAAGACATATGCCTGATATTGAGGGACTGCTTCTCCCTTCTTAAAACCCTGCAAAAATGTTCAGAAATAGGTAGCCATTCTTAAATATTACTGTTATATCAGAGTGCTTCAATTCTAGGAAGCCTGTCTTCCTGTTTCATCTATGTTTTCTTTCTTAACTACTGTAGCACATTTATTGTGGGCAATAGAAAGAAAATGTCATGTCCATCCATGTTTCCCTAAGTCCATTGTAAAATACTCCTATTTATTTATAAAGAATAAGATAGCACTCAGCATTCTTGTCTTTTTAATTCTCCTTCTAGGCTTTTTGAGCCATCAAGCAAAAGGGAGTTTACAGTGATTTTCAAAAGGTTGCAATGAGAAAATTTAGATTTGAAAATGAAGCAAGCACAGCAGCTAATACACTTTCATTTTGAACTGGCAATATCTGTCTGTGAATATGCATTAAAACATTCACTGTGTTTCTGATTTGGAAAAAGTGATGGTATTTAAATGCTCATTAAGATGAGGGTCTAATACGATTAGCTGGAGACTGTCCTAGCAAAGACTATGTCTGTGCAAACCTCCTTGTATAGCTCTGCCTTTACTCCTCAATTAAAACTTGCTCTACTTGCTGTTTCTGGCTTGATTCTGCCAGATGCTGAGAGTTTATAATGCTCAGCACCTCTGGGGAGCATGATAGGAACCCGTCACTTAGACTAGTTCTAAGCAGAGAATTTGGTTGTTCAGTTGCTCCAAACTGTACAGTTACTGCATGATGCAAAGAAAAGGCTACTGGAGAGTAGGCAGGGATACACGAAAAATATTTTCACTTGTGACCTGAGCCAAATTTAGATTCCAGAGTTGAGAAATGATTGTATTGACCTACTGTGCCATCTAGCTCCATTAAATATTAACTCCCTTCTGATAACATCCGGTTAACAGGCAACTGTTTAGAGTGATCACATCTTTTTTTCTCCTTTCACAAGCGCATTCAGTTTTGCGCTTTTCCTATAGCTCCTCCTTTATTGTGACATCTCAAAGTCCTTGCCTGCAACAGAGGGATGCATTATTTGTGCTGTAGCCCATTATCTGAGCAACAGAGTCCACAATACATGCTGTGTTCTCCCCTGCTTAATGGTGCACAGTGATAAAACTATACAGAACGTTGAAGAGTTTTCCTGCCATTATAAGCAGCTTCAGGTACTGGCTGACACAGTCTTTGTGCTTTGTGCTGTGATGTAAAATCTACTGTTTTTTGTGTGCTGTACTCACCAGTGAAATCTCTGTGTGGAATGTAAGCCCATGTGTTCATTCATATGTGAAATCCTGGACCATGAACACATTCAGGCAATCCCTTCTCAGGGCTTCTGCGAGGTGATAGATTTGAAATGTTGGTTTTACAGGCAGCTGGTGCCTATGTCCTGAAGAATAAAGCAGGTATGTTGTGAGGTGTGGGAAATTCCAGTGCATAAGACTAGAAACAGCAAGAAAGCATAAGCTCTGGGCTGGGGCTGGGAGATAGGAGACCTTCATCTATTCTTGACTCCACCACAGACCTATTGTGTGAACTTGGGCAAGCCAGTTCACCGGTTTGTGCCTGTTTCTCTTCCCACCTTTTGTCTTGTCTATTTACATGTAAGGTCTTTAAGGCACAAGGTCTTGTCAAATGAGGCTCCAGTCATGACTGAGGACTCTAGGAACTACTTTACAAACAAAAATATTAAACCTATAACTGATACAGAGTGAGCTGAGATTTTGTATCTGAGTCATCAGACACGGATGATATGATAATTCTATAACTCTTAGGATATAAAGTTTATTACATTAAGCAAAGTACCGGTATGTCACTTCAGTATCATGCACACTAGGCACTCAACAAATAAAATAAAAAAAATTAAAATAAGCAATATACGTCACTTCCTTTTGGAGACCACCTAGTGTTGAATGGGTCTAAGCAACCAGACAAAATCTGGCCCACATTGAATTTTGCCATCAAGCTAAGATTCAAAATCTTTGACTTAAACTGCAAAATATGTTGCAAATGATAGTTTAAGCTAATAGACTATTGCAACATTTGTAACGTTTTTGTGCTTGTTTTTGCTGCTGCTGCTATCTCATGAGCAGAGTGAAGTAGACTAGATTTTAATAAAGAGAACAACTTAAAAACAGTTCTTGATCATTTCCTTTGCTCTTTGAAACCTATACTGCCCCTTCCCTGGAATATTTGCCCCCCTTTGCCTCCCCACCAGCCATGACAACAGGATGCACAATGAAAACTCGTGTTTACAAATCTTGCATGCAAATGATTATGGAACAACCATGATATGCAGCAATTTAAATTTGTTGACAGAGTTGCTAAGAAACAAACCTTTTGATTCTGTGAAACTCTTTTTGATACAGCTCTGTGCTCTGACAGCTGAAGTTATTGAACAAGAATGAGGACTCTTTAAAAGAAAAATTTCTGACATTTGCTATGTTTTCAGAGCCTGTAACATAACATTGAATATT
Organism: Chelonoidis abingdonii; assembly: GCF_003597395.2. NCBI lineage: Eukaryota > Metazoa > Chordata > Testudines > Testudinidae > Chelonoidis > Chelonoidis abingdonii. The sequence continues at coordinate 289,877,964 of NC_133769.1, read as the reverse complement.
CCTTCATTGTCAGTTTTACTCAGCATTGGAGTGCCTGATACCATATACTGGTATATTTAAACTACCCTATATTTCAATAAAATGGTTAAGTATTTAAATATGAGAGTATGATCTTCACATGGTCCACTGCCATATGTCTTGTAAGCTTCAATATTTTCCCTATCCATTCCTTAAACATTCTTCCTCCAGCACATTTTCATTGGGTACCTCATGGGATGCCACTTAGTGGTGTAGAGTGGACACCATTATTTTGACATTCCAATATTATGGTAATCGTAGAATTATAGGGCTGGAAGGGACCTCGAGAGATTATCTAGTCCAGTCCCCTGCACTCATGACAGGACAAAGTGTTATCTAGACCATAAAGGGTGATGGATGCCATTATAAGAACCTACATTGGTACGGTAGATACTTAGACCATTAAACATGAAAGTATGGCTGGGGACATAATTGTCCAAAGCTTTATTTTTCTTGGCTGTATGGACGTGTATAATTATGATCCAAGACCTGGATCAACTTTAGCAGGACACAACTCGTACTCCCATCACTTAAACACACACACACACACACATTCACACACACACCTTTGTTCATTGTGTCCAATGAAAGGGGAAAAGATCATGTGGAATGGATAAATAAAGATTAGACAGTAGGGTTGGGAGGTGAAGACAGGTAATGGTGGGGAAGAAGCAGAAATGAGGGATTAACTGAGAAGGTGTGATAGCTTCCCACTCCAAAGACCCAAACTGCTCTTTCAGTATCAATTCATGACACTTTTCAGATACTCCTAATCCACTTACTAGTATGAAAGATACACTGGCAGCTCTTCTACTTAAAATTTCATATTTCAAATGATTTTTTATAAACAAAAATAAGTTAAAAGTGGCTGCCTGCCCATAAACAGCTACTAAAAAGGAAGCTGGATTTCTGGGGGACAGGGAGTGGGGGTAAAGGTTCAATACAGTCTAGGGAACCATAAGAACAGCAAGAAAAGGTGAGAAATAATTAGCTACCATCAGATACATTCAAAAGACTCAAATATGTTTTTTAATAGCTTTGTCTACTATTTTTTTATCTATTTTTATAGGGACTACTTTTCATAGTGGAAAGATACATTTCTTAAGCCTGTGAAAAAATGCCTTTAAAAGGGTTTTTAAAAATGTAAAATAAATGTAAAAGGAATGTAAAAAAATATGAGTCATAGATTCTGAAACGGGCACTGCAGCATGTGCATTAGAAGGCAACTGGAGCACTCTCAGCATGCACTAATAGCCTACTAATGCACAGCCTTTGGAGCCATAGTGCTGCAACAGACATTTACCATGATGAATACTTTGCAGCAAAAAATATTTTGGGTTCCATTATGTTTTTACAAGCTTGAGCCATGCTGGGAAGGGACAGGATGTGCAATACCTGATCAGTAGCATTTGAAGGCCATTAGGAGTAACCAGCAGAGTGAGAGGAGCCCATAAACTTGCTGTACTTGTTTGAAAGGTGAAGGAAGTGTTTTACTCTCAATGAAGCTCCCTATCCATTAATTGGTGTGCAGAAGGGAAAGGGACAACCTCAAGCCCATCCAGGCATGCCTCCACTAGAGTGGAAAGCATTGCTGGTAGGCACCACAAGCCACCTCATCCAAGCCCCTATATCCCTACTTCTGAATACCGGAGTGTTAGAAGCAAAATTATGGAGGTTTGTTTCACGGGCTCCCTGCCCCCTTTTGTCCAGGTTTGGATGAAGCCAAAAAGCGCCTCTTTTCTCCCTCTGCTTCTTCCAAACATCTTATTGTCTCTGTGTGTGTATATTTGCATGTATATAAAATATCTGTGAGGAGTTACACAAAATACTTGTGGAAGTGCCCGGCAACTGCAAAAATGAGCATCTGATGGCCAAATATATACATGGATGTCATTGCTGCTTCATCTGCAGAGTGAACTGCATACTCATTTCTTTACTCAGAATACAAGAAGATTCAACATTCTAGAGAAGCAAAATTAAGAAAATTATTGCCTTTTCACTGATTCCCCCCCCTTCTTCTTCATCTCATCTTTCTGTGTTTGTTTTTGGATTCTCCTTCACACAATGGCAGTGGTACTGAATGCCAATGAGAAAAACCACCACCATCCCAACTATTCATGAAAGGGTGATTAATTCATGGTTTGTAAGCCTGATATAAAATTTTCTGGCTTATTTATGGAATGAATAACTTCTCAGAAGCAAATAATGTTTTGAGTGAAAAGCAAGTAGAGGGTATTTTTAATTGTAGTGCATTTATAAAATCCTAATTTAAATACCTAGTATACTAATACAGAACTTTCACTAACTGACCCACAAATATCCAGAAATGGGCAGTTCAGCGTGGTTATATTTGTGTTTTGGCTAGTGAAATAGCGATATATTATTGAACAAATAATTATTAGCTCTCTCCAATGATCTCCCCAGTCTACTAGGTACCAGTGAATCCAGGAGATAGGCATAGATTTAAACTACAGTCCCTATGCAGCTATACTACTTTTGCTGTTGCTGCACATCATGGCGTTGCGGCTTAGAGTTATTAACTGTAATAAAGGAAGCAAGATGTGATGTTAATTATATGCCACCTCCACTTGAAATAATGTTTGGTAACCATGCTTCCAAACTCTGACTTACTTAAGTAGTCCCATTGACTGTAATCCCCAAATGATGAACAATGAGAATACTTACAGACCAAATTCTGCCACTCTTTCTCACAATGAGCAGTACTCCATACTGTCAGCATGATGTACTTCTCTATGTCAACGCTCTGTGAATTAGGGTTTGAAGGGTTGGTCACTTAATTCATTTGTATTTAAAAATAAAAAAAGCAAGTGAAATCTGTTGAAAGCCAAAGCATATGTATGACTAAGCTTATCTACTGTACCTTCTCTTTAGGAAGAAAACCATCTGCATGGGATATATCGTTTTCTGACCCGCTTTATGTGTGATCTGACTAAAGGGAGGCTTTCAAAAGATGCAATGTAAGGCGTGTATTGAGCTGTGTAGGTCCTAATGTTTGGAAAACCAACACATTTTAAGCCTGGCTATAGTTTCTTTTCCGTTAAAGTGGGTGATTGAATCAGGGAGGCTCCCAGTGAAAATGACAAGGCAGTCTACTTGAAGCATAGTGTTATTAACACTTGTCTTTTCTAGTTTTCTGTGCATGTCGAGTGATCTGGGATGAAAAAACTAACAAGCACCTGTCAAATCTGAGCCATCAGCTTTTTTGACAGAGGACCCACTGGACTTTCCTCTCAAGAGAGCCTTTACGAGTAAACCGAGGAAATCTCTCTCAGACAAAAAGGAAACAGAGCTCATCAGAATTTGCAGACCTTTGACTTAGAGGGCACGCTGTCTCCCATGAAAGCCTTTTGATCAAAATGCTTTTTTATTCAGATTTGACTTCACATTATGGCTAATCAATACCTGGCAACTGTCCAAGTCCCCTGTTAGATGCACATTGCACAATCAGGCAGGGGGGCCTACTAATTGAAGAAAAGCCAGAGACCCAGGTATCATTGCCCCCGGGCCATAGACCTGCCTCAGCTCACTCTCTGCCATATCCTCCTCTCTCTCTTTTTCATAGAATCCTAGAGATGGTGGAAATAAAATGTAGAGGCATGACAGGCGTGGGAAAAAAGGATCAATTCCTGTCACTTGCCACCACTGTTTACTGCCTTTCCTGAGTCTTCAGAGGGTGTTTTTCTTTCATGGCTTAGGGGAACTTAACCTTTTATAAATGGGAAGATGGTGCTTTCATGCATGTTAAATTGTTTTATTTTCCATGCCCAGGACTAGTTAGGTTTCCCCCAAATGACTTCATTTTTCAAGTCTGGGGTGGTCACTCCCAGCTACAGTATACATTGGAAGGCTGGCATACACTTTTGTCACATCTACAATATATTTTGCTACCTGCCCACTCCCAAATTGCTGTCCCTTGCCTGTATCATTCTAACACCTTGCAATGCATTAATGTGAATGAACAACTCAAACTCAGAAGATAAAAATAAGCAGGGTAACCGTGTGCCCCATAAAACTGGCAACGTCCTTGTTTTCAGGGCATGTCCTTATTGGCTTGACAGAAAACAACTATTTGTCCTGGGTTTTTTTACTCCAGCAAACTGACCACCAGAAGGAGTTGCTACTCAGCTGAGCTGCTGAAACTGACAGCAGGCTGGGTAGGGACATATGCACCTCAGGGACCACCCCCAAGTCTGTCCTAAAATCATGTTATTGGTTTGTTCTTCTGGAAGCCTCCCCTTGGGAACTATGAGAAGCTGTAAACTCAGGGTACGTCTACACTGCACGATTATTTCGAATTAGCTTAAACCGATATTACAAAACAGATCTAATAAAATCGGTTTAGCGCGTCCACAGTGGGATCCCGAAATCGATTGTTTGCGTCCATGGTCCAAAGCTACCATCGATTTCAGGAGCGGTGCACTGTGGGTAGCTGTTCCTCAGCTATCCCATAGTTCCCACTTCCGTGTTGAGAGCACAGTGCCTGATGGGGCAGAAAACACTGCCCCGGGTGGTGCTGGGTACAGCCTCACCCCTCCCTTTGTGAAGGCAGCAGACAACCCTTTGGCGCCTTTTTCCCGGAGTGCATTGAGCAAACGCCATAGCACAGCAATCTTTCCCTTTTTTTTTTCACGTGGTGGTGGGGGGAAATAAACTGAGGAGCTGTTCCCTGAACCACGCCAGACACTGTGTTTGAACCTACAGACATTGGGAGCTCAGCCAAGAATGCAAATAATTTTCAGAGACTGCTGTGGACTGTGGGATAGCTGGAGTCCTCAGTACCCCCTCCCTCCCTTCATGAGCGTCCATTTGAGTCTCTGGCTTCCCGTTACGCTTGTCACGCAGCGCTGTGTATCCTGGAGTTTTTTATTCAAACGCTTTGGCATTTCGTGTTCTGTAACGGAGCTGGATACAACAGATTTGTCTCCCCATACAGCGATCAGACCTAGTATCTCCCGTACGGTCTATGCTGGAGCTCTTTTTCGATTTCAGACTGCATCGCCAGCCGTGCTGATCAGAGCTCCACGCTGGGCAAGCAGGAAATGTAATTCAAAAGTTCGCGGGGCTTTTCCTGTTTACCTGCCCGCTGCATCCGAGTTCAGATTGCTGTCCAGAGCGGTCAGTGCTGCACTCTGGGATGCCGCCCGGAGGCCAATAACGTCGATTTCCGTCCACATGAACTCTAATCCGAGTTATCACTATCGAATTTAGCGCTACTCCTCTCGTTTGGGAGGAGTTCCGAAATCGATTTAAGGAGCCGTTTAACTCGATATTAATGACGACGTCGTGTGAACAGATACAGCGTTAAATCGGTATATCGGCCATTAAACCGATTTAAAGTCGCAGTGTAGACCTGGCCTCAGAGTCAGCTTTCTTGCATCACCACCATATGCAATAGCTACAGAACCAGTCTGGAAGCAGTTGTCCAAACTGGTGGTCTCCTCCCCGCCGTCACAGGAAGCAGTATACTGGGGAAGGGAAAGCAAAGGGGCAGATAAAACACTCAGAGTGGATGTGACAGAAAGGGGATGAATAAGTAAGACCGAGGAAAAGATATAGTGAAGACTATGGAGGAGATATTGAAGGAGGAAAGAGGAGAAGACTAAAGTAGGAGGAAAGAAAGGGGAGAAAACAGAAAAAAGGAAAGAAAGAGGGAAAAAAAGAGCATCCAAACTATATGAGGGAGGAATAAGCAGCCTTTTCTCTTTCCCCCTTTCTCCCAGCTGACAAATCTTCCTGTTCACAACTCCCTGACCCTTCACTAATACTGTCCACACCCCTAGGAACCATTCTGCCCCCGAACAAGCCCTTCAGGGTCTCATCTTGAAAGCCTGATAGTCCTGCTGATAAAACAGTTTTAAAAACTAACACTTTCACTAACTGTTAAACTATTGTCCTGTTTTTTTTAAAACTATTGAAAATCTTTCAATCAAAAACAAAGGCTCAAAATGTTTTGATTAAATTGAAATGTTTCACTGAAACCTGTTGAATACTTCCAAATTCCCATTTTGGGCAAAATTTCAATTTTTTTTAATAATTAAGAAAGGAAAAATTCTACTTTTTCTCGCTTTTTTCCTCCCTATCTTTCATTTTTCCCCAGTGGAAAAAAGTTAAAAAGTAAAGAGAATATTGTTTCACCACCAAACAAAAATGTTATTTTGGGGGGGAAAAAAATCAAAAATGTTCAGTGAAAAATTAAAAAAAAAAAATCAACCAGAAAAAAAGTACTGATTTCAAAGTTGCGGGTTGTTTGTTGTTGCTGGTTTTTGTTTGTTTGTGTATGAAAGATCCCTCTCCCCAACCAGCTCTAATTGTGAACATTTGTAGCAACTCAAACTGAGAATGTTCAAAGTTTCAGAGAGACCATTCTGATTTTCTGTGCATGAATTCAACTGCTGTACGTTAGTCTTTGACCACTTCATGTTCTACTGATATCACAAATTCTGAGAGAGTTCCTTGATTCACTTAAGGCCCCAAGTAGGTTTTGATTAGTTTATGTTTCAAACAACTATATTCTGCATAAGCTGCAGCAATGGGCATGGTCAAGAAAAAATGTAATGAAGCACAGGTGTCTGGGTGTCTCCTGCAGTCTACTCTTCCCAATAAAATTTAAATTTTCTAGTAATGATAACTGTTATGAACAACATTTTCAAGTGAGGGTGTCTGATTTAACCTCTGCATTTAGATGCCTATCTCTAGCTACCCACATTTGAAAATGTTGGCCTATGTGACCTGACAAAGGCCACAGAGGAGTCAGGTTCAGGGGTGATATTAGCAACTTGCTTACTTTGCTAGACCATAGTCCCTTTCATGCTATTGAGCTGCCCCATCTTCTGGCCAGAGATTATGCTGGCCACTCAGATACAGGCAGACACCTAGTAAGGATTGCAATCAAGTGCCATCAAGGGTAGTCTGGATAGCATTGCTACCTAAAAATATGAACTTGATCTGAGATCTTCTTGAAAGAGTTCTATAGCCATGTCTTTTCTGGACCTAAAGCTTAGGTAGCTGTGAGGGGACTGAATAATCTGTAAACTTCAGGAAAAATCAGTGAAGTTTTCAACCATATTGATGATTGCATATTGGTTTACATATCCAAGGATACCTTCATACAGAAAAGGGTGGAAACTTACTTTAAAAAACAAGCCATGGTTTTAATTTATGTTTCTTGGTTCCCCAAATTAGTATGGACCTTCTGTTACAGGCTCTGAGGGACTACAAAGGCAAACCCTGTCAGCATGGGGAAACTAAGTGATATATAATGTTTTTAAAAATAGTCTAGTAAAGTCACATCAGAGTAGGAACAGCAGACTTTCAACTATAAGGCAGTCCATTTATCCCTTCAGAATGAAAATGCATGTATTCAAGAATTCAAAGACAAACCATGGACTATCATATTCTTTAATTCTTTCCATTATTTTTTTTTTGTCAGCTGGAGTGAACTGACAGGATGTTAAGCGCCTACAGTACAGTCAAAAAGGCTGAATTAGACCAAAATCTTCCCAAATGATCTTTTGCTTTTCTACTCTGGTCCCACTTTTTGTTGTCTGCATCATCTAGTTGTGCTATTTTGTACCTGCATCTTTTCAATAAGATCACATTAATTACATTCAGTTCTTTCCACTTTGATATCTCATTAAAATCTTATAAATGATCATGCAGTGACCTTGAAGGACATGCATAATACATGAAAGTAAACCTGCAGTAAAATGTATTCTTTCACTCCTGACTGGCTTACATCCCACATTTCTTTCTCCCTTCCCCAATGACCCCAATATGGGGAGTTATGCCAGCTAAGCCAAGGTATGCAGTAGTGTGCAAATCACTAACTCCATTAGCTTTCCCTACTGATGACAGTTGCAATATGTTAATGGCTTATGTTTGGATGTGATGGCCCTGCTACCACTTAGGGCACTATGCTAATTACCATAAGGAGGTGACAACAGGTGCAAGTGTCACTTCACATCATCATCATGTGTATGAGAAAAATAGCTAGCAGCACCAAAAGCAACTCAAGAAAATGTAAACTGTAGTCAGCAGCCTGCGATTCTCTGAAGAACTATTCTTTAATGCTTATGATTAAAGGATTTACAGAAAGATATTGTTGCCTTTTTCTGCAAGTACAGTAATTTTGAATTCATAGAGATGTCTTCATAAGCTATTTAAAGTTATGTTTCAACAACATGCATTTATGTGGCAGTTCAAGCAAAATGCAGACGGGATGAATTTATGAATGTTTCTTATTGAATAAAAGTTTTCCAATGCTACATTTATTGCAGGGAGTAGGCATTGGAATGGACATGATTTCCTACTTAAGGAAATCTTTGTGTCAGCCTGGCCTGGTGCTCTTATATAGGTTCTTCTGTATTATCAGATTTACTTTATTTTTTTTTAAATGTTTGTTTTGCTCCCTTTGTCAGGTTTCAGGGCTCTCCATTTTTAGAAAGCTAACAACTCACAGAACACAACATAGACCCATCAGGAGGGTAAGCCTACAAGATGGACATAATTTTATCCTTTACAAAGTCTTATTATCATTAGAGTAATTTAATGGAGGGCATAGGGGCACATCTGCTACGATTCTTAGAAACAAAGGACTGTCTGTAATATGCCTCAGAAAAGAGAAGACTGTATTATAATAAGTAGCTAATAACTATTCTATTCCTTTAAATACGATTGGGGCAAAATATTATTCATGATTCATTCTTTTGGTACTTATTAAGACCATAAGAATTCTGTGCTGTTATTGGACTAATCATGCCAAAGGCTATGCTCTCACCCAAAAGGTAGAGCTACTATCAGATTTCTCAATAAAATGACTGCTTCTGAATAAAAGACTGACAACAGCAGCAGCACTTAGATACAACCAGGGTGGGTACTGTAAAAAAGTGGATCATAGTTTCTTCCTCCAGAGGTTAAATTGTGAAAATTACAGGAAAATAATGGATAGCTTTCTGCAGAAAATTTCAGTTTTTCATTGGACAACTGAATGGCTAAAAATGGATATGTTTTAGTTTTTCTACCAAAAACCAAAACATTGCCAAAAACTGAAATTTTAAATTTGGCTATGCTGCCATAGTGCCTCATGGGAGTTGTAGTTCAGATGCCTTATGTCCAAATTCTTTTTTATAGGCTGGGCTCGCCAGTCAGACTTCATCTCCCATGACACACTGTGATGTACCACATCTTCCCCATGATGTAACCATCTTCCCCTCACCAAGAGGGAAGACTGTGGTGCCTTATGGGAGATATAGTCTGACCAAGAAGCCAAGCCTACAGAGAATGGGAGCATGAGCCATGGCAGCTACAGTTCCTATGCTGTTGTGAATCAAAATATTTCAGTTATTGATTTTTCACTGAGAAGACAATTTCCATTTTTGTCTAATATTCTGCAGAAAAAAAATCTGCCCAGCTCTAGTTAACATCTTTGTCTTCAGTCAAGCACCATAGGAACTTATGCCCACAAACAGTCATGGTTTTATGTCTCAGCTGAAAGATCACACCTTCTTAGACACAGTGCCCACTAACACCCTGTTATATAATTTATTTTGTATTGACACAGAGAGAAAATATGAAGCATCCAGTATGCTAATAGAAAAGGGATAGTGATGGTGTATAATTCTGGTAGTGAACACAATGAGCATGTTTAAAACAAACGTGCATGTTCCTTATTCAAAGATTTTTAAGGCTCTAATAAGTTATTATAATCATCTACTCTGACCTCCTGCATAACACAGGGCATACAATTTCACCCAGAAATGCCTATGAATTTAGCTGCCCAGCTGCATATGCAATATTTCAATTGATTCAGTCTTATGAAACTATTGCTAATGAATTATATAAGAAATAGCAACTAAATAACTATCCATTTAAAAGGTAACCTTTAGAAGTAGAGTACTGAATCAGAAAACAAAGAAGCAGCATCAGATTCTTGGAACAGCACTACCTCATAATGCTCTAGTAGTTGTGACACAGAGAATAAAACTTAAAATATATCTTGCTGCACCCTGCAACTTCTCAGGGCTATAATATTCTCTATATGAAAATGTGTCCAAAATTGAATTCAGTAGTCGGAATTAGATCTAACTTGGGCCATGTACAACAATAATATTGCTTCTTTGAGCTTGCACTTGCATTCTCTCTTTCATTGACTGGATCACATTTTCTTTGCTATCTTTAAACCTGCTTCACACTTGACTATTTCTGGCTACATCTCTAGTTTGGGAGTGTCAACAAAAGCTAGATATCTTATCTTTGAGATTCTCATTTTATTCCTCTCTCTCTAATATATATACAAAAGACTTCTCCTTTAGTCATCCCCTAATGTACTACTAGGTAATATCTTTCTAGCTCAAGAAATTATGGGGAATTTTATTTAAGAGGCTGGAGAATTTCAATCTTAGACGCAATTTGTTCTCTTGAAATTTGTAGACCCTCCCCACCAAATAAATTGCTAGCACCAACCAGGGGATTTGTTCTTCTCACTTGCTGATTTGCATCTGCGATCAGGCACTAGTCAGAGATCCAAGAATCAGGATCCAAGGTTTGTGCTCATAATTCAGAGAAGGATTCAAGAATGCAAGTAGAAAAGGACTTCCTTTAGAAAATTTGACTTGCAGTATAGAAGGGGCACTTATGCACAGCCATGTGAGAATCTGTTTCCTGTCACACTCCTTCTTGCAAGGATGGCTATTCCTAGTCAGGTCACTTCTGCATTTTCTGGTTTTACTCCTAATGCTGTGTTATTGTGGGTGTTGTCACCATGCAGAACCCTGTTAAGAAATCTGTATTCAAACTATGGGTTTGATCATGCAAACTATTATTCACCCAAGTAAAGCCACTGAGAAGAATGGAGCTACGTCAGTGGGAAATAGTATTGCATGATCGGGCCCTATGTATGCTATTCTCCTCACCTGCAGTTTCAAATAATTATGTTAGGAGTCTGGTTTGAAAGCTCTAATACAAACATTGCAAAATAGAATTTAATTGCTGCACAGAAGGTTAAATGGTGTTCTCATTGCAGTGCCCAAGAGTTCTGAGAGGCATTGTGCCTCCCAGCACTCCCCAAAGAGCACTGAAACTCAGTACCTCACTACTCTGGATTATATCATAGTATCTGATGTTGGTTTCTACTGCCTAACTATGAGTCAAACCCTAATTGACTTCTAGTGAAATCAGTGGTACCACTTGCATGTGTAAGGCATGCAGGACATTGGGCTAATCTCAATCTCATTGACATCACTGGCAAAACTATTGACTTCAATGGATGCAAAATCAGACTTAATCTTAAAATAACTCTCCAATGTATTCCACCTCTGTAAAGACAGAAGAAAGAACAGTAAAGGGAAGCTACTACTTTCAGATTTTCTCACTTTAAATTCTCATTTTCTAATTGTGTCTTTAATATCCACTATCAGTTTTAGTGATCAGTTTTCTTTCACATTCTGTCCACTGCAAATATATTGTATGTGAGGAAACTCTTTATTCTTACTTGAAATATTTTCTGTAATTTGACAGCCAGTATCTCTTTTTTGTTCCTCTAAATTATCTTGTTAACTTCTGCTGGTTTTTAATATTATATTTAAAAATCTTCCCACTTCCCAAAACAGACACTTAAAAAATGTTGTTATTGTCATTCTATTTAACCACACTGGTCTCTATTACATTCCCCCTGTTGAGACTTAGCCTGAATGAATTGTAACTGCAGCATGTCCAGCTGTTTCTTAAATAATTCCCATTTTTCTGCACCAGGTTTCCCACACAGTCATGAGAGCTCATGTCATTTCTCAGTGGTTTGTTTTACCACAAGCTATTGTTTCTACTGGATTTGAAGATGCTAGTAATTCATATTGTGACATGATAATGACAGTGTTTATTTTCCAGTCAAAGCCTCACTAATTTATGTAATATGACTTTCTTCAAAATTTCTTACAGCATTTTGTACTTCCCATTTATACTGCTTCCTTCTTGTTTTTGTTTATGGTTATATTGTTAATTTGTGATCCCTAGGTCAACTCAATTTTTTTTAACAAGATAGGCTAATTTCCTAGCTGTAGGTGGAAAAAAGCCTCTGATCATGAAGTTCAGTCAATAAACTGACTTAAGTAAGCAATTATGCACTGCCTCTGGAAACATGTTCCCCACCTTACAGATTTTGCATACTTGTTATCCCAGTAAGTATCTGAGAAATTAAAATCCTTCATGATCAAAGTTTCTGTTTTCTTATAAATATCTCTTAGCTGTAAACATGTTGCTTGTTACAGTTACTCTAAACACAGTTTACAAGCTAAAATGTCGACACAATCACTACTGTTTATTACATCACTTTCTGTAACTATGAAACCTTAGTTCTTCTAACCAAGCATTCATGCATCAAGATTGTAAAATACTAATTTGCAAACATGAGATTAAAAATAATATGCATATAAACAGTGTTATTTTGTCTGAGTTATCTATTACATTAAAATATTAAAATGATACAACGCATGCTCTGACCTATATACAGGAAGAGATTACATTACTTACATTACTTAGACATCAGCTATTCTGCCATTCAAAGTGATCTTACTGAGGATGGGCAAAGTATTTTATAAGTCTCTCAAATATGAAACACAGTGCAATATTTTCTACAATAGTCAAATTAATCTGGTGCTTGATAGCATCTCTGAGAATGACAAAATCCGGTGTTAGAAATGTGAACAGTCACATCACCGAGTGTACACTGTTTGTACTTGCAGAAGCTAAAAGGAAATTCGTACACAAGATTTCACTACCATAGAAAGTTGTTAAATACAACATGGCAAATTCTTATCATAGTCACATACCTCTCAGTCATGTTCAATCTCGATTGCTTGGTAAGGCAGGTACAAGCAAACAACATGCATTTTAATATGGCTAACTGTAAATGTATACATCTAGGAACAAAGAATGCAGGCTTTACCTGTATGATGGGGACTCTATCCTGGGAAGCAGAGACTGTGAAAATTGGGGTTTGCAGTGGATAATCAGCTGAACATGAGCTCCAGTGCAATGCTGTGGCCAAAAGAGCTAGTGCCATACAGGGATGCACAGGGGCGGCTCTATGTTTTTTGCCACCCCAAGCACGGCAGTCAAGCGGATTTGGCTGCACGCCTGTGGGAGGTCCACTGGTCATGTGGATTCGGCAGCATGCCTACGGGAGGTCCGCCGGTGCCGTGCCATCAGCATCCCTGCTGCCAAATTGCCGCTGAAGCTGTGGGATTGGCAGACCTCCTGCAGGCGTGGCACCAAAAGTCTCCTGCCTGCTGCCCTCGCAGCAACCAGCAGGCTGCCCCCCACAGCTTGCCGCCCCAGGCAGGCGCTTGCTGCGCTGGTGTCTGGAGGCGCCCCTGGGGATGCATAAACGGGAATCTCAAGTCACAGAGGCTATTTTACCTCTATATTTGGCACTGGTTTGACCACTGCTGGAATACTGTGTCCAGTTCTGGTATCTCATTTCAAGAAGGATGTTGATAAATTGAAGAGCATTCAGAGAATAGCCACAAGAATGAATAAAGGATTAGAAAATGTGCCTTATAGCAATAGACCCAAAGAGATCAATATATTTTACTTAACAAAGAGAAGGTTAAGGTGCGATTTGATTACAGTCTATAAATATGTACCTGGGGAACAAATATTTGATAATGTTTCTTCAATAGATCAGAAAAAGGTACTGCATAACATGATCCCGTGGCTGGAAGCTGAAGTTAGACAAATTCGGACTGAAAATAAGGCATACATTTTTAACAGTTAGGGTAATTAACCACTGGAACAATTTACCAAGGGTCATGGCAGATTCTCCATCACTGACTGTGTTTAAATGAGATCAGATGTTTTCTAAGCAATATACCCAGGAACTATTTTTGGGGAGTTCTATGACCAGTGCTATATAGGAGGCCCGACTGGATGATCACAATGGTCCCTTCTGGCCTTGGAATCTATGAATTTAAGAATTTCAAGAGCCATCACTCATTTTAATCCCAGTTACATTCCAAAAGAAGTTGGTGTCTCTGTACTTTTGTTATTAAAAGCTATTTACTTCAGAAATTCAGAATTATGACTGTGAGATTACAAAGAAAGGTCTGAATCCCAGATCATTTTAAGTTTGCTGCCTGAATAGTTTTTCAATATTTTTCACATACTGTGTCCCATGTTTGGGCCTTGATAGGTTGTGAGGCATGCCTAACTCACATATGCTAACTTCTACTAGGTTGATCAGAACAGAATACAAATGAAATAAAAACAGCAAGTAATGAGAATTACCTATCATGCCATGTTGCACCACAGACTAATATCATTCTGGGGTGTATTAACAGAACTATCACTTGGAAGACATGGGAGGTAATTGTTCCACTTTACTCAGCACTGGTCAGGCCTCAGCTGGAATACTGTGTCTAATTCTGGGCACCACATGTTAGGAAAGATGTGGATAAATTTGAGATTCCAGAGGAGAGTAACAAAAATGATCAAAGGTTTAGAAAATCTGACCAATGAGGAAAGGTAAAAACAAAACAAAACTGAGTATGTTTAGTCTTGAGAAAAGAAGCCTTGGAGGGGACCTAGTAATAGTTTTCAAATATGTTAAGGGCTGTTAAGAAGTGGACGTTGCTCAATTGTTCTCCATGTCCATTGAAAGAAGTACAAGAGGTAATGGGCTTAATCTTCAGCAAGGGAGATTTATTTAGATATTAGGAAAAACTTTCTAAAACTATATGTTGTTTGCAGTGTTGTTGCAGCTGTGTTGGTCCCAGGCTATTAGCTGGTCCAATAAAAGCCATTACTTCACCCAACTTCTCTCCCAGCTACCCGCCACAGTCCACCGATCCTGACAACACAGCAGGTAAACAAACTGGCCCGCCCGCCAGGGTGCTTACCCCGGTCTAGGTTTAGTTGGTCCTGCCTCGGTACAGGGGGCTTGACTTGACCTGTCAAGGTCCCTCCCAGCGGTACATTGCTATAATTCTATGTTTAGGTCCACATACCCACAAGTATCAGAGGGGCAGCCGTGTTAGTCTGGATCTGTAAAAGCAGCAAAGAATCCTGTGGCACCTTATAGACTAACAGACGTTTTGGAGCATGAGCTTTCGTGGGTGAATACCCACTTTGTCAGACGCATGTATAAGGTGCCACAGGATTCTTTGCTGCTTTTACATACCCACAGTAGTTTCACACGCACAAGCCTTTCACATTCTCAGCACAACACTGAAAACCAACACTCATAACAAAACTAGGCTAAACACAAAACTCAGGCCAAAACAAAACCTTTTCTTTTCTCAACCGCCATCCTTCTGTCACTCAGTTCCTCAGGGCTACAGAATCCCAGCTGATCAATCACATTCACCCTAATGTCACTACATCACACAACACTCTCTCGGTTGTAAAGGGGTAGGACACACTGATTCAAAGGACTGGAAAGTACATTTTTCCTGGGCCCAACCCTACAATATACTGAACTCATTTAACTGACTTCATTTGAGGTCATTCATCATCATATTGCTTTGCACCTCATGTTAGCAGCCATTTTCTTTGTTAGCATACAGGTGAGTTGCAGCCAATGATGTGCCGCACCATTCTGAATTTCTCTTTCTGTCCCCTAAATATATGTAGTTTAATAATAGTAATAATCCCCATTTGTCTTTCCATGCCAAATTTTCAGACCTGGACAAACTGGCTAGCCACTAAATCAAACCCAGTCTTTCTGGTGGCAAACTCATCATTTTCAACAGCAACTGGTTACACTGCTGGACTGTTAAATGTATTATAAGAGTTGTGTTATTGCAAGAAATTGTGTCTGCTGGAAAGAACATCCTGGCTATAACTCCTGGTTATGATGGTAAGGACACATTGTCAGTCCACTCTCCCTTTTACACTCCCATCTCTCACATGCCTTTTGAACCAATTGCTGTACATGTCACCACAGCATCAGAAAATAAAATTGTGTATCTTCTTGTATCAGTTCCTCAGCAAGCTGTCTCAGCTACTGTTTTAAGTACATTGACTGTCTTCCTCTTATCATTTTTTTCTACAACAGGCTCTTTGCCAATTCTCTTGATTAACTTGTCAGCCCTCTCAATATCATTATTAACCTTTGACTCAGGAGACAAATCACTGTCTTGATAGCTCAGTTCTTTTTAGAGAAGTAGCTATTCAAAGAGCACATAGTCAGGTCTCCTGCTACTAGTATGTCTCTATTTTTATTTCACTCCTCTGCTCTCTCCCTCATTTTCCTGTGGTGTACAATTCCGCCTTCATATTCATGTTCAGGCTCCAACACCTGAAACCTGTTGACTACTGCTATTTTAATTAAACATTTGCTGCACCTCTTCCTTCCTTTATTGTTCCATTTAAAGATAGGGATGGAGATATCAATTTGCTTATCCTTCACTCTAAACTTGAACCTTTTTGAAGGTTTAGAAAGTTTGGCTAAGAGTCTTCCCACCACTTACCCAACAACCAGTGTTTCTTATCATGGTAGCAATTCCTCTGGGGCAGAATTAGGCAGTCAGCTACCCAGTTTACATGGTGGTGATTGTGGTTGTGGAGGAAAGCCTCTGCTTGGACTTACCGCTCTTGTTGCCCACCCCCTTGGCAACTCTGGTAGTAAGTATCTTCTTCAGACAATTTGCTTTTCCATTTTTTCCCAATATCTGTGACAACTGAAAATGCTCATAAAACAATGTGAGACATTGTCTGCATTTTGTACTCAGTATGTCCCTCCACTCAGATACTTTTGAAGAAATGGAAAGTAGATGAAGGCTGGTGTGAATGAGGTCATTAAAAGCCCTTTCACTTTTAAAATCAGTTAATTTTCTAGATAAAACCTTCTAGAACAGTGGTCCCTGAAGAGCATCTCGATGGTGAAGAATAACAAATTCAGGGGAAAAGTTGGTCTTGTCATCCTAGAACATTGAAAATGTGTCTATCTGCAAGCAGCACTCCTTGTATTACTCTCCATGGCCCACGCAACACAGAACCTACTCTGCGTAATACCTCTCTTCTTTGTACAGTGTTTCTGCACTGTAAATTCAGGCGTGAGCTAATTCATCATTGACCCCCAAAATGTCTACAGCAGAAAACGCACAGAAGGAAATAATCAATTTGAAAGTAACCTGGAGAGATTAGCAGAGTGGACTTCAGGAAACAAGGGAAGATTTACTGCTATTAAATGTGAAGTCCTACACTAAGGGAGAGGAAATAAACAACAAAATGTAGTATGTAACCAAATTGCCACCACATTAAAGCAAGTTTATCTCTATTTCGTCTTTTTAATATTGTCCTAAGAACACTTTATTCAGAAACCAAGCAGTATACTTGTCACAGAGAAGAGTAGACTCAAGGATAGGGAGAGGAAGTACCCATGAGAAAATTTCTAACATGGGAAGGGTTCCCATAATGCAAAAAATTTGGAGAGCTACAGCTGTAAAGGATAGCTCAGGAGTTAGTTTAGTTTGTGAGAAACAGCTCTTACTTGTTTCCTCCTTAAGATTAAGACAGGAAAAAGCTATTTTCCATTCTTCCAGAACACAAGGCTTCTGGAAAGCTGAACGACTTGCTTCCAGCATCTGATGGTCAATGGTGAGCCATGGCAAACCTGAAACCACTTTGGCACATTCACATTATGGCACATTCACAGTACATTTGGTGCCATATTAAAGAAGGAATGCCTCTGCTGCATTATAGATAGTTGCCATCCTGGAGCAACCAGCAGTGATACTAAAAAAACAGTGATTAATCTTTACACTGCAAGATTTCCACAGTGAGAGCTAAGCTAGAGGCTGAAGAAATATGGAGGGTTTTTTGTTTGTTTTTTAACATTGTTTTGCTTTGCAATACAGGAAGGTTCTTCTGAGCTCTTACATCTCCACTTACATATGTTAGTTGAGGCTTCAGAAAACTAGAATAAATCAAGTTTGTTTTGTGAATATTTTATCCTGCTTCATTAACCTTCCACTTCTAATTTCTTCTCCTCCCTTCCCTCTCTGTGATCGCTATGGGTAGAAGAAACATTTGAATATGCCATTCGGAGGCTCCCTTGTATGGTCCACCCTCTCTGGCAGTGCAACACCCAGTGGCCTCAGCAGAGACTAGGCTCTACGCCATTGTGTGCAATCTGCATGCAGAATGGACATGCTGTGTGGAAAGCACAGTCAAGTCATAGTCCGCAGGTACTGTTTTTGTAACACTGAAATTTTTAAATAAATAATTCTCCATTTATTGACATTAACTAAGAAAGATCCTTTCCCCAAAGAGATTACAATATAAATTGGACAAAGTAGAGACACGTGTAAGGGGAAGAGAATAAAAGTAAAGTGATTTGAGACCCAATCCTGCAAGATGCTGAGCACCCTTTACTCCCATTGATGCCAATGAGAATGCTTGGCAACTTTCAGGAAATCAGCTGCAACTTCTTCTTTCTGGGTGATCAGCACTACCCATGAAGAGGGCATTGTTGTCTGGAATGGAAGCACTCCCACACTGGTTGTGGGGGCGTGGCCCAGTGTTCCTGGTAGAAGCTCCAGCAGAGGGTAGCACTGACAACACCAGATATGCCTTCCTTCAGAGTGAAGGGCAGGAAGATTAGCTGGTGCAGGAAGCTGTAAATTACGTATGCCTGTCCTTGCTTTGGTGTCTCTACGTATTCTATCTCTCATTGTTTTCCCTTTTTACCACGAATCTGCATTGGCTGGACTGGTAAGACTTGTAAATACTTTGGTCCTTATTATGCTCTCACTCACACCAGTGTAAATCTGGATTAGGTCCACTGAAGTTAATGGAGTTAGAGTGGTGTAAAATCAGTGTAAATGTGCTCAGAATTAAGCCTTTCACTGAAAACTTCAGTCACACTCTTGGCTCAGCCAGTGAGAATACCTAGATTTTATCAACAGTAAGACACAGAATCTGCCATCTTTACTAACGCTGAAAATTTCTTTAGTCTTCATGTACTCCACTGATTCCAGTGGGAATCAGAGAGACTTCTTAATGTGAGAAAAGACAGAACTGGGCCCTAAACAAACTTGTTTTTCTTACCCTGATTCTGATCTCTCTCTGGCTTTACCCAAGGATAACTATGGAAATCAGTGCATGGATGTTCCTGTATAGCATAGATCAGAAGCAGACCCCACTATCTTCAACAGTAAAACAAAGACGAAAAGAAAAAGCATAGACAATGAAATAGATGAAGGCTAAATTCTTTTCTGTGTGCACATATTGAAATCAGTAGGAGCTGCTTGTGAGCCTCTGAGAGAAGAATTTGGCCTTTAGTTTAGTGTGACCAGTGGTATAACACAAGAGAGAAATCATTTCACCCTTGAGCTTTACATCACTTACATTTTGTCAGTGATGAACTTTATAATGATAACCACTTAAACTTTTATAGAACCTGTTATGAAATCTTACTGTATGGAGGTCTCTGAAAATGCTTTACAATAATAATAAAAGCTAATCTCTCTGACTAAAAATACAACATCTCTCTGTGGAGCAAGGAGTTAGGTGTTTGAACTCAACATGAAAATGTTAATCTGCATAAGTGGCAGGAAGAAGTATTAGATATAGCCTCCCAAGCATTTATGTGGAAACAGAGGCTCACTTGTATATTAAAAAAAATGTAAAGTAAAATGCTATGGCCAGAGATTTCAGACTTCCATGAAGCAGCCCAATATGATTATCTGTTCAAAATTCATAGTAGGAGAACAAATCTATGAGATACAAGGAGATCAGTGCCTCTGGCAGGTCAATGGAATTTGAGGGCACTCATTGTATCTTGGAAGACTCCCAGCACCCCATAAAAGCAGGCCCCAAACCTGTACATATACTTAGTTGGTGCCTGCTCTGGAAATATCCAGGACTAAGCAGACATGGAGACTGAACTTCCAGTCAGCTTTAGAGAGAGGTCCTTTCAGATCAGTGTTGGGGTCATTGATAGGGCAATGTGAGGGCCATCTTTCAGAATCTTAATTCTTTCTGGCCTTTAGAGGGGAAAAGAGCACCTTGGTGTTCATTTCATCATGATCATGTAAATTCATTAAAATAAATTAATGTATGTAAACAACTACTGAAAGAGATCTATACATATACAATATTGGGAACAGAATTTCAGACTAAATATTTTATTTACAAAAAGTGTTTTACTGTAAATGAATGCTAATGTTTATCAAAGAAAATTTTACATGGATGTCTGCCAGGCAAATATAGGGCCATGTCTCCAGAGTGGATAGCATGTGACTGTTGCTCAGTATATAGAATCAACATTTAAGAGCACTCAAAATCCAAAACTTTCTGCAGGACAAATCCAGCCTTTATTTTCATTGCATGAATACTGAACTTAATGTGCATATGTACGTTGGCAGTAATGTGATATAATTCCCCCATTTACACTTTTATCATGAATATCTTTCAAAAACCAAGGTTATATTATGTATAGTCAGAGAGAGAGAGAGAGATGGGCACTTTACCTCAGAGAGTCCCAAAGTGATTTGCAAACAAGCTGATTGGCAAACTTTCAGTCCAATCTTGCAGTCCTTATGCAGGCAAAATTCCCATTGACAAACAGAAATAAATCAATTCACTGAAAACCAGTAACCCCTCTGAGGAAAAAACAGCAAGCATTAAATAGAAAGAAGCTGGACAGGAAAAAGGACAAATATTAGTAAAGTAACTAAGGAAATAGCAGCAAGACTTGGATATACAGAGCAAGGGAGAGGGAGGAGTCAAAGGTGGCTTCCAAACTACGGGTTTAAGTGACAGGGAGGATGGTTGTGTAGTCATTAGTGATAGAAACTGGAGGAAATGGTGAAGGTTTGTGGAGTTCCATTTGGGCCAAGTTAATTTTAATGTCATGACCCACAGGCCTTGAACCAATGTTCATAGGGGCAGCCACGCTTCAACCCTCTACTTGCAACCTGCTGACAGCTGCTTACCCAAGATCCATGAAGGCCAGATCAAGTTTGAGGCTCTGCCCCTGACATCCCATTGGCAGAGTCTCAGAGCATCTGACTGGCCCACCGGCCCTACTTAAGCCAGCAACAGGAATAGGAAGCTGTCTGAACAACTGGGATCCACCCTGCTCTGGACTGTGTGCCTCTTGCTTCTGCTCCCTTGGCTTGACTTCCTGATGTCCTGACTTGGCTTAGCTCCTGGCTCTGACCCCCTGGTATCTTGACCTGGCCCGACCCTGGTTATTCACTTGTGCTTCTGATTTCCAGTTTGTCTCTTGCTTCTGATCTTTCAGTATCCTGACCCAGCTGACTCTTGAGTCCTGACTGTGGTCTCTGGCTTTAACTACTAGGTCTGGCTGCCCACAACCCAGTCTTGACAGCTTGTTTGGACCACAAGAAGAATGGACTTTCCCATTATAAGCATTGGACTCACCTGATTGGGCCCTCTGCCTCCATGTGGAAAATCAAGCCCTGCAGGCCCAAGTTGTGCAGCTGATCGGGCAGCATTGAGAACATCATGCTGAGATCACTGCCTTCAGTGCCTTTCCCAGAACACAGAGGCCTGTGATACCCTTGCATGAAAGGTTCAACAGGAACTACCAGTGGTTCTGGGGGTTCATAAACCAATGCCACCTTCTGTTCCTGATGCACCCCAGAATCTATGCCTCTGACCAGTCCAAGGTGGTAATGAGTCTGATGACAAGTGATGCCTTAGACTGGGTCTCTTGCCTGATAGAAGGCCATAGCCCAGTGCTGTTGAACTGGGATGCCTTTCTCCAGTTGAAATCAATCAGGCCACTCTGAGGAGACTCTAGCAGGGACCAGGCATAGTTGCCTCCTATATGGCACCCCCACCACCTTACTGCAGCTACTGAGTGGAATGAAGCAGTGCAGCTGTATTAGGTCCAGCAGGGCTTACAAGAAGAGATCATGATTGGCTATGAGAACAAGATAGGGGAAAAGAGGTTCCCTCCAGTCCCTCTACCTTGTGTACTGGAACCTCACCTTCTGTATCACCTGTCAAACCCACACAACCCAATCTGACTCATCGACGGCTCACTCTGAAGAAAAAGAACGGTGCCATCATCACCACCTGCACTTCTACTGCAGGAAACCCGGCCATGCCATCTCAACCTGTCCAGTACAAACACTGAGGTGTTTGTGGAAATAAGCCAGTTCAAACATGGTGGGGGAACTGGCCTGGTCCTTGAGAGAAGAGAATTTCCCTGTACTCTAGTCCTTACTAAGTCCTTACTAAGATGGCCGCCCCAACCCCCATCAGGGGGCTTCCCATTTGCAGGTGCAATCCATTCCCTTCATTTCCCCGATCCTTGGTATCTTCTGGCTAACTCTTCACAACCCCCTAATTCAGTGGTGAGAATGGAAAGCCACTTTCCCATCAGAATTCTGCAATCGCATGGCCAGGGACCAATGAGTGTTGCATCCACGCCCAAGAAGGTCCAAGTAGGTTTAGTTGCCCACATCGAAACACTTACTCAGAAAACTATGGAACTTTCTCCAAAGTACTGCAACTATGTTGACATCTTCAAAAAGAAGAATGCAGAAAGCCTTCCTTCCCCATACTGGGACTATGAGAATCCCTGGCTGGAGTTCTATGGGGTAAAGATACCATTTGAGTGGATTTACACAATGTCTGAGTCTGAAGTGGTAGCTTTGCGAGAATACCTCCAAGACACCAAGTATCAGAGACGTAACCATGGTAGTCTGGATCTGTAAAAGCAGCAGAGAGACCTGTGGCACCTTATAGACTAACAGACCTATTGAAGCATGAGCTTTTGTGGGTGAATACCCACTTCATCGGATGCATGAAGTGGAAATTTCCAGAGGCAGGTATATATATGCAAGCAAGAATCAGGCTGGAGATAACGAGGTTAGTTCAATCAGGGAGAATGAGGCCCTGTTCTAACAGTTGAGGTGTGAACACCAAGGGAGGAGAAACTGCTTTTGTAGTTGGCTAGCCATTCACAGTCTTTGTTTAATCCTGAGCTGATGGTGTCAAATTTACAGATGAACTGAAGCTCAGCAGTTTCTCTTTGAAGTCTGGTCCTGAAGTTTTTTTGCTGCAGGATGGCCACCTTAAGGTCTGCTATAGTGTGGCCAGGGAGGTTGAAGTGCTCTCCTACAGGTTTTTGTATATTGCCATTCCTGATATCTGATTTGTGTCCATTTATCCTTTTCCGTAGAGACTGTCCAGTTTGGCCGATGTACATAGCAGAGGGGCATTGCTGGCATATGATGGCGTATATTACATTGGTGGATGTGCAGGTGAATGAACCAGTGATGGTGTGGCTGATCTGGTTAGGTTCTGTGATAGTGTTGCTGGTGTAGATATGTGGGCAGAGTTGGCATTGAGGATTGTTGCATGGATTGGTTCCTGAATTAGAGTTACTATTGTGTGGTGTGTAGTTACTGGTGAGAATATGCTTCAGATTCGTGGGTTGTCTGTGGGTGAGGACTGGCCTGCCACCTAAGGTCTATGAAAGTGAGGGATCATTGTCCAGGATGAGTTGTAGATCCCTGATGATGCATTGGAGGAGTTTTAGCTGGGAACTATATGTGATGGCCAGTGGAGTTCTGTTGTTTTCTTTCCTGGGCTTGTCTTGCAGTTGTGTACCCAGAAGCCTCCTATTGCCTCCAAACCTCCAAATCTCCAAACAAGGTAAATTGTAGTACCTGATTGACTGGGAAGGCTACGGTCCAGAGGAATGCCCATGGGAGCCAGCAGAGAATGGTCATGCTCCCACATTGGTTCGGGCCTTCCATAGAAGTCACCTCAAGAAACTTGGACCCAGGTCACCCAGAGGGCACTCTTAAGGAAGGGGGTGATGTCAGGACCCATGGGCCTAGAAAATTGGTCCATGGGGTTCATATAAGCAGCCATGCTTCAACTCTCTACTTGGCACCCTGCTGACAACTGCTAACCCAGGACTCATGAAGTCCAGACCCAGTTTAAGACTCTTCCTCTGACATCCCATTGGCAGAGTCCCAGAGCACTGATTGACCCACAGGCCCTACTTAAGCCAGCAACAGGAAGCTGTCCAAACAACTGACTTGTGGTCCTGATCTCTGGTTTGTCTCCTGCCTCTGACCTGGCCTGATTCAGTAACCATCGTGTGGTTCAGATCTCCAGTTTGTCTCCTGCATCTAATCTCTTGATATCCTGACCCACCTGACTTTTGACTTCTGAGTATGGACTCTGGCTCTGACCACTAGACCTGGCTTCCCATGACCTGGTCTTGGCATTTGACAATGAGATAGTCAGGAGAAGATGTCAGAGAAACCAGCTGAACAGTGGAATTGGATGGAGGGAGGCAAGTCAGAAATGGAAAGGTAGATCTATCAGTCATCAGCATAAATATGGTAGCTGAAGCTATTGCGCTGATTCAGTACTGCATAAAAGGAAAAGGTCAACTACACAATTACCATCACTGCTTACTTTGGGGGTTTGAATGTCTTCCATTCAGATACTGACCTTCTTTAACCCAATTTGTTTATCTTGTGGGATCTGTTGGGATGACAGCACCGTTTTACAAGCTACACAACAATTACTTGCATTTAAAAAAATATTTTGTGAGCAGGACAACCATAGTCCATTTTGGATTGGAACTCTCATCCAGTTCTGCTTCTTGTCTTAACAGCTTTTCTCACTTAACTTCACACTTGAACCATCTGCAAATGCTTGCCACTGTTGTATTAAATTAGTTGGACTATATGGGCCCAACGAGTCAAAGGTGTTAATATAGTCCTGTCACTCTCCAATATAACACAATTTTAAACAAGATTTGGGGTTGGTGTACAGAGACTTCAGCCTGCTTAGTCCCATGGCAAATACTATTTAAAATCCTTTAAACCTTTTATTGAAAGTTCAGAAAAAGAAGGAAAAACATTTCAAATATTTGAAATGTAAGGTATTAAATAAGGCTTTCGTTTCAATAACATCCCTTGCTCCTTTTCTCTTTATCTGGAGAAAGTCTTTAAAGGAACCTTCCACTTCACTGTTTGACAAGCTCTTATATGTAGAGCCCTGCAAATCTGCGGATGTCTGCTTTATGTCCACGGACCATGTTTGCCGATCGTGGATGGATGCAGATCTAAATTTTATATCTAGAGCCCTGCAGATTCGCGGATATTCACTTTATATCCATGGATAGCCGTGGACCATATTTGCCAATTGCAGATTGTATGCAGATACAAATTTTGTATCTGTGCAAGGCTATACTTACATGGTATTAAAAATGGTAATAACTGTCCTTTAAGGGAAAAGAGAAGACATTAATAGAGATGGACTGGAACTGTCATTGTTTGTTAAAGTCAGTCTCATTTCCTAAAAGACAAGACAGACAACTACACACGAAACTGGGGAAAGAAAAGAACAG
The DNA here is from genome assembly GCF_003597395.2 of Chelonoidis abingdonii. Taxonomy (NCBI): domain Eukaryota; kingdom Metazoa; phylum Chordata; order Testudines; family Testudinidae; genus Chelonoidis; species Chelonoidis abingdonii. The sequence continues at coordinate 289,852,580 of NC_133769.1, read as the reverse complement.
CAAAGACAAAAAATTCAGCTTCTGTCTCCACTGTGGACCTTCACTTGTAACCTCACTGCTAAAAAAACTCAGATAAAACACATGTTTTTTTCAGCCACTCCCAGATTTGGCAAACTATCAAGCTGTTTAGGGCATTCCATTTAGTCGTCTTTCCAGTCACTGGCTTACAGCAATTTGTTAAACGTGCCATCTTGGCTGGTTAATCTAGCCCCTTATTACACAGCAGTAAAAAGGAGAGAGATAGGAAAGAGAAGGACAAGGACATTGCTGGAGGGAGAGGGAGGAGACAAAGTTGCACACTCTAGCTGGTATTCAGGATTTATCTTCAGCCAGTAAAGGTAGTGATGACATCTGGTTCACTCTCTCTGGCCTCGTCTGATCAGGACATCTCAGGATTAGGATGAAGATGGTCCAGAGTGTCAGGAGATCATGGAGGTGGTAGTCAGCCTACATCACCATAACCTACTTTTCCTCTCAAAGTCTCTTTTTAAGGACTCTGTGACAGAGCACCTGCCCCACACTGGCCCTGAGAGAATTAAAACCAGCCTAGGGCAGCTGAGTGGCAGGCAGCCAAAGGAATGGCTGCAGGAGAAACAGCCAATTAGGGCAGCAGGTGCAGACAATTAGGGTGGAGGCTGGACCAGGCAATTGAGGTCCAGCCAGCCCATATAAAAGGAAGATGCAGACCAGAGCGCGTTAATCTGCTGCAGGGAGCCCTAGGGAGAAGACTGGCTTCCTAAAGGGTGCCTGGCAGGCTGCCAGGACTTACAGTCTCGAGGCCCTGGGAAGAGGGCAAAGGAGCTGGAGCCAGAGGCAGGACCAGAAGGAACTGAGGCTGTGGGGAAGTGGACCAGGGAACAGAGACAGTGGGCTGGAAGGAAGAGGCAGCAGGAAGCTGCTGTTTGCAGGGGTTTTCCCAGAGTGGTGGGCAGGCCTGGCCCTGCCCCATTAGCCTGGCTGTAGACTGGCAAGGAGTGGCCTGGCTGTAGACTGCCAAGCCACTGTGAGAAGCGGCTGGACTCTTATTGGAGGAGTCCGTTGGAAGGGGGAGAAACTGGATGATGACATGCCTGGACAGCTGTGCCACAAAGCAAACACCAAGAGAAAGGAGTCGTAACAGATCTGCAGGTGGAGGCGAGGACAGGAGAGCTGCCAACACCCAAGGGCGCACCCGCTGGGACTGAGCTAATTCCCAAAACACCAGCAGCAGATGCCAGTGTGGTGAGCGACCCCGGGACAGACCCCAAAAGTGAGTGTTGGGCAGAATAGTCCCTCCTCTCATTATTTTGTCTACCAATAGGCCTAATTTCCAACACACCTATTTTGGTTCATTGATTTCCAGACCTCTGTTCCTCTGATTTACCAGTTATAATCTCAATACAGTCCTTGATTGTTAACAGTATAACATTTTCTGTTTGAATTAATTTAGTCTTTCTGTCTTCAATCTTACATCTTTTCTTAAACAATTCTGTATAATGCAGCGTACAATTTATGGACTTTCAGTCACTTTTTACAGTTGAGTTTACAGTCAGGATATATTTGTAGGCCCAATTATCCCAACTCCCTGCTATAGTCTCCTGATAAACTCAACTGGGGTCAAAACCTTCACCTTTTCCTTGGTTCCCACTTAAAACATTTCAGGTAGGTCTAGAACTGATGATCTAAAATTACCATTATGCAACTAATTAAAAAAAATACTGTATCCATTTGCTCAGCACAGAAGTCTTACATTTTTAAAGCTAAGAAACACTTCTCAGCATGAATAAACTCTGAAAAGTATTTGAAAACTAAGCTTTTAATTAAAATTAGCATTAAAACTTTTTTCTCTCAAAATGCATTCCAGAGTCTATATATATTGAGCAAGATATATACAGTTTTCCAATACAGAACTTGAAAAATATTGGATCATGGTTCCTTCTGACACAGAAGAAAATACTATATTTATATCACATTTGTAATCCATTCATTACTTTATGGACCTTTGGTTCTCTTCTGGGAGCATCCCTAATTCACATGATCTCCCCAAGTGCAGGATTTTGCATTTGAATCTCTGATCTAGCTGAAAGATATATAAAAGACCCATGTAGCCAGACAGCTCCCTACTGACTACACATCTAAGGAGGCTCAGAAGCGCTAGTTATTCAGCAAGGACATGGAATAAATTATGTTTAATAATTTGCCCCTAAATCAGCCTTTTTCACACAGTAAAATAATTTATTTATTTGGACAAACCAAACCCCTCTTTGGAGATCTTGTTATCACAAATGCAGATGATATGAACTTTTAGCATGAGAGCAAAATACTAGTTGATCAAATATTTGGCATGGAGGCTGTTTTCACAGCATCTCAAACACAACTTATTCTAGTTTGCAGAGATGGGCAGCATGGATCAGAAAATTCAACTCTTTATATGCATGTGTGACAGTCACATTTGGATTAATAATGGCTTTGAAGAAACCTCTAAGGAAACTTTGACATTACAGGCCATAATAGCCAAGATGGTGATAGTTATTTCAAATTTCAGATACTAATCTGTGATGGGAGAACCTCAAAAAGTTTGGCAGTGTGGTTAATACAACCCCCCCAAATGTTCAAACACTTATCTGAACATTATCAGAATTTCACAATATTATTCAGCCTCCCACTTCACACAATCCTACCTCAATGATCTGCTTCTTGAATGGTACACCCTATTCTTTACGGACAAGTCCATTCTAGGGATGAGAGGATGTCCCATATTTCCATTGCTCACAGTCCAGAGTGCAAACATTTGTTTCTAGAACCCCAGAGAGTACAAGATTTAATAGGCTCCAGCACTACTGACATTCCCACTGAGCTCTGGAGCTCAAGGAATGAGGTGACTCTACAGTGATGGTTAAACTGAGAAGAGCCATTACTGCAGGGTCCAACAGGAGAGATTAAGGCTTCTGCTGTTATGGTATGTTGGCACCCTGACCTCCTCCCCAAAAGAGGATCTTCCATTGCAATATACCCAATGAGGACTCACTACTATAGAAGAAATCAAAGTCTGCCCATAAAGGAAAAAGGACAGTGAGGTCATAGGAAGACTCCCTGAACCTTTCTCAAACCTCCCAAAAGATCCACATACCATCTGTAGGATGAGAGAAAATTCATGTTTCTTATTTTTCCCAAAGTCTTTTGCCCATCTGGAGTACCAATATGGAGAATCAAGAAGCCTTTGACAAAATAAACCGTTATAATCCCTGTGGAAAATTGTGCCAATAATCTGTTCAAGGAGACTGAAATAGGAATGAGTAAACTAGTCCACTTAAAGCCTCATAGAACCTTTTCCCATTTCTCCAGTCAAACCTTTCTGATTCTTCAGAATGTTCAGCTCTCTAATGCCTGCATTTCCTGGTTTTATCCATAACATGTCAAAATATTGCCACAAATGCTGTTTTCAGAGTATTTCTGACAGTCCAAATCACAAGGTGCTCAAAACCTTATGAGAAAGCCTGCTCACATGGCATCAGCATACCCAACCTCCCATAGGCCTTCTCTCACCATATGTGCACATCACTCCTATTGACATCACTGGGAACTACACCTGGGCATAAAAATTAAGGTGCCTTTATAGAACATTAATCTTCAGTGTGTGACATAAGGAGTTAGCTTTTCACTCCATACAAGAAATAGCTATATATTACAGGAAAAACCAACTAGCTGCAGCCTACCTTTAAGAAAAGAGGAAGGTAGTGCCTCTAGTACTCATTTTTGGAGAGTGTTGAATTCCATTTTTAATTATCATGGGTGGGCCTGGGCAGAAATTTAGAACCCCATGCTGCCCTCCCATCATGGTGGATGGGAGGTTTCCACAAAGTGGAGGCTATTAGTTATCTAATAACTAAACTTTGAGTTATCATCATCATAATTATTTATGAAAGTTACAGTCAGCCACGCTCAGTGAGAAGATATGCTGACCTTTAGTACCAGCACTAGTTCTACTCTGTGTTTCTCTCGATCCTTCTTTTCCTGTTTCTCTCTCTGTTACTCTGCAGCCATGGAGTCTAGAACTTATTTCTTTTTATTATTTATTTCATGAAACATAGGCCTGATTAATATACAGAAATTGCACTGATTAAACTAAATCAGTTTTTAAATCCATGTAGTTAAATGGATGAAATTCCTTTATGTAGTCATGTATTTTACAAAATTCATTTAGAAACTGATTTAAGAATGTCCACCCAAGGGGATTTCACCAATTCAACTAGAAACTGGTTTAGTTAAACTGGTTTAGTTAAACTGTTGTCATTTCTGTGGGTATGTCCACACTACAAAATTAGGTAGAATTTCTAGAAGTTGATTTTTTAGGAAGTGATTTTGTACAGTCAATTGTGTGTCCCCCCCACTAAATGCATTAAGTCGGTGGAGTGTGTCCACAGTACTGTGGCTAGCGTTGACTTTCGGAGCGTTGCACTGTGGGTAGCTATCCTATAGTTCCTGCGGTCTCCACTGCCCATTGGAATTCTGTGTTGAGCTTCCAATGCCTGATGGGGCAAAAACATTGTGATGGGTGGTTTTGGGTACATGACATCAGTCACCTCTCTCTCCATGAAAGCAATGGCAGACAATCATTTCCGCCTTTTTTCCATGTGGGCTCCATACTGCTTTCAGCAGACGCCATCGAACGACTGTTTCCACTGACACTCTGCTCTCCAGCTCTCCTGGTGCCATGAATCTACCTCACAGGTCCTCTTGTCATGCTGAATAAATATCTATTCTCATGGCATCTGCTGCGCCTCTGCTCTCCTGCTCTTGTCTCATCATACCACGGCAAGTGTGCAGCCTGCTCAGCTCAGCTAAGGGACACCACCGCTGTTGTGTCCTGGTGCTGCTAGCAGCAGATGATGCAGTAGGTTGGCAAAACTGGCCATCCAAACACCACTTCCATGGACACTCTGCTTTTCTGGTGCCATGAATCCACCTCGCAGGTCCTCTGTATGACGGTCGTCATCCATCACTTCCACTGCAACTCTGCTCTCCTGCTCTTGTCTCAATGGATAGCGAATTTCTCCATGTTGCTGTCATGGGCTCCCGCTTCCCCTGAAACTCTGCTTTCCTGCTCTCATGAATCCACCTTGCAGGTCCTCTCGTCATTCTCTATAAATGTCTATTCTCATGGCATCTCTCTATAAATAACTATTCCATCATCCACTGCTTCCGCTGCAACTCTGCTCTCCTACAGATGCGATACCATGGCAAGCATGGAGCCTGCTCAGATCACTGCGGCAGTTTTGAGCATTGTAAACACCTTGCACATTATCCTGCAGTATGTGCAGAACCAGAACCTGCAAAAGCAGATGAGGAGGCAACTGCAGTGCGGTGATGAGAGTGATGAGGACATGGACACAGACTTCTCTCAAAGTACAGGCCCTGGCAATTTGGACATCCTGGTGGCAATGGGGCAGGCTCATGCCGTGGAATGCTGAATCTGGGTCCGGAAAACAAGCACAGACTGGTCGGACCGCATAGTGTTGCAGGTCTGGGGATTCTCAGTGGCTGCAAAACTTTTGCCTGCATAAGGGCACTTTCATGGAACTTTGTGATTTGCTTTCCCCTGTCCTGAAGCACAAGAATACCAAGATGAGAGCAGCCCTCACAGTTCACAAGCAAGTGGTGATAGCCCTTTGGAAGCTTGCAATGCCAGACAGCTACCGGTCAGTCGGGATTCAATTTGGAGTGGGCAAATCTACTGTGAGGGCTGCTGTGATGCAAGTAACCAACAGAATCACTGAGCTGCTGCTCTCAAGGGTAGTGACTCTGGGAAATGCGCAGGTCATAGTGGATGGCTTTGCTGAAATGGGATTCCCTAACTGTGGTGGGGCGATAGATGGAATGCATATCTCTCTCTTGGGACCAGACCACCTTGACAGCCAGTACATAAACCGAAAGGGATACTTTTCAATGGTGCTGCAAGCACTGGTGGATCACAAGGGACATTTCACCAAAATCAACATGGGATGGCCAGGAAAGGTACACGATGCTTGCATCTTCAGGAACTCTGGTCTGTCTGAACAGCTACAGCAAGGGACTTACTTTCCAGACCAGAAAATAACCGTTGGGGATGTTGCAATGCCTATAGTTATCTTTGGGGACCCAGCCTACCCCTTAATGCCATGGCTCATGAAGCCATACACAGGCACCCTGGACAGTAGTCAGGAGCTGTTCAAATATAGGCTGAGCAAGGCAGAATGATGGTAAAATGTGCATTTGGACGTTTAAAGGTGTGCTGGTGCAGTTTACTGACTTGCTTAGACCTCAGCGAAACCAATATTCCCATTGTTATTACTGCTTGCTGTGTGCTCCACAATATCTATGAGAGTAAGGGGGAGACGTTTATGGCAGGGTGGGAGGTTGAGGCAAATCACCTGGCTGCTGATTACATGCAGGTAGACACCAGGGCAGTTAGAAGAACACAGCAGGGCGCGGTGCGCATCAGAGAAATTTTGAAAACCAGTTTCATGACTGGCCAGGCTACAATGTGAAAGTTCTGTTTGTTTCTCCTTGATGAAAACCCTCCCCCTTGGTTCACTCTACTTCCCTGTAAGCCAGCCGAGACCTCCTCCCTTCGATCACCACTTGCAGAGGCAATAAAGTCATTGTTTTTCAAATTCATGCATTCTTTATTAATTCATCACACAAATAGTGGGATAACTGCCAAGGTAGCCCGGGAGGGGTGGTGGAAGAAGGAATCACCGGGGGGTGGGGTGGAGGAGGATGGGAGGAGGGAAGGACAAAACCACACTGCACTTCAAAACTTATTGAATGCCAGCCTTCTGTTGCTTGGGCAGTCCTCTGGGGTGGAGTGGTTGGGTGCCCGGAACCCCACCAACCCGTGTTCTTGGGCGTCTGGGTGAGGAGGCTATGGAATTTGGAGAGGAGGGCGACTGGTTACACAGGGGCTACAGCAGTGGTCTGTGCTCCTGCTGCCTTTCCTGCAGCTCAACCATACGCCAAGGCATATCAGTTTGATGCTCCAGTAGCCTCAACATTGCATCCTGCCTCCTCATCATGCTGCCGCCACCTCTCCTCTTGCTCCTGTCACCTGTCCTCTCATGCATCCCTCCTGTCCTCACGTTCATTTTGTGCTTTCCTGGACTCTGACATTGTCTGCCTGCATGCATTTTTCTGAGCTTTCTCAGTGCAGGAGGACTGCATGAGCTCAGAGAACATTTCATTGTGAGTGCAGTTTTTTTCACCTTCTTATCTGCACTAGCCTCTGGGATGGAGACGATAGGGGGAGCGTTGAAACATTTGCAGCTGCAGGATGAAAAAAGGAAGAGTAGTATTCAAGGTAGAAGCCAAACTCGAACAGCTTAATGGGACAAAATCGGAGGGCCCAGATAATCTTCATCCAAGAATATTAAAGGAACTGGCACATGAAATTGCAAGCCCATTAGCAAG
>NC_133769.1:289621299-289844916 GCF_003597395.2 Chelonoidis abingdonii | reverse complement strand
TAAGGAACTGGTTAAAGGGGAGACTACAATGGGTCGTACTGAAAGGTGAATTGTCAGGTTGGAAGGAGGTTACTAGAGGAGTTCCTCAGGGATCAGTTTTGGGACCAATCTTATTTAATCTTTTTATTACTGACCTTGGCACAAAAAGTGGTAATATGCTAATAAAGTTTGCGGATGACACAAAGCTGGGTGGTATTGCTAACACAGAGGAGGACCGGGGTTGTCTGCCTGCATGCATTTTTCTGAGCTTTCTCAGTGCAGGAGGACTGACCAATGTTTTGTTCATGTAAGTGTTCATAGAAGACTAGGGTCAGAAGGTCATCTAGTCCAACCCCCTGATCAAAGCAGGACCATTCCCTAGACAGATTTTTACCCTAGTTCCCTAAATGGCCCCCTCAAGGATTGAACTCACAACCCTGGATTTAGCAGGCCAAAGCTCAAACAACTGAGTTATCCCTCCCCTCCAAATGCAAATTTCAGGCCCACCAGTGGATTACCTGATGGGCCGAGTGCCACCCATGGGCCACAGGTTGGCCACCACTGCTCTAACAGCAAATTCCAAGTATGCATTATGATACAGTCTTGAATGACACGATCACAGACTATTTTTTCCACAAGACCTCTGCCTCGTTGTGCACAGAACAAACGATGCTCACTCAACAAGCAGCTATTCAGTATTCTGTTTTCTCCTCATTATTCAATGTTTGGCTGTGTGATGGTGTCTATTGGACCTTCCTGCCCTGTGCTGGAGGCATCAGCACCTGGACACTCTCCATCCAAGGAAAATCCATTCACATTGGGTGACCAATAAGACAGTCCTCCAGAGGTCTAGAAGGGCCAGGAGAAAATACTGACCAATCAAGAAGCAGCTGGCCAGTTAAGGCTTGCCTGCTTTTGTTCATGGGCAGAGCTGAGTGACAATGGGGCAGATGAGGAACTCCTCATAGTTAACTCAGAACACCACCCTGGGAGCCTCTAAGAGACAATGCTTTCCCACTCATAGGCTGTGTATAACAAAAGTTATATTAAAAGGGAAAGGGAACCCAGCATTAACTTGTGAAAACATCACAACCAGGCTTCCAAAGCTTGTAAACATAAGCAAACACCCATCTCATAATACATTGGGCAGCATCCTTTCCCTCAGTTTCCCACTATGTAGTGTGAAAATCCAACAAATGAATGTCTCTCTAACACCCAACTCCCCCTTCCCTCTGCTGCACCCCACTCACAGTTGGTTGTCGTTAGTGAAGATCCAGAGTTCAGAGGTGCGTTCACATGGATTCACTTCCCACCCCGAAAGAGATGGGGGTTTCAAGCAACATCTCCGCTGGTGCCACATGCCCCTGAAACTAGCTTGTTTCTGCTCCTGTTAGGTTTTTTGTGTCAATGACACAATTATTTAAACTATTCTGTTACCACTCTCAGTAGTTTAATATGATTTTTTTCAGGTAACTTCTGTATTAGAAGTAACATGGGGACTACACAATTATTGAATTTATTAAATATTTTACTTACAAGAGTATATGGCCTCTTCTGCACAGCTTTATCTCTGACTCATGTACTCTGCTAAATATTCAACATCAGTGATGTTGGGACTACAGAAGTGGAATTTAGCCAAATGAAGAAATGAAATATTGTATCTCCAAAAAGGATCAAGAATATTCCTTTATTTTGAACTTAGAAGGTAACAAAAGAAATTTGCACTCTTCAGTGTTCAACACACTTTGGGATGAGCTAGAAAATGTCACTTTTTTTATGTAGATTTTTCTTCTTTACACATATTTCCTCTCAGAAGTAAAGATGTCACCGAAACACAAGAGAAGAGAAGCTATCCATATATGGTCATAGTGGCAGTGTCTTGAAGATCACAAGAGTGATGGAATGGGACCTCTCTTTACCACTAGGTAAAATGATTATTTGTAAACTGTAGTTATAAATATGTGGAATTGGATATAATTTAATGTATTCCCTCTGTCATAGGTAGTTATGGAGGATTCATAGTGTAAGACAACTGTTGCACCCAGTTGATAGAGTATTTAGAGAAAAACAAGAGGTTAGGAAGATCAGAATGTAAGAGTGGTCACACATCAAGGTGTACATAGATTACAGTGTTGAACATGAATAGAAAATATTTTTTAAAACTTTGTTAGCTCCTAGAGCTAATAGGCCTTGTGGCCTAGAGGCTAGGGAATTAGATGGAGAGTCAGAAGAGCTGGTTTCTATTTCCAGCTCTGTTACTGGCTTGCTGGTGAATTTGAGCAAGTTACTTCACCTTGGTGTGCCTCATTTCCCCCGTCTCTCAAAAGGGGATAGTGATATTGACCTCCCTTTGTTGGGCACTTTGAGATCTACTTATGAAAAGTGCTATATAAGAGCTATGTGTTATGATTAACTAATGGGTGGCATTTTCAAAAGTGCTCAGTGTTGGTCTAACTTTTGTATTAATGCCAATTAGAGTCTTATCTTTGACATCAATGGGAGAAGAGGTACACCAGCTCTGAGTGTTTTTGAATATCCAATATCAAATGTTTATATTGACAAATAAATGCATTTTAATTTAAACACAATTCAGTTCTTTTGTTTATTTCTTAAGAAACTCTTGAGTCAGTGTTCCCAGGGTTCTGCTGAAATCATTATTTTTTGTTATTATTTATATTACAGTAGACCCCTAAAGGCTCAACTAGAATTGGGGACCCATTGTTGTAGGCACAAATTTTTTTTACTGCGGACAGTACCCAGATCATGAACAGTCAAACCAACTGACTCAGACTTAAACCACTGGCAACTCAACCCTAAAGACAGAGTGAGATAGAGTGCTGGTGATGCCTTAACTTGTGCTAGTACTCTGGTGAGCCAGACTATACTATCTCCAGTTTCCCCACAAGGAGCCCAGTCCAGAAGGAATCTAAGAAACAAGTCAACCCAGGCTCGGTGAAGTGGGTTAGCCAGGGCGTTCTGACAGAGTATGCCCTGAAGCTCCAACTGAGGTCCTGTCAGGGACACGTGCTGGCTCCTATCAACCAGCAATGCACCTACTAGTCCCAACTGAGTTGCAAATCCTGGGGCTTTCCCAACCACTCCCTCTGCAGCAGGCCCTCATTGATTTGGCTTGGCAGACAATTTCATTGATGCAAAGGTGACCCAGGCACTACAGATTTTCCTGCAGTCCAACCCTGTTCCAGATCTGGTAGAGATAATCAGTGGGTCCCTCTTATCATCTGGACAAGAGACTACAGAAACTTCCACTTGAAGTAATGATCCAGGGGTACTGAGACACCCTATGGTTTAGTGCCGTCTGTTCCCTGCACTTCCCTCTGATCCTGGGTATCTTATGGCTGGTCATCCACAACCCCCTTTTCTGCTGGTGTGAACTAAAAGTTGAATTCCATTCAGAATTCTGCCACCAGCACTGCTTTACCCCAGGAATTGGGCAGCATGCAGTAGGTCCCCAATGGTCACACGCCGGGATAACGGGTCAGCAGAGTCACTTATCAACTCTGGCATTCAACTTCCATCCAAATACAGTGACTACAAAGATTATTTGAAAAAGAAGAATGCTGACACCCTGCCCCTACACAGGGACTACAACTGCCCATTTGAGCTGAAAGCAGGGGCAAATATTCTGTTTAGGGGTATATATGATATGTCAAGACTGAACTAACTGTGCTGCACACTTTCCTTCAGGAAAGCCTAAACAAGGGCTTTATTCATAAATCCATGTTGCCTCTCAGGGCACCAGTCCTCTTTGTTAAAAAGAAGGATGGGAGCTCTATGTGTTGCCTATTGGATCCTAAATCAGATCACCATTAGAAACTGGTACATGTTGCCAGCGATCCCTGAGCTAATGGACTGTGTGAGTACTGCCCAGGTGTACACAAAGTTAAACCTCCAGGGGGCCTACAATCTTGTGCATGTTAGAGCTTGGGACGAATGGAAGACCATCTTTCAAATAGGCTGTGGCCACTTTTAAAGTATTTTGTGATGCCCTTTGGGTTGACAATGCACCCACGATGATCCAGCATTTTATTAAATTATTCTGGACCAACATGTGGTACCTGGTTATTTCCTTGGGCAATGCTGAACAGCATGCTATGCACATCTGTTCCATCCTGTGCCAACATGGCCTCTATATCAAAATAGAAAAATGTGTTTTCGATCAGTCCTCCATAGAATTCCTAGGATTCATCCTCTTTCCTGCTGGTATCAAAATGGACCCATGCAAGGTAAAGGCAGTCCTCAAGTAAGCAGTGCCATAGAAAGTTCGTGAAATATAGCTCTTCTTGGGGTTTACGAACTTCTATGGTAGGCTCATACTGAAATTCTAGGAATGAATTGACCCTCTCACAGCCCTGCTCTGCAAAAACACCACGTTTCTGTGGTTTCCCGAGGCCCAACAGGACCTAGAACAATTAAAATGTGACTTAATCACCACTCCCATATTGGTCCACCCCAACACTATTTAAGCCATCAACCTCAAAGCAGATGCTTCCAACTTAGTAATCAGAATCGTGCTATCCAAAAGTCACAGTCATCAACAACAGCTACATCCATTCTCCTTCTATTCCAGAAAACTTGCCCCCAACGTTCTCAACTGGGGGGAACATCAAGCCCCAAGATTGGCTGAGGGACTATATATAAACCAAGAAGTAACAACAAGAAGTTGTCTGAGCAACTAGAGAAATCCATGTCTGGCTGCTACTATGGAGCCCTCCTGTGTACCTGGCTCCTGAGCCCTGCGTTCTTGTCCTCCTAGCCCAGACTTCTGTCTACTCCCAGATCCTGCTCTCCTACACTACTCCAGGTCCCTGCTCTTCTGTCTTACCCCTGGCTCTAACCCCCAGACTGGCACCTGACACCATCTCTGGCTCTTCAGCTTGGTAACTGATGCTGTCTTTGGTTTTGACCCTTGGCTCTGACCACTAGGCCTGACTGCCACACTCTGGTCATTGCAAAGTCAGGGGGCTAACTTGTCACAAATTAGTCCCAGAATCAGGGGAGAATAAAAGTGGCTTAAAGCCATGTTTTCCCACCCTTTGGCTAAGAGCTGTGCTAGACTCACTGAGGAAGGGGAAAAGATGCTGGCCATTGATGCTAAAGCATGATTTCCATTCTAAAGAGATAAGCATGTCAAACTCCTAGATGCATAAGCAAACCAAGTATTTGTTCATCTAAATATCACTGGCTAGATTTTGAACTTGTGACTGGCAGCAAATGGTTCAATATCTGATTACAAATTTCTGAAGCCATTTGTCTGCACTGCTAGTCTAGGATCTAAAACAGATGTTTTTAAAGCTTTGTCAAATTGCAGTTATAGTTATTGATCATTGTTCAGAGTATAAAACAATGCAATATGTAAAAAAGGTGAGAATATAATACACAAAAAATGTAAACTAATAAACCACTGCCATAGTGTCAGTGAAGATACAAAATGGTCCTGGTCTAGCTTCCAGCAAACAGATCTCCACATCACAAAAATGCTGCACCACACAGATAAAAGACTGACAGGACACAAAACCCCCTCACTTTTAGAGACAGCCCCTTTAGGTTGTGTTTGAGACACTTTGGTGGGGTAGCTTTCATTGCCCACATTGTTATCAATTCTGTGGATAAACATGAGATTTCAGTCTCCATTGCTGTCACACCAGCTCCTTTCACAAGCACTTTAAAGTCACAAAGATACAAGCTGTAAGAGAAACATAGCCTGGTTTTTGAGCGGTAATATGTTCACCTCATGGGAACTGGAAACTAAACTACAGAATTGGCCTACATCAATATTAGAGAAAGGTTTAAAGATACATTAGGAGTAAACATTTTTCTATTACTTCTATCATATTATTTCTTGTGAAGGAGAGGAGAATGCAGAAAAGGAAAAGGAGATGGGCTATACAGGCCATATCATTCCATCCCCCAGCCCCACATCTACAGAGGACCAGTTCTCTAGGAGCAAAAGAGAGAGAAACCCCACTGCCCAGCATTGATGTCTCCAAAAAAGGTACTTAAAAAAAATCTTAGAAATTAAAGAGGATAATAGATTTCTGACTATCCCAATATTGTATGAATATTTGGGGCTAGGCACAGGTATTATAATATATTTCTCCAAATAAATCCAGATATTTGAGTGTTTAAGAATTGCTGCTTCCTGGAATGAAAAAGGGATTAGAGAAAGATTAGTTTTTAATGTGGCATGTAAAAGTTTATCTCTTAATAGGAAAGAAGATTCATTGCGTATATCGCTTTAGGAATTTTTATATGGAAAACAATTTCCTTATGAAAAATATTTGCCCCTCTGTTGTAAATGGACTTTTGTGTGTCACTACAGGATTGTTTTGCTAAAAACTTTTGCGAAAAAAGGTAAAAAAACAATACATAGAAGTTAAAAATACTTACCAGCTGGAAGCCAGGAAGATGCAGCAAGCGGGAGCCAGTTTCAAAATGGTCACTTTAGGGCTGGAGCTCTTTGGCAATGCCACATTTAAAGAGCCACCCACAGAAAGGCATGCTGAGAAAAACATTCTGATAACAGGGCATCCCTGTATTGGGAAGGGTTAGTGTGGATTAGCTGACCATAAAGGAAGGTGCTCCATTGTCTGTTACGTACCACTGTTGTAAAAGCATTTTATGAAACTATTACTGAGGAGTAGCAAAGGAGTTGCAAAGCCTTACTAGGACATTAAAACCAAAATAGTAATTGGCCGTCCTACTAACTCTGCCAGTGTCCTCTTAAAGTGCCAAATTTTTTCCTGTCCCTGGATCCCCACTGAGAAGATACACTAGAAAAATAGTGCATGTTAAAATAAGTGGAAGCGATAGCTAATAAGAAGCATTAAAAGAAGAAAAATCATGTTGTAAACATTCTGAGCATTAAACAAAAATTATATTAATTAGTATTATGCATTATTTGTATAATAGTAGTGCTCACTGGCTCCCATCAGTCTCCGGGACTCAAATTTCAGTTGTATCCCCTGGAATATTTTCCTTTTAAAAAATAGGTTTTGGAGAAACCATTCATTATATCAGTACGGCATTTGATCTTTATCTTCACTTAAAAAACATATTTGTAAAGTATGTAACAAGCTAACACTACTAGATTGTTTGTGTTTTTCCAGGATAAAAATGATTCATAATCAGTTAGAAATTATTTCTGTGTTTCCTTTAATGGTTTCTATCACCTTCATTAGAGTGATCACTAGACAATTCGCTACCTCATACCGTCATCTTTAATTAGCTCTCATTTCTGTTGGCTCTGAATAGTGGAAAGAGGCACTCTTCTTGTGTGTCATATAGACCCTGATTCAGCAAAGCACTTAAGCATATGCTTAACTTCAAGTGTGTAAACAATCCCATCCCTATTCTGAAAGTATTTATGCAAATACTTAACTTCTAACTTGGGGCTGAGGCCCACTTGCTTTAGTGCTTTGCTGAATTGCCCGTATGCTTAAAGTTAAGCCTGTGCTGAAGTGTTTTTCTGAACTGAGGCAGAGGAAATGTCAGTGCATGAAGTAGAAAAAGCAAAGTATGGCAGCAGAGCAAAGACTCCACTCAACATCTCATCAGTGTAACTAAGAGTTTGCTTTTGTTTTACATGTCATAATATATATTACAGAAACAGTTGTTTTATAATTCCTACAGTGGAAAACAGGAGAAGACAAAATTCGTTAAATAAATTGTGTATATAAATGATTTACTTGTCTCTAATGATAACCTGTCCAGCGCTGGTTGGAACATGATCATTTTTTCCGCAAAAAATTCCATGTCTGCCCCTGCCCCGGCACCAGAGCTTGAGTGGCACAAAGGTGGCTGAAGGTCACTTTAGTCTCCTCTTCCTCCTAGGCTGCTGCTTGTGTGCTGTATTTCAGGAAACTAAATTCAGGTTTCATGTGTTATTAGGCTTCTGTGCAAAGGACTCACAGAGATCTAGTGGTCAGGTCATTTCTGGCTGGGTTGCCTCTCTTTGACTGCATCATTTCTTGTTTGATGATTATCACTGAATACGTTGTTATTGCTTGTTAACTGTGTATTGCTAAGTCAATGAGAAGTATAGAGACATTAGATAGTAGATAAGGAATTGCTCTGTTTGGAAACTGAAGAGAATTAGGATGCCTTATCGGTCACAGAGTTTAGCTTTAAAGAGAAATACCCAAGAGAACTATTCTTAATTCTAATTGTCTCTGGTTTTGACATGATAATAGTGAGTTTGATGGAGAGGGTCAAGGGAACTCATGAGGTGGAGGATAAAGACAAATCTCCTCCCACTGAAAGCCACCTAAGAAGGAAAAAGTTGCTCAGAAAACTCAGAGGAGATGAGCTCCAGGAAGCTTCCTCTTAGGAGGCTGCACAAGTGGGAGGGAATGGTGCCTGGAAAGCCTATGGAGCCTTAGGTTCTGAAAGGACACCAGACTTTTGCACACCCTGTGTGCAGTGTTTCTCTAGCTCTGCTCTTCCTGCCAGCATAGCTCTCTTGGAGCCTGTGGAGCTTGAAACTGGAGCAACAGGAGTGGAGGGGGGAGGGAAAACAACTGAAAGAAAATGGTACTTTCACTCCCTTCTTATGTTTTTTTTAATCACATTTCCCCAGTGGAAAAAGGGGAGAGGGAGAGGAAGAAAACAAAACAACCTAAAACTTTTTGAAACAAAATGAAAATGTTCATGCCATTTTGCAAGTTCTTAGCTAATAAAACAATTCTGCTCTTCTCTGCTCCCCACAACAGGCTTTTCCTGACCTATTCTGTTCCCTTCTCCCAAAGTATCAAGGGTTGGGATGCATACATGCAAATATATTTTTGGTTGTGAGAGTGAGACGTCTAAGGAGATTGTTCAGAGCTGATGTATAAACATCTAACTATATCATGTATAAGTGATGGAGACACCCATTAAAACTTACCAAGTGAAATAAATAGTGTATTGAACCAATGAATGACTGAAGTTGCCTTTACTATAGAAGCCTGGATTTATAAAGGGGAAAGGTACTGCTGTAATAGCTAATTTTAAATGTTGTCTCAGGGAAAAGTGAGGCCCTGATACTGCAAATGCTTATGTCCTAAGGGGCTTCTCACTTTATTAAAGTTAAGCACACACTTAGGTGCTTGCAGTATATGGGCCTAAATGGGAACTGTTACTAAAATTCTTCACCAAGAAAGATTTACCTGCCTTATTCACATGTGCACCCACCCTTTCTTCTTTCCTCCTCATTTGTTATGGTGCAGAATCTGGTTTGTAAAGTATTTTATTAATCATTTGCATCAGCAATAAAAAAGGTTTGTTATTACAGAAATCTGCCCAAGGGCACCTTTAGCTAGCAACCAAAATGTTCTGAAATGTATTTTTAAATATAAATAAATATCTTTACTGAGAGGATCAAATACTTTGGACATATAAAAGGCACTGAGGTACCATGGCACTGGATACAGTAGAAGAAGATAGATAGAAAAAAATATATAGCTACAGACATGTAATATGTTAAGATAAAACCTGCTTAAATATGCATGTGCAAAAGATCTTGAAAGAGGTCCAAAGAAGCCATGATAAATCATAGATAGTACATTTTACAACCTCCTGTAAAAGAGATTTTAATAATCCCCAGGAAAAGAAATAAAAAGGGTTTCAGTTACTGTTAAGTTTGTGACACAAAGCAAGCAAAGCAATAAAAATTCAAAATGAATGCTGGTATTCTGGAGTATATACTGTTGTTCATCTGCACATAACTTCCATTGACATCAGTGGGAAATCTGTGTGTTGGCTGAGGGTGATATATGTGCAGCAGTAGGTAAACTCATATCACCTGAAGGGATTGACAGCAATCAAGTTTGTTCATCTGTACTTGCCCCAGGTTGGGAAATTTGGGTTTTGAAGGCTGGGGTGTCAAAATCCACCAACTCCCCATCCCAGGACAAGGCTGTGGGTCTGCAGCCCAGTCCCTCTGTGTCCCTCAGCTTATGAGATGGAATAGCTGCCACAGGCCTGGCCCTCTGCATTCCCTGAGCAGGGATTTTGTGTCACCGGATCTGAGTAATCATGGATCCAATTGCCTTGATCCCAACCCATCTACAACTCCGCCCCCTGTACCAGTTTGATTTGAGAAACGTGCAGGGGATGAGGACACCCCTATACACACCCCATTCAGTTCATGTCTTTCCCATCCTTCAGAAGACACCTACGGGGCTGAAGTGGTGCTGAAAACTTTGAACGGGTAAATTTCATCACAGGTAAACTGAACCCTCTGTCAGTGGTTCCTATCCTTTCTTTGCTAGCATCCCTGCTTATGATGGATTGTCCAATAAACATCTTTTCCTCCATGTCACCTCAGGCCACATTCCCCACACAGATGCCACCTGAGGAGCGTTTCTCTCTGTCCTGGTATTATTGTTTCTTTTTATTCTTAGTGTCTTATACACATGAGCTGATCAAATGCCATTGTGTTTGGGGCCACCAGTGATGCAGGGAAGGAAAGTGGATGGGTTTCCAGGAGCTGCCTGCAGTTTCAGGAACATGTTTATGATGGGAGAAAAGACAGATTCTGAGTCATGCAGCTGTTCCTCCATCCATTGCTGTTGTCTTCTGTGTTTCTGTCCCCTTCCCCCACTTATCTGGTGCTCCCCACATCATGGCCCCATTGTGCTAGGTGCTGAGCAAACATATAGTAAATCACAATCCCTGCCCCAAATGGTTTACAACATGTAATTAGTTTATATAATTTCTTATGGGAATGTAATGTTTGTGAAAGATGCTGGACTGAAAGTGCAGGACACTGAAAACTGTTTCTTCAGAGAACACATACCATATGGGCAATAACAAAGCACAGTTCCCTCTGTTGCTTTGCTAATGTGCCACTATTCTGCCTTGAGGGAAAGACCAGCAGAGTGAAAGGGAAGCTATCTCTATATATTCACTTTGTGTCCTTTATGTTTCTGTGGCTAAAGAAAGTGCCTGTCACATCTATCTCCTACAAGTACTGAATCCATCTGCACAGAGAAATGCTTGAGAGGGCTTCTTTGATGAGTATAAGACCACCATTTTCACTCAAATTGTTTATAGCTTTTCAATACAGAGAGGAACTCCCTCTTACTTCTTAGGTTTTGTGTAGGGTGTCTCAAGAGCAGACTAATTTAGGCCACTTATCTCCTTCTATACCCTTCATCAATAAGCAACAGTCCAACAGCATAACAAAGGATGAATTTACTTACACACAGAAACAGTGGTATCAAAAGAACAGGAACAAGCTATGCCAGATGAACCAAAATGCATCCTTTACTCTAACCAAGAGCCAGATTCTGCCCGTAGCTGCATGTGTGAAACTCTTATGGAAGTCAATAGGGATTCTTGGTGCATAACTGAGGACAGACCTAGGGCTTGTCTATGCACGGAGTTGCACCAGTTTAAACCAGGCTTATTTCAGTTTAGTTTAAATTAATTAGGAACAGGTCTAAACTAAAATGAAATAAGCTTCTCTGAGTAAAATAAGAGTGTCTACACTAGGGTTTGCACCAGTTTAATCATTTTAATTAAATTGATGCAAATCTGTGTGTAGGCAAGGCTTCACACGGAGCTGTGTAGCGCACACTTAACCAGGTCCTTCTAGCTGTTATCCAACAATGTGCTAGTCATATTGGCACAATATTAGTTTTCTTCCAGTCTTCTGGAATGTTCCCAGTGTTCTAAGTTTTGAAGATCTCCTGGTTATGCCAGGTGGTCTCTAGCCATACTTCCTGTCTTTCCTACGCAGTGGGATAGTTTGCTCTTGTGCCTTTTTGTGCTCTTTGAAAAACTGCCAACTGTCTTCTATTGTTTTTCCCCTTAGATTTGCTTCCCGTGGATCTTACCTACCAACTCCCTGAGTTTGCTAAAGTGTGCCTTCTTGAAATCCATTGTCTTTATTTTGCTGTTCTCCCTTCTACCATTCCTTAGAATCATGAACTATATCATTTCATGATCACTTTCACCCAAGCTGCCTTCCACTTTCAAATTCTCAACCAAGTCATCTGTATTTGTCAGAATCAAATCTAGAACAGTCTCTCCCTTAGTAGCTGTTTCCACCTTCTGAAATTAAAAAATGTCTCCAATACATTCCAAGAACTTATTGGATAATCTGTGCCCTGCTGTGTTATTTTCCCAACAGATATCTGGGTAGTTGAAGTGTCCCATCACCAAGTCCTGTGCTTTGGATGATTTTGTTAGGTGTTTAAAAATAGCGTCATCCACCTCATTTTCCTGGTTAGATGATCTGTAGTAGACCACTACCATGACATCACCCTTGTTTTTTGCTCCTTTTATGCTTACCAAGAGACTTGCAACAAGACTGTCTCCTATTTCCATCTTTTGTCTTATACTTAGCTCTCTGAGGCAGGAGCTGTCTTTTTGTTGTGTGTTTGTACAGCACCCAGCACCCTGGGGTCCTGGTCCGTGACCTTCTAGGTGCTATGGTAGTGCCAATCATAATAACAATAAGCTCTACTCTTCCTTTTATAGAGCTCACTCACTGAGCTGACAACCTAAATGCAACTTAAAGTGATTAATAATGCAACCTCCTACTGACTTTCTTACATTTTATTATTCCTTTCACCTACCAGTCTGTACTCTAGAACTCAGTCCCAAAAGATTACAGAATTTTATCAAGAGAGTTACCAAAACAACCCTTGGATATCATCTTTGGAATCTCAATGCGCTGCAAATTCCAGCTTTATTGCTGTGCTAATTAATGTAGATTGTTATGCGGACATTTGTCCGCTAGAAACTAGACTGAGAGACTGTCAACCCATTTCACACAGGCCACTGAACAGTCAGCAGATGATAATGAATTTTGGTTACTACCGACCTGGGCCAGATTTGAAGCAGTGACCCAGAGGTGAAAAACTCTACATCTCTTTACCAATCCCCTGAGCAATCCAGCCCCTGACTCATATTATGAAAAGTGGAGGAAAAAACAAACCTCAGCAGTGTGAGTTAAAGGGTCAGTGTTAACTTCAAATGTTCAAGCTTTTGTCCTTTATGCATTGCTAACATAATTATATGTAAATACCCTGTAAAGCAGACAATTATATCTACTTGTATATGAGAAACCAACTAGTCACAATAAAAAGACAAATACAGTTTCTCAAATAGTAGGAGGGCAATTTTTCCTCTGCTTCCCCTGGCTTTCATCTCCCACCATTTCCCATTGTTATAACTAGGCTGATGGGGGAGCTCTGATTAAATTTATTGCCTACAATTCTGCTTACTTGACAGCACACCTATCATGCTTTCAAAAACAAGCATCATGCCTATATATGCACAAGAGGCTCAAAAACATACATCACCTCTTTGGTGTTATATTTGGTTTTACTGATTTTTGTTTTCATAGTTGGAAGTTATATAGCTGAGGAAATTGTCAGCGTAGTGAATGACCCACTCCAGTCCCCCACTCACAAGCTTTCATGTAACCATTTCCAGGATCTTAAGCCCAACTTAACTATCTTTTAGTGGAGGACTGATGGAGATGATATGACCAGATTGTAATGAATACATGCATGTTTCAGCTTTCACTAAATGGATTCTAGGAATATAAGCAGTAGAAGGATTGCAAACTGGTGTCACAGGAATCACAGCTAAAGAATAAACATCATACAATAGAATTCATTTCCACTTTACATTAGACCTTTTGCTGTAATTCTTTATATAAAAATCTCTTTTTTTCTTGACCGTTAATACCGATAATTATATCTGTATTTCTTAAGAATATTATGAGTTGCCATTTCTGCATAGTAGCAGATTGAATTTATTCACTTTATGGATATATTATTATCACAGATAATAACTGCAGCATGATAATTATCATTAATTATTCATTTGGATTAAGAGGCAAATAGGCTTGCATTCAAGGGTCTTCCAGAGCACTGTTCATTGTTCCAGAGCCCTGTGTGCCAGTGTGACTAATTCATACTCTTTTCAGCGCCACTGTTGACATCTGACTGGTCCCATATGTATTTATTTGAAAATATTATAAAAGGAATAAGTGCATCATTTCAGGACATAACCACTAAAATAGACATATGATATCTTTTCTGCCTTTGAGTGAGGATATGCAATTTTCTGTTAAGGACTGTGTTCACAGAGCATCATTTCAATAGATCTGTATGTATGTCCTATCTTTGCATTCCTGTGTCATATTATTTAAGCTTATATAAGCCAATGTATTTACATAATAGCTTTTAGCACAAATAGTATTGTGTTAAGCTGTACCATTTGTCACTCACTGAATATAATGTTAGCAGAATTGTTTTTAATCCACTTTGAAGCAGATCTAAGTTTAATGTGCAAGGATCTTCTCAGTGTAAGGCTAGAAAAATCCAAGAGAGGGGGAGAAAATCAAAAAGAAGGGGGGATGGGAGGATGAAAACGGAACAATAAATAATATAAATGCTAATTCCTTTATGTGGCTTTCATCCTATACTTTTTAATGAGCCACATTATCTCTTGATAATCTTTGCTTCATATCTAACAAAATGTCTCGAAGATAGTAACATGATCATTTGAGGACCACCATGACAGATCCAATATGCACTGCGTAATAAATTTCACTCTGGTTTTTATAGCTCTGAGAATGCACTTACATATGACCACAGTGATTTACTATTTCTGCTTCCAATTATGATACATTTTCATTGTTAATATTTTTTGCAAGGTTTCAATGACATTTGATATGACTCATTCTATAACAGTCTGGAGCATTTCTTCTCTAGCTCTAGTTTTGCTTGTTCGACTGTTCCTTGGCTTTTCTGGGAGGTCTCACCTATGGAGCCAGTGAAGTTATTCTGAAGCTTCCGTTTTGGGTCTAATGGTCTTTACTGGATGTAAGCAGGGGGGTGGGGGAGAGGAGAGAAAAGAAGACCAGACAGATAAAGAGACTGCAAAGGAAAATGAGCCATAAAGCTATTAAATGGAAAAATATTATGTATAAATGCCATTTAAAGGTTGCAAATTTCAACATAAAAATATTCCCCCAAAACAGGAAATGTAAAAGCTAAGTTTCTCATTGCAATATCCATTTGCTCATGTTGCAGATTTATAGCATTGTCAACATCAAGCTCGGCTGTTAAATGTTTGCCCTTAATACACAGGTCCTTTACCAGAAGAGATGGCAGGGAAAACATTTGCTCAATAGAAGCAGTCAAACTACTTGCTCAATAGAAGCAATCAGACTCACTCAGAACAGTGCAGTGATAGACAGATGTCTAGCAAGAAAGGAGATGGGATATAAAGGCAATTATATATTGACGCAATAGCTGTGAAACCTCCAATAAACAGTGATGAAACCAGCAAACCTCACTCCATACTGATACCTAGTAAAGAGTGTCTTCTTGGATTCAAGAACAAGAACATTGTTTAATGGAACCGAAGCTGACTGGGAATGATACTGTGTTGATGAATAGCCTATAAATATTAGAGATAGAAAGAATAGTTAAATTAAGTAGGAAAGAACAGGGCAGAGAAGAGACACTGGATGAACCAACCAGCCTACAGTATTATTATTATTTATAGGTTGTGTTGCTGTAGCATCTAGAGGCCGGTGGTCCATTGTGGTAGGCACTGTACAAACATATAACTAAGAGTTTAGAATCTACAGTCATAGAAGTGGACCACCTCATGTGTGCCCATCTTCAAGAATAAGAAAAATAGAGGTCAAATAACACCCCAGGACATGAATGCAGTGAGCCACTGCCTGACCAAATTCATTTCATGTCTCGTGTCAAACTGAGTGCAGGGTCAAGCTAGGCACTTACCCTGGTGTTACACCATGGAAGTCACCCCACTGCACCCCACTGCAGTCAGGCATGATGCCATGGGTGAGTCCTGCCTCAATTTCCCCTCATCCAAAGTATAAATAAGTCCAAGCAGGCCTTTCCAGTACTTAAGAGCACCCTGTTGGAAGGTCTCATTTATTTAACAGAAAAGGGCAACACAAAACATAAGCGAAGCCTTCAGTCACCTACTCTGCCGGAAGCCCCTCTACTTCTGCAAAATGTTCTGCTGGCACTTTTCCCCCTGACAGTTAATTGTTCTTTGCTGAGTAAATCCCTAGTGGCTCCCCAGAATGTCCCACACCCAGTTCATTCTCCTGACCTGTTTCTATCACTTCCCTAGGAGTGCTTTCTCTCTGGGACTGCTCCTCTCTCCGCAAGCCTCTTCTCTACAGAAGCACCTTCTTCTGGGGAGTAGCTTCTAACCAGCTCTCCTGAGGAGTCTGTCTCCTTAGGCGCTTCCTCTGTTCCTCATGTTCCTTAACTAATTAACTGCCTCCCCGCCACCTAGGCAATTAAGTAATTACAGTGGGTATATGTTGGCTCATTCTCATAAGTGGACCCTGTTACAGGTAGTCTGGGTGTCTGACCTCCTAAGAGGGCTAGCTACCCTGTGACATATTTCCCCCCCCCCCCCCCCCCCCCCCCCCCCCCCCCCCCCCCCCCCCCCCCCCTCAAACCCCCTTGCACCCCCCAAAAAAACCCCCCGCACACACACACACACACACAGAGGCCAAGATTTTTCCAGGCCAAGATTCAGTATCTGCCCGTGACTATATGGATTCAACCTGAGTGGCCCTATTCATCACCTTCTCTAGAACTGCAAGCCTGTCTACCTCTCATGATCATTTCTTCCAGCCAGGGGAGCACTTCTTGCTTGGCTGACTCAAGGAAGTCTGCAAGCCCTTTTTCTATTCTCATCAGTGAAGTACAACGATACTAGAAGTTGTATTCCTTAAACTCCTATGTCAGTTGTGTGGTGAATGAACTTTCCCATAGTCTTTGGTACATCATAATTCAAAACAAATTGCACATCTCCTAAGTCTAGTCCTCTGACCACATCAGAGGTAATCAACAGCCCTGTGCTCTCATCATTGGCAAACTTGCATAAGGCTGCTTCTTAGTCTTCTTGGCCTTCCAGCCTTCCAGGATATATTTGCAGGCACACTCTTCAGAGTAAGGATCATCCTTCATCCAGCTTAACTCCCCATTAGGATTTCTAATTATTACCCATCACATCTTTTTTCCCATGGCCTTCTGTAAAGAGCTTATAAAAGCCCATTTCTGATCCTCTTGAGCCCACATCATGTTGTGAGTCATGTTATCCACTGGAAAATCACCTTTATTCTCCTTCCCTGAGAAGTTCATCTTTATTTTTAGGCTGAAATTCATGTAGCTTCCCTTTAATTAAGGTCTTGTACAGTTGTTTCCAAATCTTTGGTCAGAGAGAGGAGCCTCGGCCCTTCCTTTTGTACTTCAGCTCCTTCTTGGCATGCTTTTCTTCCTCTCTCACTCTCACTCTCATATGCAAATGTCAGAGCTTGATATCCAGGTTCCATAACCAGAGGAGGACATCTAATTTTCTCCCTGACTTGCAGGATGAATCCTCAGTTGCTAATCATTTGTTGGATGAACCAAACCAATGACTTGCCGAAATATGTACATGCTGATGATATCTTTATTGCTGACACTGGAGATGACTTCCACAGGGTTGAAGAAAATGTTAGCCAAGACATGGATACTTTGACTACCTACTTCCTAGCAATGGAGACTAATTCTCAATGAAAATAAGGTAGTATTTCCTCTAGCCCTTATAAAGCTACCTTCAACCCTTTGGTCCTGTAGAGCATCACATTTTGCCATGATTACTGCTTTGACCCTGTCAGCTGCAGCAACCTTGTCTTCAGCGGAATGGTATACCTTGCTGCCCATCTGATCTTTTATCTGAAGGAGTCTTTCTTTTTCTTTCTGACTAATTCCAGCTTTTTCTCCAAGGCAGTCCCCTCAGCCTCTAGGTCCTAAGAGGGCAGCTACCCCATGACAGGTGAGCATTGACACTTGTGCTCTGCTTTGGTCACTGTCCATTCAGAAGGTAGAGATTCAGAAGGAAGGTTGATTCTTTATAATTATAAGTTCTTTCAGGTGGGAAACATCTTTTGTTCTGTGTTTTTACAACAGCTCGCTCAATGTGGCCTGGTCCATGACTAGAGCCCCACTGGGAGCTACAGTAATACATGTATAGAGTAAAATAAATAAATAAATAGATAAATAAATAAATAAATAAATAAATAAATAATATGACCTTTAAGAACCTTCCAGAGGAGCAGGAGGAGAATGGTGGCAGGTCTAGTTCTAGGTTTTTCAGTGCATCTTGTGAAATCAGATGTGTGGGTCCTTGCACTACTGGGAAGAGTTTCTTCTTGAGGTCCCTTTTTCTATGCATTAGACCACTATGAGCAAGGATCTTTTCACACCATAGTACTGCACAGCATTGCATAACTTAATTGTAGGGAAAGTAATAGTAATTTCTGCTGCATAAGTATAGTGTTTGCAGGTAGTATAGGATATGGGCCTGACCCTGTTGCCCTTCACCTTTGTGTAGTCATTTCCACTAATGTGAATTCAGAGCAATGTGCATGTAAATCCTTCCAAATCAGAAGGGTAACTTTTTATCTCCATTTTGCATTTATGAAATAAAAAGGGAAGCACAGAAACTAGAGAGAGAAGGGGCAGAAATATTGAAAGGAAGGAGAATAGACAATAAGGAATGTGTGGAAATATAAGGCGAAATTATACTCTTAGGGTACGTCTATACTACCTGCCAGATCGGCGAGTGTTCGCTGTATCGAGGGTCAATTTATCGCATCTCGTCTGGACACAATAAATTGATCCTCTAATCGATGCCTCTACTTCACCTCGGCAGGAGTAATAAGCATAGTCAATGGGGGAGCTGCGGCAGTCAACTTCTACCCTGAGGACAGCCAGGTAAGTCGAACTAAGATACTTCGACTTCAGCTACACCATAGGTTGCCTACTCCTGGTCTGCTGAGTTGAGTGGGGCATGGGCTCATCCTAAACTGTTTTGCTGAATAGGAATAGGTTTAAGCATATGCTTACAGTTGATCGTGAGCTTACATGCTACCCTGAATTGAGGTCTGTATGAGAACAAAGTGGTATTACATATAATACATTAAAAGGCAAAAGTTGGTTCATTTCGTACTACCTGTGTCGGGCTGCTTCTTTGGGGAAAGTACTTCAGTGGAGTTCTTCCACATAACAAACATTGCTGTGATGATGTATGGCTGGAAACATTAGACTATTAGATGAATGCCAAACAGTGACTGGGCATGTCTGGGCTCTGAATTTTCCATAAGTGTAAAGCAGATAGCAAAGGAAAGTATTCCAAAGCTGTACATTTTCCACATTCACAAGCGCTTACTTTTTGAGAACCATTTTGCATATTGCTAGTTTTTTATTCCACCCTCCCCTCCCCCGCACCAGTATCTGTCAATCAAACTTATTAGGAAAGGTTTTTTTAATTTATTTATGGGAAGATATATTTACAGGATAATTCAGTTAAGCTTGGCAGCTTTTTTGCAGTAGGACCCCGAAGACACATTACTCTGTGCACAACAATATAATATACACCTGAGATGCACACATATACTCATAACATTTGTTAGTCATCTGAAGTGCACAGTGATCAGGTATTCAGTATGCTCTAATTCTCTATTTAAATATTATGAAGGTAGATTGTTGTAATTCAATAGAGCAAGAATGGCACATTACCATAACTGCTACTTCTTTAAATGGTCATTATAATTTGACTGGCACAGTTTAAACTTCTTCATAAAGTAAGTAAGATCAACTTTATGTCTACATTAATACAACCCTTTTGCCAGGTGGGTCTTCATATTGCATGTAAGCCATTATAGTTTAGGTTATTGAGTTTAAGCTCTTTTCTTTGCAGCTAAGAACAGTTGTTACTATCTTCGAGCAAAATTACCCTCCTGGACCACCTGCAAATCTAAATTCCAATATTCTGGTCTCTGACTGGAAACTCAATACAGAACTGCAAATAGAATTTTAAACTTATAATTTATATTAAATAAAGTTCTCCTTTAAAAATCTATAGCTATTGTTATCTTCTTTTAAATGGTTATGTTTAAAGACTGCCTTGTGCTTTTACAGGTAAATTATTAATCTGCTGCAATGCTCAGGGTATTAGCACTGGGAAGCTCTAACACACAAATTCAGGAGCAGATCCAGAATGCATTAACTCTTCACTTCTGTTAGCTGCTGCAGTAGCATGCAGCTGTGAGGGTTCATTAGAAAGTTGGTACAGTACTTCCAAAAGAATGGCCCACTCCCTAGTAAATGGAGCTGCAGTGGAAGTGCATTTTTCTCCATATATCTAGTATATTAAGCATCTCTGAAGTAGATAAAAAAAGTCATAACAAAAAAGGGAATAGGCCAAGGACTGATGATGATGAGAGTTTAAATAAAGTTAAACAAACAGAATATCCTACAGCTGCAGTGTATATGGAGAGGGAGAGAGAGAGAAGGTCAATCTGACCTGCCATTGCAGATTTCATTCCATTCCCAGAATTAATGAAACCTACATTCCCCTTTCATTTTAATTAGGAGAAGAATACCTTCTTTAATCTTTTGTGGCGTGTTACCAGTATTATAATACCCATTTCCTTTCACCCTCAGAGGTGACTGAAATGCAGTGACGATGAAGTGAAAAATGATCCCTATAGCGACAGAGTTTGTAGATCTGGGTGCATTGTGCCTTCTTTAGATGATCAGTCATGTTTTGCAGTGTCTTCCATTTTCCGGGTCCATTTTCCACCACCATTTAAGGAATAAACAGTCCCATTGGCAAGGTACATTCATGAGTAACCATGGGAAAAGAACTTTGCATTAGTACGCCTGAATACTGATGAGCTTGCATAATCATCCAATCCAGGAAGAAAATACCAAGTGACTTATGATGAATTACAACTAACTTAGGCCACAGTTCAGAAAGGTACTCAAATACATGACTAACTTTATGTATTTGAGTAGTCACTGATTTCAGTGGCACTGCTCATGTGCTTAACTTTAGTAACATGCTTAAGCACCTTGTTAAATCAGGACCCCAGAGAAGCTGGCTAAGAATATTCACGGAGCACTGTTTGTGATCAATCTAGAGCATTACAAAGTTCACTAAAAAAATTCATTGAATTTTTAAAGCAATAGTGATCTCTTTGTAGCTGAGCAGAGAGGTTAAATTCATTGAATAAGTTACTCATTGTGAATTATTCACTCAGCTTTAATAGTTAGTAATTCTATGACGTGCTTTGCTAAAGAAAAGTCCTGTATAAATCAATCCATAGTATTGATATGTAGGATTTCATCATGGGAAATTTTTTTCTCCTTTGTGATCTGATTTTCAGTAAATTGTGCCACCTTGACACTAACCACCCTGGTGTGTTCCTTCTTCTAGTCATTGCTGCTCCAACCAGTCCATCACATTGCTACAGCTATGGCATGCAGACATTAGACCTCATTCTCTCTCATGCTGATTTACGCCATTGACCACAATGGAATTGCTTGATTAGACCTTTCGCATCCGCTTTATAAATCCAAAATATCTAAGTAATGAACATGAATAACTACAGTGTTACCTACAATCAAATCCCAGTTATACCCTCAGTAAATTAGGAGCATATATTATTCATGCTGATAGGACGTAAATGTGTACTAGGTTCTTTTCAATCGTAAAATAAGGACTCCAAAGTGCTTATAGTCTAAGGCCCTGATAATCCAAACACTTAGGCACAACTTAGCTTTATGCATATGACTTGTCCCATAGATCCCCCTTTTCCTTTCTCCCCTTCTTCCCAACCCTTGTTAATTCACTCAGGGACTTATCCTGCATCCAGCAAAACTCTGATTGATTTATATGGGCATTAAACCAAGCCCTCATTGCTTCCTATCGTAGTTCAATCACCTCAATTCACCTTATTCCCCATTCATCCTCTTCCTCCTCCCTCCACAGTGCAATACTTAGTCTCCTCCCCAGACCTCCCTTTCAGCAGTCAAGACTATGTACACAAGGGAGCAGTGAGGCAGTATTGCTGTCATTTGTGAGGCCTCCAATGCTGTGAAGTTACACTCCTGTAACTTCTTCTGCCATAGCTGACAAAACCCTTCCTTGGGCCTTTGTACTGGCTGCCCCAAGGAGGTGGGCTGGGCTTCCTGTCCCATGTCGGGGTGGCGGGTCTGGTGCTTCTTTTGTCTGCTTCCACTGGAAAACTAAAAGGCCTAATTTTCCTTGCCCCTGCTGCTGCCAGTCCCATCTCATGTCCCTTTTATCTAATTAAAGAAGCTTGACATTCTATAATGAGATTCTATTTTAAACTTCCAGGGAGTGCTTGTTTTTCAGTTTTACATGCAGGTATCAAGTTATGCTGACCTACTTCTCTATTCTTCGGCTAATTTCTTTTCTTTCTAACTCGTTAATTTAAAGTTGTTTTTTTTTCTGCATGGGACCTCACAACTCATGGATGAACCCCCACAAAATGTTTGAAGATTGGCTTTGTGTTGGATTAGATGCTTGCCCAAATTTTTTTGAACTGGAAACCTCACGAGTTCATGCTCTCTTTAAATATTTCTGCTGCTATACAGGCACATCACCAAGAACAGCTTTGCTTAGTGTATTGTGAATCTGGCCCCCGCAAAAAAACAGAAAGCTCCAATGCAAGTTAAAAGTTAACAAAAATCATCCAGATTCCTCAACCCCCAAAAGAGATTCGAACTTGTTTATGGTTTTGGGCATGATTCAGGAAAAATTAATTCTGTTTATACTAAAGCTATGTCTACACTACAGACTATGTTGGCAAAACTTATGTCACTCCAGGGTGTGAATATTCCACCCCCCTGAGAGATACAAATTACACCCACATAAGTGCTCGTGTGCATACAGCTTATGCCACTTGCGGAGGAAGGGTTTTTTATGTCGACAAGAGCAGGGCCGGTGCAATCATGTAGGCAAATTAGGTGGCCGCCTAGGGCGCCTAGTGGTTGGGGGCACCTAAAAGCCCTCTCAGGCGAGGAGGTGGAGTGGAGGTGAGCTGGGGCGGAGGTGCACAGGGAGGGCCGCCCGCAGTAACGGGGGAGGGGTGCACAGGGGAATCACTCCTTGCCCCAGATCACCTTCGCTCTGCCTCCTCTGCTGAGCACACAGCCCCACTCTAAGTCTCCTCCAATTGGCATTGCAAACCTGGGAGGGGAGGAGAATTAGAGCAGCGTCGGCATGCTCAGCGGAGGAGGGCTAGGATGGGCTCCCCAGGCAGGGTTAGCTGCCGGGGGTCGGGGGGTTAGCTGGGTGGGGGAGTGGCGCACGGTGGAAGTTTTGTCTAGGGTGCGAAACTTCCTTGCACTGGCCCTGGACAAGAGAGCTGTCTTTTATCGGCATAGAGCATCTTCACCAGATGTGCTGCAGCAGCGCAGCTATATCAGTACAGCTGCACTGCTGCAGCACTCTATGTATAGTCATGGTCTAAGTAGTAATCTCTGTTAAGAAGCAGAATTACCAGTTAACTAACAAATCTTATTCATGGTACAGCACTGATATCGTGAATGACAGATTTAGATTGACAGCTATGGAGATGAGTCTTCTTTGATATATTGTACAGGGCCAACCACATGTTGATACTCAGAGAATAATAGATTATCCAGTGGTTTAAGCAATGAGGCAGTTCATGCAAAGCCTTATATGGGCATTCCTTACTCTTATACACTGAAGGTAATAGAGTTAATCGAACAATTTGCCAAGGGTCGTGGTGAATTCTCCATCATTGACAATTTTTAAAACAAGATTGGATGTTTGTTCTAAAAATATACTCTTGGAGTTATTGCAAAGAAGCTCAGTGGCCTGTGTTATATGGGAGGTCAGACTAGATGATCACAATGGTCCCTTCTGACCTTGGAATCTATGAATTTATGAATCTATGAAATAAGAAAGATTTGCTCACATGAGAAAGGCTTGGCAGAATCTGATCAACAATGATAATATTTATCTCTTATACAGCATAGCTTTATAAAAGTGCTAAGTATTATTTTTTTATTATTATTTATTTTATTACTAATGATGATGTTTGAGAAACAAAGAAGAAACCCCATTCCTGTGTTGATCCCAGAA
Source organism: Chelonoidis abingdonii (assembly GCF_003597395.2). Taxonomy (NCBI): domain Eukaryota; kingdom Metazoa; phylum Chordata; order Testudines; family Testudinidae; genus Chelonoidis; species Chelonoidis abingdonii. The sequence goes on along the minus strand of NC_133769.1, from coordinate 289,820,955 downwards.
GAAGCATGGAATAAAACAACAACAGGATTTGCTAAAAGGAAAGGAAAAACACACTAGGGAAAGCAAAGTTATTTTAAAGCTTTTAAGGCAGGATTACAAATATAGCTCCCGATTCTGCCCTCATTAATCTCAAGTAGTAGCTCACTCTGTGAGTAGGCCCATCAGTTTATCAGTGGAGCTCAACACAGAGTAAGGTACTCCTCCTTGTGAGAAAGAACAGTGTAGTCTGGATCAAAGGCAAGTAGAAAACAAAATTAAAACTATAAAAATATCCTTTAAGCAATGCTAACTCAAAATCACTTTTATGTATATGACCCAGAGATGCTAAAATGCCCTTAACATGGTACATGATGGGTTTTCATAACTTCATTCATTTGCCTAGCCTAAACACTAATTCCTTTTTTAAACTCTGAACAGGACTATGAAACCATCATTTTAAAAAAAATATATATATATATATATATATGGATAGCATAGTGGTTAAGAGCGCTGCCCTTTGATACGGGAGACCGTCCTTTGAAACGAGAGACCGGGGTTCAAATCTGGGTTGGTGCCCAACTTTCCAGTAGGGGTCCTTGGGAAAAAGACCACCTAACGCTTCACTTGCCTACCTCAAATATGAGAGTGACATGAACTAGGAGAGTCATGCCGGCTCGGACGTCGCCTGGATTAACAAGGTCTGCGCCAGATGTTGAGGAACCAGGACAATCTGACGATAAGTGGGCTACTGGAACAAACCATTCATGGATGATGAAACAAGAGAACCTGGAATTGATGGAATGCTACTACACATAACAGGTAGACCATATAATGAGAGGGATATATGAAACGTATGAGGGACTAATGATGAACAAAAGACCTACCTCCCAGCACTTACTTCGAGGAAACAGCTAGTTACCAGCTCTGCTCATCATAGGTAAAGAGAAGCTGCTCTCACAGCTTGAGATAGACCTAACTCCACATTACATCCCAGACTACAAGAAGACCTGGAAGAACAGAGGGATGTGCACGTCCTCACGACCTGAAGGCTGACAACTTCGCTGCGGCACCCCTTCCATTGAAGAGCACAGCAGCTGATATGAGGCATAAGATCATGGAGAAACTAGCTACTGTCAATCCTCGAGACCGATTACCAAGGGCTCAGGGAGAAGTACTATCAGATAGTATGTTAGAAGATGCCAATGAGCCTCATGACAATCCCTACTACGACCACAATAAGTCAAACCAAATGAACTGGTATACGCTACAGCCTCTGTATCCTGGAGATGCTGGCTACATGATCAAGAAGAACAAACAGTATGTTACCCACCCTGGAAAATGAGGTTGGGAGGATAAGATCAAGGCGACTCAGAGAAGTTAGTCAGCTGGTGGAACTACAGAAGGGTGTAGAGATTAAGGATAAGACTCGCTACTGAAAAAATACAAGGACCTTGACTCCATCTGAAGCCTAGAGAACTGCTAAACAGAGGCTCCACAGCACTAGCTACCAGGCTAAGGAGATACACTAAGAAGCAGTAGGCCAAAAAAAGTAAATGCCCTGTTCTCAGCAAAGAACCATCCAAGGTGTACTCCCCACTGCAGTGCACAACACACATGCCAGCAGCAGCAGAAACTGAACAGTACTGGAAAGAACATATGGGAGAAAGAGAAGACTCATAACACCAGTGCAAGAGTGGCTGCAGGACCTGAGAACAGAGCACAGCAATCTCCCCAGAACAGAAACCAGTCACCCATCACAGTAGAAGACATCCCAGCAGCGGGTCAAGAACATGAAGAGCTGGACAGCACCTGGACCAGACATGATCCACACCTACTGGCTAAAAGAACTAACAGCAGTGCATGAACACCTAGCAGCACAGATGAACCAGCTGCTAGCCAGCAGGCTCCCACCCAAACTGGCTGACCACAAGAAGGAACAGTGCTATCATGAAAGAAACCCCTGCAAGGGACAGAAACCTGTCCAACTACCAGCCAATAACCCTGCCTCCCCACAACATGGAAAGTCCTATCAGGCATCATAGCTGCCAAGCTACAGGACCACATGGGCCAGTACATGAGCACAGCTCAGAGGGCATTGGGAACAACACCAGAGACTCAAAACACCAGTTGCTCATAGATAGAGCAGTCGCCCAAGACTCAAGTCTAGACAGACCAATCTGAGCACAGCCTGGATTGACTACAGGAAAGCCTACGACTCAATGCCGCACACGTGGATCTGTGAATGTCTGGCGCTATACAAAGTCAACAGGACACTAAGGACCTTCTCAAGAACTCAATGGGACTATGGAAGACAACACTAGAAGTCAACTCAAGGCAGGCTTGCACAAGTGGCCATCAAGTGCGGCATATACCAAGGTGATGCACTGTCCCCCGCTGCTGTTCTGCATAGGCTTAAACCCCTCAGCCAGATAATCACAAGGACTTGATACGGGTACAGGTTCAGGAGTGGAACTACCATCAGCCACCTCCTCTACATGGATGACATCAAGCTGTATGCTAAGAATGAACGAGACATCGACTCGCTAATCCACCTGACGCGGATCTACAGTGAGGATGATCGGATGTCATTCGGACTGGAGAAGTGTGGCCTGGATGGTAGTGAAGAGAGGGAAGGTAGTCAAGACTGATGGGGTGGAACTACCAGCGGGCCACATAGCAGACATACAGACCAGCTACAAGTACCTTGGCGTCCCACAGTCACATGGAAACCATGATGAGGAGGCAAGGAAGACAGCAACATCCAAGTATCACCAAAGGATAAGACAGGTCCTGAAGAGCCAGCTCAGTGGAAGAACAAGATCCACGCCATCAACGGATACGCCCTGCCAGTCATCAGATACCCTGCCTGGTATAGTGAGCTGGCAAAGGAGGACATGGAGGCTGCCGATGTGAAAACCCGAGAAGCTCCTCACACAATGCACGGAGGTTTCCACCCCAAGTCCAACACCAGAGACTGTAATACCAGCCGGAAAGAAGGCGGGCGGGGCTTGGTGAGCGTCAAAGCCACTGTCCTGGATGAAAGCCAGAACATCCAGGAGTACATCAGTAAGATGGCCCCCAAGATGAGCTTGCTGAGAGAATGCCTCAGGCAGCAGCAGACATGGGAGGAAGAACCAAGCAGAAGAAGTGCCATGGCAAGACAAGACCCGTTCATGAGGGATGTACCATCGACAGATAGCTGGAGGTGGCTGACATTGGGAAATCCTACCAAGTGGCTGGAAAGGGCTGGACTAAAAGACAGGCACTGAGGCACTGATCATAGCACAAGGAACAGCACTGAGCACCAGATCCATTGAAGCAGGGATCTACCACACTAGAGAGGACCCAAGGCGCAGACCGCGCAGAGAAAGGCCTCAGAGACAGTCCAACACATAGTGGCAGGATGTAAGATGCAGGCAGGAACAGCATACACTGAACGGCACAACCAAGTGGCTGGCATTGTGTACAGGAACATCTGCACAGCGTATGGGCTAGAACCCTCCCAAGACCAGATGGGAGATTATTCCACAGCAAGGTTGTGGAGAATAGCAGGGCTAAGATTCTGTGGGACTTCCAGATCCAGACGGACAGGCAGATACTGGCCAATCAACCAGACATCCGTGGTAATAGACAAGAGCAGAAGACAGCGGTGGTGATAGATATAGCAGTGCCAAGAGACAGCAACATTCAGGAAGAAGGAATATGAGAAGCTGGAGAAGTACCAGGGCCTGAAAGAGGAACTAGAGAGGATGTGGAAAGTGAAGGCCAAAGTGATCCCAGTGGTGGTAGGAGACTTCCTGTGACTCCTAAGCTGGGTAAGTGGCTTCAACAGATCCCAGGAACAACATCAGAGCTCTCTGTCCAGAAGAGTGCAGTGCTAGGAACAGCTAAGATACTGCGCAGAACCCTCAAACTCCCAGGCCTCTGGTAGAGGACCCGAGGTTGAGGAAGACACGTACCACCCATAGGGGTGAGAGGGGAATTTTTATATATTACCCATAAACAACTTTGGAGACAAGCTTTTGTTTTGTTTTGTTTTCTTTTTTTTTTTTTTTTAAAGGCTAGCAAGAGACAAAAGAATATACTTTGTTGGGATCAATTATACCAGTGTTTCTCAAACTGTGATCGCCACTTATATAGGGAAAGCCCCTCGCAGGCCAGGCCAGTTTGTTTACCTGTCCTGCCACAAGTCCAGCTGATCGCAGCTCCCACTGGCTGCGGTTCGCCGCTCCAGGCCAATGGGAGCTGCTGGAAGCGGCACAGGCCGAGGAACCTACTGGCCACCACTTCCAGCAGCTCCCATTGGCCTGGAGCAGCAAACTGCGGCCAGTGGGAGCCATGACTGGCCGGACCTGCAGACGGGGCAGGTAAACAAACCGGCCTGGCCCATCAGGGGCTTTCCCTACACAAGTGGCAACCCTAGTTTGAGAAACACTGAATTATACTGTCTATTGACCCTCTATGTCCTCCTAAAATAAGTATAATCAGAAAAATACTGATAACATAAAAATCCTACCAAGTTCAAGGGTCAGTCAGTTTCTTCAGTCATCCCTGCACCTTCGAGAGACAATGTCCATGAAAATCCTAGGTTGCACAAGACATTTCTTCAGCATTAATGCCACCAGCTGAAACAAGAAAGAATATCAGCATTTTCATTAGAAGCTCCAAACGTGTGTATCCCTTGCTAATTCCACTGCTCAGGACTTTGTGGCACCTCTGAGAGAGGTGAAGGACCCTTTCCCTCTTGCACAGCAGTAGTGTAGGGCCACAGCTGGCTCCCAGCATGGTCACTAGGCAACCCAACAAGCCCAGCTAGACCCAATGAGCCCCCCAAAATGATGGTGCGTCCTAACTGGGTAAGGGAGCCAATGGTCTGCTACTGGAGCCCTGCAGCAGCACAGGAGCTGCTCAATGTTTAACCGACAGCTATGCTTACCCTGCTCTCACTTCCACTTCCTGGTCTTGCCTTGGTCTAGCCTCACCCTACCCTTGCTCCAATCCTAGCTACAACCTCCCTGTCAGTTCTGGTTTCTATCTCCTGGCTCTGACCCCCTGGTTACATCTCTGACTACCCCTCTGGCTTAGGTTTCTGAATCCAGTTTTGATTTCAGCTTGGCCCATCAACCCTGACTCTGGAGTCACCCGTGGACCAATGTCTGATCCCTGGATCTTCGCTTGTCTTTACCTGAACTGCCACCACAACCACTAGCAAGGTCCTTCTCCAGCCACTAGATAGGACACCCTTTCCCCAACAGCTTACAAGTAGAATCAGACTTAAAAAATTCTTTATGTTATAGTTGGTCCAATTTGGAATGAAGCTACTGCCAGTAGTGCTCTAGCCATGTTCTCATTTCTTCTGATGCAGACCATTTGTGCATCATCATCATCATCATCATCCGAGGATGATGATGATGATGATGATGATGAAAACCTGTAAGGACAAAGCGAAGGAAGAGGACATTTCAGAACCACACTGTCAAAGTAAATAGAAGCGTAGAAGAAAATATGTATAATAGAAATATAAGGAAGAAGGGTGAATTTAGAGACAATTAAATTAATTAAAAATTGGCTGGAGGGCACAGATCCCTTTAGCATGTCTACATTGCAATTAAACACCTGTGGTAGGCCAGTGTCAGCTGACTTGGACTTGCGGGGCTGAAAGGGGGCAGTGCTGAGCCCTGGCTTCAGGACCAACCCAAGCCCAAATGTCTACACTGCAATTTTACAGCCCTACAAGCTCAAGTCAGTTGACACAGGACAGCTGTGGGTGTTTAATTGCAATGTTGATGTCTCCTGAATGGAATCTCACAGTCCTGAAACCCCACAGCCCACTTGTGCCCCTTAGAGGATCCCTCCTTTAGGCTAAAATCTGTCAGAAGATGGAGTGGTTGGGTTAGAACACAGCATTGTCTCCCTTCCCTCTAACCCAGAAGAATCCCCATCAGATGAATTATGCATGTTTGGAATTCCATGGGATTTGTGGACTGTGGTAGCACCATGAAACTGCTGGGATTTTCCTACATTAAAGTAAACTTCATCAGAAGGTTTACTCCAGGATGAAAAACAGCTGTCTCAGTTGGACCCTGGGCAAGACCAAAGTGATACTGGTCAGAAGGGGAAATGTTGAAAAGTTAGCCTACACATTGTCCTCCCCTTCCACTGAAAGAATCCAACCTCCAGTTGGTCAAAGACATGTGATGCCTCAGTGTCCCATTTGACTCATAACTAAGTCCAGATAATCAGGTAGCATCAATGGCGAAATACAAAGAAAAAATTCTTTCACTTTTAGCATGATATAGCACTGCACTCCTCTTTCCAGAAAAAAACATCTTTCCAACAGGAATTAATCATCTCCACACTGAATGGCTGCAATTCACAGACTCTTTAGCTGAATGTCGAAGCAATGAGGACTTTTCAGCTTGCGTAGAACGTGTCTCCCCAACTTCTCAACAGAATGATCTGCCATGAGCATATCGCTCTTGTGCTCTAATCTTCCTGCTAAATCCCTTCTGTTTATCCTTACATTGCTCATTCTAAGACTTAGTTCTACACCTCCGCACAATCAGCAGATCAGAACCTAGTTACATCAGTGACAGGGGCGGCTCTAGACATTTCGCCGCCCCAAGCACGGCAGCATGCCGTGGGGGGCACTCTGCCGGTTGCCGGTCACCGGTTCCGCGGCTCCGGTGGACCTCCCACAGGCGCACCTACGGATGGTCCACTGGCACACCTGCGGGAGGTCCACCAGAGCCGCAGGACCAGCGGACCCTCTGCAGGCAAGCTGAAGGCTGCCTGCCTGCCGCCTTCCCGGCGACCGACAGAGTGCCCTCCACGACATGCTGCCCCAAGCACGTGCTTGGCGTGCTGGGGCCTGGAGCCACCCCTGATTAGTGACCACACTTACATGCATGCCTGGCTTAGACAATTGCATACCCCTGGGACAATTTAGCTTATAAAGCTCAGGATGAAGTGTCAGAGCCAAAGATAAAGCATTTTTGGCCGAGGGCACTCAGTTATGGAACTAGATCTAGGGTATACTAGACTGAAGGTGAAGGAAAGCACCTTCAGGGCATGCAACAAGGACCTCCTCTTTGACAGAACTATTCCATGAGAACTAGCATGGTAATGGTGGGAAAGGGAGGATTATTCTTCAAGCAAAATCTCCTTTAATCAGGAAACAGAGAAAAACAACAAAATTCATGATGTCTAAGAGCGAGCTCATACAGCAGATCTAATTTATCTTGGATGTCCCTGCCTATTATTATTAGAAGTTCTATAGAAAATACTTAGAGATAGATATATGTCACCATCAGCTCATAGAATCACAGAATCATAAAATCATAGGACTGGAAGGGACCTCAAGAGGTCATCTGGTCCAGTCCCCTGCACTCGTGGCAGGACTAAGTATTATTAGCCTGCAGAAGAAAAGATTAGTCTGCAGAAGAGAAGAATGAGGGGGGATTTGATAGCTGCTTTCAACTACCTGAAAGGGGGTTCCAAACAGGACGGATCTAGACTGTTCTTAGTGGTACCAGATGACAGAACAAGGAGTAATGGTCTCAAGTTGCAGTGAAGGAGGTTTAGGTTGGATATTAGGAAAATCCTTTTTCACTAGGAGGGTGGTGAAACACTGGAATGGGTACTTGGAGGTGGTAGGTCTCTTTCTTAGAGGTTTTAAGGTCAGGCTTGGAACAAAACCCTGACTGGGAATGATTTAGTTGGGGATTGGTCCTGCTTTTGAGCAGGGTTGGACTAGATGACCTCCATGAGGTCGCCTTCACAACTAATTTTCTATTTTTTCTTATTCTAGACCCATCCCTGACAGAGTTGTCTAACCTGCCTCTTAAAATCTCCAGAGAGGGAAGATTCCACAACTTCCCCTGGGTTAATTTTATTCCAGTGCTTAACCACCCTGACAGTTAGTGGAAGTTTTCCCTTAATGTCACCAAAACTCTCTTGCTGCTATTTAAGCCATTCCTTTCTGTGCCTATCCTCAAATGGTCTAAGAAAACAGTTTTTCCTCCTCCCCCTTGTAACAACCTTTTTAATGTAGCTTGAAAACTGTTTAATCATATCTCCTCTCAGTCTCTCTCTCTCCAGACTAAACAAGCCCATTTTTTCAGTCTCCCTCATTAGTCATCCTTTCCTAATACCTTTAATCATTTTTCTTGCTCTTTCTCTGGACTTTCTCCAATTTGTCCACATTTTCCTGAAATCTGGCACCCAGGAACTGGGCCTAAATCAGTGCAGAAGTAGTGCGAAGAATTAACTTCTCATGCGTTGCTTACCTAATACATCCGAAGAATGATGTTTCTTTTTTGCTACATGGTTACGCTGTTGAACTTCATATTTGCTCTGATCCAGTAAATGACCCCCAGATCTGCTTCTACAGTACTCCTTCGTAGGCAGTCATTTCCCATTTTGTATTTGTGCAACTGATTGTTACTTCCTAAGTGGAGTACTTTGCATTTGCCCTTATTGAATTTCATCCTATTTACTTCAGACCATTTCCCCAGTTTGTCCAGATCATTTTAAATTTTAATCTTATCCTCCAAAGCACTTGCAAGCCCTCCCAGCTTGGTATCATCCACAGACTTTATAAGTGTACTCTGTATGTCATCATCTAAATAATTGATGAAGATATTGAACAGAACCAGACCCAGAACTGAGCCTTGTGGGACCCCACTCAATATGCCCTTCCAGTGAACCACTGATAACTACTCTCTGGGAACAGTTTTCAAATGAGTTCTGCACCCACCTTATAATAGCTCCATCTGGGTTGTAGTCCCTAGTTTGTTTATGCGTAGGTCATGTGAGACAGTATTCAAAGCCGTTCTAAAGCCTTACTCATGTGCGCTCCTACTCTGCACCTTCAAACTCTCACACTCATGCCAAAAGAGGGCTGGTCAGTTTCATGCAGGGTGATTCCCTCTGTCTCTCTCATGGTCCAGACCCACAGAGATACCGAGGCACCTAAGTCTCCCGGTATGTCAGGGAGACTCCCGTTTACAACCCAAACTCTACTGACACCTGATTTAATAATGTTGTCTCTTGCACACAAAAAATCCATTTATGCCAAATTCAAAAAATCACCTTCATTATTCAGAATCATAAGTGTCAGCCACACGTGGGCATCAGCATAGGCCATCGAGCTGGAAGTGGGGTGGTAGGTGAGGGAAGCTGAGCCATGGTCTAACCACTTTTTGGCCAGGCCAAACCTGAGCAGATATGACCCCCATGCACCAGGTCACAATGCCACTCTCTCAAATTTGGAGGGCAAACTTCTAGAGGGGCAAAAGTGCTACGTTCACTGTACTTCAGCGAGACCATTAATAAGGTAAATACTTGTTTCTATGTTTTATGTAGCAAAGTAATATAAGAGAACTTATACTGCGTCTATTCAGATAGGCTTTAGTAGCAAATTAAGTACCACCTCCAATGTCCCTGAAATTAACGTGAAAATGTTGGTCACTTTGAACACCACTGATATTTCCCAAAACCAGCACTCAGTGTGAAAGAGAGGGGCAGGGATCCTGTGGAAAAATAGTATGTGATCATGTAATTAAAGATTGTATCATAATGCATTGCCCAAGCAACCTGAATATTAACATTACCGAAATTGTGAGTGCTTGACTTTGTGACCTTAAAAATGTTATTTCAACATTGCTTACTTTCAGTATGTCTAGACTGCACACAATTTGTGCCAGCTTATAAAGAACGTACACTATATGCGCTCTCTAGCATGAGTATAAATGCCAGTGTAGATGGTGAGGCACTGCTTATGTGGGTAAAGACACATCTGTGCCCTGTGAGTGTGTACCCTACATAGCTCTCTACATGTCCAAGCAGTGCCACCCCCATTTACACTGCTATTTTATAGCAATTGGGAAAGGTTTCACCTCAGGGAGTGGCCAGAGCCTTTCCTCGCCACAGGGAAAGGCTCCAGCAGAGAGTAGGCAGCGGGATAAGATTGCAGCCCTTCCCTGACACGTGTAGCTACACACCACTGTGAACACAGCCTTTCCCTGTGGTGTGTAGCTATACATACCCTTCAGACCATCACCAGTAGTGTGCAGTGTAGTCATAGGTTGTGTGTGTAATATAAGAACATAAAAACAGTCATACTGGGTCAGACCAAAGGTCCATCAAGCCCAGTATCCTGTCTTCCGACAGTGGCAAATGCCAGGTGCCCCAGACGGACTGAACAGAACAGGTAATCATCAAGTGATCCATCCCCTGTCACCCATTCCCAGCTTCTGGCAAATAGAGGCTAGGGACACCATCCCAGCACATCTTGTCTAATAGCCATTGATGGACCTATCCTCCATGAATTTATCTAGTTATTTTTTGAACCCTGTTATGGTCTTTCTCTTTATATTATATATATCTTTATGTTACTGACAGGAGATCTTAACTCACTCTTTAAATTTACATTTTAAAAGCTTTGTACTGTAGATGTGCACCTTAACAGAAAATAAGCAAGAAGCAATCAGATTCTACTGTAACTCAACAACCTATCAAACAACATGATAGCAGACACATCATATTTTTAAAATTCATGTAACAGAGAGATTATTCAGAGAGATTTATCTTTAGTGGGGGAACAAATATGACCCCAGAGAGTCTGAGTTTAGCCTCTTAAGTGTTCTTCCTACTGAAATTTGAGAATACTACTGTGCAAAGGAGTTCATCTTCTACTTCTGCTTTTCTTGTATTATATATAGTTTTAATAACCCAAGAAATAAAAGTGCTGAACCATGTCTGATATTTTATTGTACTCCTAAACTATTATGAGTTAAGTATGACAAATACCCCACTGCTTGAATAAGGAAGTTTTTCTTCTAACTCAATCAGAGAGCATTTCCATTAAAAGCTGAAGACCTCAGTTCTAACCCCAGCAGTACCTTCTCTGCGTGATTAATTATTTTTATGCACGCTGTAGTCCATTAGGGAAGCATCTGATGGCCTCAGGACACAGATATCTGGCCTTTATATGCATTATTTTCCCAACCTCTGTCTCTCTCTTCTATCTTTATCCAGTGAAATACAAATCATCATGTTACTAGTACCTTTATCTTTTGATTGTTTTGGGGTGGGGTTGTCTCTAAAAGGTTTTCCTTATAAGTTATCAACATAACCTTGAGGCAGTTTTTTCAGTGTTTGTGTCACTTAACCAGTTTAACATTTTTAAAAAGATACATTGGAAATATGGGCCAACATCAGTTTTTTATGGAAAGAAATCTTACACAAAAATTCAGGAGTCTTACAGCACACCACTGATTTTGGAAAAAAATGTGTAAAATAAATAGAGGCCACAGAAGAATTTGTTAGATCTGTTAAGAATACTAGACCAATTTTGGTCTCAGTAATGATGTGTAAAATTAGAGAAACTCAAATTACTTCAGTGGAGTTACCCCAGTTTTACTGCAGTGTAATAGAGAAATGAATTGTTCCCCTAGTCTCTGTTGATAACCTTAATATGATCCGTTGTCTGCTATTTCAGTGGTATTAGTGGGAAGAGAAATATACTTAAATATCCTTATCTTATTGAGATAAAGTGCTACCTCTGGCTTGTAAAATACATTCATGATTTTTTGTCACTGTTTATGCCTTGTACATATAATAATAATAATAAAAAAAAACTCTACTAGTTAAGCTGGTTCTGAAGTATAAGGAAAAATGACTTAATAAATATTTCCTAAATCATTCTTTCAGACATGCTGCCAAAGATCTATTAAAGAGTTCTGATGTAGATATACTCAGAGAAAAGAATGAACAGTACATCAGAAATGGAGAAAACTGGGAAAGTCCTCACTGCATTGCAACAATTGTAAAATTCCCACCGACTTCAGTGGGGCAAGAATTTCACCCAATATGGGGAAACAAAAGGCTTTTTTTTAAAAAAAAAAATTCTATTAGATTTTCTTAAGTATAAAAAAAGTACCTTCATTATATTTCAAGCACAAAATATATGCAACACCTATCAGTTTCAATGAGAGCTGAGTGTACTCTGAAAATTGGGCCTAAACATGGTTCTAAATGTTGGTACCCAAGTTTGAATTTTTTAGCCACTGTACCCTAATAGTGCCCTTGGTTACATTGAAATAAACGGTGAAGCTCCCATTGAATTCAGTGACAATAGGGTTAGGCTATGTATCTGTTATCATAGCACTGCTAAATAGCACAGTACTAGCACAAATGATGCCAACTGACAAAGCATCTCTCCATATTAAAGGGATAACCAACTGAGGCATGCCAACCCCACCCTCCAAAAATATCAGTGGGAAACTTAGATGTGTCACTTAGTTTTACAGTTATGCCTTCAAAAGTAAACCAGATGAACCCATCTGATCCAGGACTAAATCATAGACTATTAGCATTGGAAGGGACCTCAAGAGATCATCTAGTCCAACCTCCTGCTCAAAGCAGGACCAATCCCCAAATGGCCCCTCAAGGATTGAACTCACAACCCTGGGTTTAAGCAGGCCAATGCTCAAACAACTGAGCTATCCCTCACCCCCTATTTCTGTTTCTCCCTGACAGCAACATGATTACATCCCTTCTTTTTACCTGGGCTATATAGGCATTAAAAGCTTCCTTGTAGCTGGATGGCACGTGAGAGCATTTAATGTTTCTTAGATACCTCTCTGCTGTTTTCTCCATCTGCAGTAAGGAACCCCACTCATGGTGGGAGTGTTACCACAACATTGCCTTTACCATGACAAACAGTGGTCTTTTCTTCCCATTTCAGTTTCCAGATGTGTACCTATATGGGGGCATGCTGAGAGATAAGTAGCTCATCCACATCTGCAAACAGTTCTATTTTAAAAATTCCCAGCTCCCCTAGATATCAAATATACATTTATTTTGGGCTTTACTCCCAGGTTTTCTACGTGTTGGATGATATATCTTTTTAAAAACAAATTTACTTAAATACAATAAACACATAGGCCCATATCCACAAAGATATTTAGTATTTGAGATGCTCAGCATCCCAGTGCCTAACTTTCGGATGCCTAGAAAAATCACTGTGATAACACGGTGATCCACAAAACCTGCGTTAGGAGCCTGGGCTTCCTATACAATGAATGGGTAGAGATAGGCACCTTAGACTGGGAGCCACAAAAGCCAGCACGTTAGATGGGGAGCCACCAAAACTAGCCAACAGAAGATGCTGAGAAGAGGAGTGTTTGCTAAAAGAAAGCATTTGTCACAACTATTATCATAGTGATCTTTTTCTTTCCTTTCCAGTTTCTAGACACATACCTGTATGGAGACATGGTTAGATATAAGTCTCTCTTGTGCATTTTGGCACCTAAATCTGGGCTGGATGGAGGCATCTGTCTCCACTAGCCATTCACAAACTGAGGGAAAATAGGCAGTCCTCCATCAAAGTGGTGTGCAGGGTCCAATCCTGCACAGAGGACACAGGTGTACTCAGAAGTTATTAGGGATTCTCATGATGCACCACAGTGGATCAGGAAGAGGAAAGACCATGGTGCACCATGGTAGATGTAGTCCAGCCAAGAAGTCTGGCTTACAGGGCAGATTGGGCACATGAGTCACCTGAACTTCAATTTCCATGAGGTATGGTGGCAGCATTTCCAAATCAAAATGTTGAGTTTTCAGCTGAAAGCATTTGCCCCTCCCCCCCCCAAGTAGTTTTTTGGCCTAAACGTTTTTTTTTTTTTTTTTTTCAGAGAAAAAATTACAGCCAGTTCTATTAGGGCATCATAAAACCATGCAAGTTCAACCTGTTTGGAAGACTCGCAGTGAACCAAAACAGCCCCATATGAAGTAGCTCCATTCAGCGCCTATTTCTTTGTTTCAGCCTCTTCCTTCCTTTCTTCTCACCAGTGCCTGCTACCTTGAGACCGATATTACATAGATCTTTTAAGAATTCCCGTATGTGGCCTGGCTGATCCAGCACAGAATTCTCTGCTGGGTAAACAAACCTCTGGAGGCCAGCTAGGGTGACCAGATGTCCCGATTTTATAGGGACAGTCCCGATTTTGGGGTCTTTTTCTTATATAGACTCCTATTACTCCCCACCCCTGTCCTGATTTTTCACAGTTGCTGTCTGGTCACCCTAAGGCCAGTGATACAGGCCAAAACACTTTTGAATGAAAAGCAATCTGTTGTGGTAGCGAAAAAAACAAGTCTCAAGAGACTTGTAGAAGTGAGTCAGGGAACTGAGTTGACAACAAAGAATTCATGCAACTGAATTCCACATCTCCATGCCCTTTAACTCTGATTTCTCAAGCTTTGCCAACCCAGCTCAGAGGATATATTGCATCTCTGTATGCCCCACTGCCGGTCTGAGGGACTTGACGCACTGGGTTCGGACCCTTCATAACTCCCTGTAGGAGGCATTTAATTCAGGACATATTTAACTGTAGCATTCAAATACACTTCTGGAGAAAATAATGATTTTTCTCCTCCTCACCTGATCAGGGAACAGATTTCAGTAAGTTTTTTACTTAATGCTTCCTATTTAAGGTACACAATCGACGTTGTGAAAAAGAAGAAACTGATCACCAGGAAAACCCTATCTTACCTGTTTTTAAAAATTCCATTCTAAATCAAAGGTTTTAAGTTTTAAGATAAAAAGTAATATTTGAAGTGCTGAAAGTTACCCATTGGCCACTTTTAGATCTCATCTGTAATCCCTCGATGTGCTTTCTGAAGTAATATCAGTAATTTAATTTAAAAAAAATTAAGGAGAAGTTTGGTAGTTTTGTTCTTGATTGTACAATAAGTACTATACAGTATTCTTTGGATAGTATTCTTGTCTATTGCAGGGCAAGATTATTCTCTGTGGTCTGTAGGAGGTTGAGTGGGATCTGTGCTAAGGCTGGAGACCCCAGGAGGAATTTCTTTGAAGGTTTTTGTGGTGTGCATATCAGAGTGGTAGTTTAGCTGACCTTGTGGCTGGGTAGAAAGTAACTGAGAACACATAGCCAGATCTGAGTAGCTCTTAATGAGCACAGACCTTAAAAATGGATGCCATTTCTCCCATCTTGTGGAGATTATTGCAGGGTGGGTCCCATATGACCTCAAGCCAGCCTTGCTTACACTCACCATTTTAAACACTCTAATTTTCAACTCGGGCAAATTTTCCCTATTGCCAAGTGATCTCTTTTATCTTCTCCCTTTTTTTGTTCCTCCCATCTCCAGAAACCTGCTTAGTTACATACAAATCTGAATGGAGAACTTGGACCTTTCTTGTATACACAATTTTCAAATCCCCAGATATGGTCTGTAGTGGGAATAGACTGTCTGTGCTTACTAAAATTTAAAAAGTGCTTAAAATAGCCACTCTCCATATTGCAGAGTTTAATGGCTTGATTTTTAAAGGTATTGAGCACCTGTAGCTGGTACTGACTTCAATAGGAGTTGTGTGTGCTCCTCCCCTCTGCAAATCAGACCATAAATGTTTCATTCTAAATATATACAATCTCTGGAGCTGGTCAAGTGGTTAAGTCGGTACCTGACCCATTTGGAGGTATTCATGACTCCAGTACATCTGGTTCATAATATGCTCATATTCCACCTGAAGCTGTTAATTCGTACATTTTAGGAAGTATTTACTCCGTTTAACTAGATGAATTGCAAATGATCTTCCTTTTCATCTCGAACATTGTTCATTCTCTGAACACCTGCACTGGGTTTTCACATATAAATCCTGCAATTATTTCCTTCCTTCTCTTTCTATCGCAACCAGATGGGCAAATAATTCATTTATTTAAATTTCAGAGGGTTTTTTGTTTAGTTTTTGTTTGTTATTTTATTAAATCACAGTTCTATAGCTAATGTAAAATACTTCACAAAATTGCACTGTAAGATGCTCCATAAAAGAATGATACTACAACTTACATCAAACAAGCAAACATTTGTTATGGGGACAGTAAAATTTACTTTTCACAAACGGAGCCTACAGTAATAATGCATTCAATTCTATTTCCCAGAATGCTTCTTAAGTATGTTAATAAAGTCTTTTATTGTGTCTGCTTATAAAAGTTGCCACCATTTCCCATTAGAAAGTCTCTGTTTATTCATCAAACATTTACTGACAATAACTGCTGGGAGATGGCTCAGATTTCCACTCCGTTACACGTTTGTGGCATAAAACACATTAATTATAGATATATTACAATATTCAACTCATTGAGGAAAAATTAGATGATCAAGGCTCATTTTCCTTGACAATAAGCAAGTTAATGAAAATACTAATTACCTGATGATGAAGTGGAGCCTTCAGGATTGAATGCTTAGCATCTGTAGAAGAGCTCCATGAATCTAGCATAGAATATTAAAGCCAGAAGCACTGGAAGTCTAAAGGGTGGTTCACGAGGTCATCAAATGCCCTGTAATCACAGGACAGAGAGTTGTTAGTTTATGATATAAACTTTCATATGTAACTTTGATGGAAGTCATGAAAAGTCACACAAGCATAATATTCATGTAAAGCTAATTCTCACCATGAACTGATCTCCTCCATTTATTCTTTGAATTAGTAGTTAAGTTACCCTACTGGCTCAGTAATCCTACCGTATGGCTCAGAATTAAAAGAACACTACATAATCTAAAGGGTACTAACATCAGAACAAGAATATGTGGCTCTTAGGAACATACTAGGATAAAGAATGTTCACAAGAATTACTGTATCTGTTCTGAGTTCAGTTAAGTCATCAAAACTACTAACATATGAAGTTAAGCTATAATCTTCTTCAAAAGGAATTTTTTTAATTGCAACTGCCTCTGCACTTGTAGATTTCTTATTGCCAGTTCTACTTAATGCTGTAAATCAGAATGGCTAAACTGCTGAGCCCATCTTTTGGTTTCTGGCCAAGATCAATTTTTACTTCCCATCTGTTTTTGACATGCTACCAATAGCTCTATTTAGCTGTTCTTTCTTTTCTGGACATTATGTATTGAAAAGTCTTCCAACACACTGTGCATGCTGGTGATGAAAGCAAAGCTTTGATTTATGTTTATTCATTTTAGCTCTCTTTTTCCTCCCAATCCATATGTCTGACATTAACTTTTTAGCATACATGGGTGAACATCATTTTAAATATGCTAATATTTTACCTCACAGTTTAGTACTCTTCCAAACTGTTAAATGGTAAACAATGATCTACTAATCACACAATATCTTTGTCATGTATGATTCAACAAACCTGCTACTTAGATTTTCTGTGATCATAAATGCTGCTGCATCTCATGAGAACAGTATGCGTTCTGTCTACCTGGTTCATTCATTTCTAGACATCGGAGTTCAAATTGCATTATAGTGAGAAATGAAAATGGATTTGATGTGAGTTGTTGGGTTGACACCCATTTGTTAAACTCCTGTTTCCTATTTATGTATGTATAAAGCTACTGGGTAGTTGGCAGCCTCATTCCCAGGTACACAATAGTAGGGAATATGTAGAACAGGATTGATCGCATAGGAAAATCTGTCTCTATTGTGACTGCTTGAGCGTTACAACATAGTTGATTTGAAAGTGAACAGCACTCCAAATTAGACCTTTTTTCATTAAAGTTGCAGTGTTTTTAAAGCTCTTTTTTTTTTTTTTTTGTATCTCCAAAACTTGTATTAAAATTGTACAGAAATGGCCTGGTTTTTCTATCCAGCACCTCTGACAACAAGTTACAAATGTTTGGACCATCTAGATGGCAGCAAGGATTTTGAGGGAGTTAACCACAGAGCATTTCACATGTCGAATTTTGAGCTTGGATTAGTCACATGACATGGTCTGTCTTCACTTTCACTGAATGGCCAAGCCTACCTCATGTGCTCAGGAAGGTCAGAGAAGACATTTTGAATACAGAGGGAGAGGCTACGTTTATTGTGCTAACTCCCCTCTTTTCCCCCTGCCCCGCCATTCTTGTGGCTACTACTAACACACCAGCTTTACGTTCTTATAGTTCAACCAGTTTGCAGGAAGAGTGGCTCAGTTGCAGCACTTTCATATATCTCTAGTGCAGGGGTTGGCAACTTCTGACATGCAGCTCACCAGGGTAAGCACCCTGGTGGGCCTGGCCAGTTTGTTTACCTGCCGCGTTGGCATGTTCAGCGGACTGCGGCTCCCACTGGCCGCAGTTCTCCGTCCCAGGCCAATGGGGGTGGCGGGAAGCCGCAGCCAGCATATCCCTCACCTGCGCCGCTTCCTGCCACCGCCCTTGGCCTGGGATGGCGAACTGTGGCCAGTGGGAGCCACGATCGGCCAAACCTGCTGATGCGGCAGGTAAACAAACTGGCCCAGCCCACCAGGGTGCTTACCCTGGCCAGCCATGTGACAGAGGTTGCTGACCCCTGTACTAGTGTCTGTGTCTGTGCTTTCCTGGCCTGGCAGAGAGAGGCCTAGGCTACTGTACTCCTCTAGGCCAGAACCAGTAATGTCAATTTCTGGAATTCTCTAAGGTATTATCGCTATTGCTAGGAAATGATCAATTTTTAGTTTCTGAGATTTCTGAAATTCACAGTAACAGACTTTTAGTGCTAGCTCCCCAGGTGGACCTGAATTTTGCTTGGAGTACCAAAAGAGGGACAGGCCAGTCTTCTGCCATTCTTTCCTGGTCCTGAGAGCAGCTGGAAACCAGGTGCAACAGCTTCAGCTGTACTTTCGCCTCCTGTGCCTGGCTTGCCTCTGTAAGACCCACTATGTCAGAGACCAGAAGCTGGTGGCAAAGATCTGGCTACACTTACTGACACCACTCAGGGATTCTCCTAAAGAAGGAATGCTTAGAGGGCCACAGCATTAGCCAGGATCGCTGGAGCACATCCTGCCCTGCTGTGCCCTTTTTTTTGTCTTTATGCCCCTCATTCCAGCTAGCCAGAAGCATCTTTAAGTCCTTTGTGCCAATGGACTAGTGCAAAGCTGAATTATGAGGGACCAAGGATCTGGGGCCATCTGTTTATTGTGGCCTGCACTTACCTATTCTACTGCCTTTTTATATTCTTTCACGTTGAATTTATTTTTTCCAGTGTTCAAAATTCCAAATAAATATCACTGTAACATTATTCATTATTATTTATCTTACTGTTTTACAAACGAACACAGTTCCCTGACAAAGAACAAATATTGGGAAAAGGGGAATGCAGCTCTAGACCCTTACTACCTTGGAAAATCTGCCTTACCTTGGGGTAAATCAGAACAAACAAATCAACTGACCCAGCAGCTAAGTCTACCCTCATCCTCCAAGAGAAATTGACCTACAACAGTAATCCTGCAAATTGCTCCCTTCCCAGCTGAACCTCAGCCCCCTTTACAAGCCATTCTTTTCCCAAAAGCCTGAGAAAAAAGATATGTCTTTTTGAGTGCCATGAAGGTCAACAGACATGGGCTATTTTGGACCAAGAATGGGAACAAGTCCCAAAGATGAAAGCACTCTCTCTTTGAAATCAAAAGGACTCCAGGTGAGGAAAATCTATTCTCCACTGAGTGAAATTATTACAATAGGGAGTCTCTGCATTTTCCTATTTTGTAAAGGGCCTGATTCTTCTGAAGGCATTTGTTTAACTTTGCTTTTATTTTGTAGAGTTATTGGGCCAGATTCTTTTCTCAGACACACTGGGGTAAATCAGGAGTAGAAGACAATGGAATTACACTGGCACAAAGCTATGTAAGGCAGTGTAGAATCAGATCCACTGTCTGTTAGTATCGGCAACATTTAGCTCAGGAATGACATTATCAGCTGTAGTCTGAATACTGTCATATACTCTGTCCATCATTTCAAGCTCAACTTTTGACACCACTTTCTATATCCCCTAAGAAGTTCATTTGGTGCATAATATGACTCACCAGAGGAGAAAATACTAATCATATCAGATACTAGTAGCATAAATCCATGCTCAGCAAAGGATGGTGTGGTGACATGGAGTTCATTTCCTCTAGAGAGCTATCCCCACAAGGTTTGGTTCAAATCAGAATTTCAAAAGTAAAAAAGGTATATGACCCTGGCCCAACCCCCCTCCCCATCACACACAGACACAAGGAAACAGACCCCCAGCTCCCAGATTTTTAAAAGATGAACATGTTTGTGATTCCAGTTAGAAATTCTCCCACTGTTAAAATATTAGATCTTTCTGAAAGAGAAAGACACATTTTTCTTCACTAGTTTAATCTCTAACACTTTAAAATTCTTTAGAGGCTTAGTGCCTCGCTCTAGATATTTGTTAATGTGATTTTTCTGACCTGAACATTTTTCTATAATTTTATCCCTCCAGCATGGCATGTTACAGCTAAGTTAAAAAGACTGTGGGGATACAAAGAAAAAATTATTGTGCAAGAGTCTGAAGTTAAATTGCAGTGTTTACAAAGAACTGGTTGAAAAGAAACCCTTAATGTCTTAATTCATAGAGATTTTTATTTTGAAGAATTTTGACAGCTGTAAGAAAGAAAGAAAGAAAGAAAACATTTTTCTTTATTTCTAAAATGCTTTCTTCTTTGTATGTAGCAGGTGTCTCAAGCCACCTTATACTGCCTGCTTTAATTTGTCTTTAATATCAGATGTGCCTTATTGATTTCTACTGTGTATGTTTTCATTCTGAATAATTCAGAGGCACAATTTTTTTCCATTACGGTCAATAGCAGGAGAAAATTTTGAAGATAATCAATTGAGCCTTGCCTGACAATTACTAGTGTTGATATCCCCTGAAGTGGGAGAGTAAAAAAGGCAAGGGATAATATGACATAACAGTCAAGCACTGCAATCAGTAGATATATCAACACTAGTTTTATGATGGGAGTCAAGATCCATACCTAGGGTCCATAATGCCTGCTAACAGTTCTCACACTTGACTTTTCATCATATGGTATACCAGCTGTGCTGTGTAGATCTATGTTTAAAAAGCCTTCCCCTTTTTCCTGTGTTTTTCTCAACTTGTTATAACTATGAAAACAATTTGTGTTACATTATTGAACATGTGCATTCCCTAAACACAATATGCTAGATTTCATTTATGTTATTTGAAAATATTCCTAGACTGTTACATCACATAAAAATATACATTATGCCCCTTTGGTAATTGCCAGTTGTTACTATTTTTTAAAATGATACTAGAGTACTTTGACTTGGATACAATTATATGCATACTTTCTCTAGTCCAAGATCATACAAGTTCACATACCTTTTCTTATCATCTCTGCATAATCAGAGCACCTTTTGTTAAAAGTGAAACATGAAATGTGATTTTTTTTTAAATGCAGAAGTGTAACGAAGCCACTAATGGTAACTAAAGATAACAATACAAAACCGCAAGCTGCTACTGACTTAAGGCTTGATGCTGCTACTACTCAAGCCAATGGCAAGAATCTTATTGACGTCCTTGGGAACTGGATCCAATCCTGCAACACATATGTGAGTAAAGTTATTCACATGTGTAAATGGGTACGGTAGGTATGTGGCTTGCCGCATCTTAGCTCCATAAAATAACAACTTATGGAATTAATTACTAAATAGCTTATAACTAAATAGTTTAATGATAATCCAATGTGTACAAAGTAAAAGAGTAAATTGGCAGCACTAGCTGAGTTTCCCAGGGATAACTTATTTATAAATCTCCCTGTGATTTATTATTAATCTCCTTATGCAATAATCACTCATGCATATAAACATAGCTAAGCTTAAAAATTATATTCTGATTCATGTTTCTTTACAAAAGAGATGTTTTGACTATGGAACTCAATTCATCACTATTTTAAAGCTTTTGAAGACATTAAAGTCAGAAATTATGGAAAAATATAATTTTTGCTAATGTCAGGTTTGTTTATTGTTCATTTTTTCATCAATATAGTCTGGTAGAAAGAACATGAGACTATTACCCTCACTTAAGCATATCAATAACTGAGGCTATTTGTTTTAATTACAATTAGTTTAATTAGAATTTAACTAACTTAAATTTAAATTAGGAAGGTGATGCACCAAAGAACCCAAAATATTTACATAATTTATGTTAAAAGTAAAAGTTTTCTCATAAATATTAATATTCTTTTTATGTTGCAAGCGTATGTGATATGCTCTATATTATTTTCACAAAAATATGCCACTGTGCATTTTACTCCTATTTTCCTTATTCCCTGGATCACAAAACATGACATGGTGCTTGTTCCACAGTCCTGGACATAACATTGTTACAAAAGGAGTTACTGTCTAGCACCAAGATGGTTGTGATGAAGTTGTTACAGTATAAATGATCTTCTCTACTGCTGTATCAGAGTGGTAGCTGTGTTAGTCTGGATCTGTAAAAAGCAACAAAGAGTCCTGTGGCACCTTATAAACTAATAGATGTATTGGAGCATAAGCTTTCGTGGGTGAAAACCCATTTCATCGCATACATCTGACAAAGTAGGTATTCACCCACGAAAGCTTATACTCCAATACATCTGTTAGCCTTAAAGGTGCCACAGAACTCTCTGTTGCTTTCTACTGCTGTAGTATACCAAGCAATACATATCTTCTGCAATTGATTAAAGACTGATGTGAAGCTGAGCCACTAAATCAATTGCAAAAGCCACTTATTGCAATAGAGATTTTTAGTGTTATTCAATGAGCTAAATATGAAACACAAGGAAATAAAAAAATGTAATTCTTTTGTGTAGGCTTAAAAGTGGCAAGCTGCCTTTGCAGTGGGCTTGTTTGTCAGGGAGGTTTACTTAAGTGTGTAGCTAAGGGTCCAGTCCTAGAAGAATCTAGAAAGCCCTTCACCAGGGCCGGCTCCAGGCACCAGCTTAGCAAGTAGGTGCTTGAGGCGGCCGCTCTCGAGGGGGGCGGCAGGTCCAGGTATTCGGTGGCAATTCGGTGGAGGGTCCCTCACTTCCGCTTGAAGCGAAGGACCTCCCACTGAATTGTCACAGATCGGGATCGCAATCGCGGCCTTTTTTTTTTTTTTTTGGCTGCTTGAGGCGGCAAAACCCCTGGAGCCGGCCCTGCCCTTCACTTCCATTAATTTTAATGGGAGTGAAGGAAATGCAACCCTTCTCAGAATCTGGCCTTCACTGAGCAGGGGAAGAGTGAAGTTCCACTAGACTCAGTGAACATAAGCATGTAGTGTGAGTTTAGAGAGTGGAATGTGAGAAAAGGGAGTAATAGGAGGGAGGATATGAAGAGTTAGAGGGTTTCTATGTTGTTTGCCAAGACAGGATGGATTTTTCTGGACTGTAATTGTCTGACAGTCTTCTCTTATTTTCATGCTGTCAACCCTGAGATGGGTGGGAGTGGGGGAAAATGCCTGATTTGCTTCTATTTTGCCAGCGTCCCTGTAGACTTGTCCCTCCACATATTGAACTTCTTAGAAGCAAGTCAGTCCCTAAGGACAACATAATATTTGTCTCTTCTTTTCTGGTTAGGTTCTTATATCACACTAATCAATGTGGTATCTGAGCACATGCGATAGTGTGGCAGAGCAGGACTGTAACCTCAGGACTTTTTAAAGCTATCATGTTTATCCCATTTTTATACCACCCCCTTACTTCCCAAATTCTCCCAGGATCCTTCCTACCCAAACATGGATGCTGTTCTACATCTGCCACACGTTCTGAAGACCCAACCTGTGCTATTCACAGCCCCTACGCCACAACTCCAAGAGTCAGACCTTTTCCGCCTCCTATACAAGTAGTAGGAGATGCTGCTTGAAGCAATGGTAGAAATTCCTCGTAGTAGTGGAAAGCATTAGCACAATGATGCTCCCAGCTGCATGAACCCAAAGCTAAGGTCCAAGTTTCCATCGATATTAGATCTTTAGTACCACAGCTAATTCAAGTTCTTATTTTTTTTTTAATAAAAAGAAAGTTGGTTCCAATGGATTTTTATGAAAAAAAAAGTATACTGCTTGTGGAGTTCACTGATTTTTTCATATTTGGTCCATGAATATATTAAATGCATAGATAACATCATAACAGGCACCATCATAAGAATCTAGATACCTAGACAGATTTTTGTGAATCTGAAATAAACTCATGTTTAAAACTTAATTTTATCAGCTCTAAAAGCAGAAGATACAATACTACTATACTATTTGCTGTTCAGACAGCTATGTTTCTTTATTTCAGCAGGAAGGGGAATATGATGCCTTGGCATTGTCTGTTTGTCAGAAAGGGCAAACCAAAGAGATTTATTAGTTGGAGGTAATCCATTTGTTTATAGGTGTAATGTTAATGTGATTTCTATCATCTACCTATGAAATGATCTGGAACAAAGAATTTTATTCGTCATAAATATTGTGAGAAAAACAAATATTTTATAAAAAACCTACTAGTGTTTTTGAAGTACATTACCAGCAGTAAAGATTGCACTAGGGACATTAGCTGAAGTTATAATTTAGTTATTTGATTATTAGGATTGGTACAGTTAATTGAGAATGGGGTACTAGTAGGGTTTGGTGGTTTCCATTTAAAATTGAATACTGATTAAATCCTTAAATAGGCTATATAGAAATACTTAATTATAGCTAACATCATACTGTAAAAAAAATCTATAGCATGCTTTCTACATTAGCCACCTCTTGTTTTTACTATGTGACATATCGCACTTATCTTGTGGGGAAATACCAGCCTATTAATACCAAATAAGAAAGACATTTAGGCCCATTCATAAATCATTTTAAACTGACCCTTATGAATAAAGTGTTACTATAATTTCTATTAGCATAAATTTGACAATCAAGTTCTATATAAAGAGGTTTATTCCATCTGAAGGCAGATATAAAAATCTATCATCTACCTTTATAGAATTAGGACTATAATGTTTTAGTTTATTTTTATATTGCTGTTTAAAACTATAACATTTATTCTCACACACACACACACACACACACACACATGAGAGTGATAGATTATGTATAAATCTAGTTATAAGCTGAAGCTTCATTAGAGGGCAAGATTAACAACAGTACAGGTAAACCTTGATTTCATAAAAGTCTCTGGAGTTACACAAAACTTCATATATATTTTCTTCCTTCAGTGCATACAAAATGCTGCTGCTCATTTTTTTTTCCTTTCAGTTTGATTCTCCCTCTTTTGAATCCCTCCACTGTGTTCCCATCGCAGACTGCATCAAACATGAGCCATCATAACTTCCTCCCTACTTATCCTCCTTTATCAAGCTTTGCCATGGGTGCTCCCCCACAAGCTCACTGCTCTGCCAATACAATCAAGTCCAGGCCTTCTTGCATGCAGCCCCCTCTGTGCACAGCCTGGGCTCATCCACAAGGCCCCTATTTCAGCCAGTCAAACAAGACCCAACTTCTGCCAGCGTGCCCATATGAATCAAACTGGCATATATACAAATCACATAGAAGTTACCTATTGTTATTCTTTTCCTTCTTACCTCAGTCTTTAGTTTGTGAGCTCCTCAGAGCAAGGAATTTCCTTAAGTGTTTGGAAAGCATCTAGTACCAGTGGATGCTGGTGCAAATAAATCAATCAATAAATTGCATCACAACAATGCAATGTTTGTAACTCCCTGTTCCACACATTCTTCTGTTTGCCTTATCTACAGTTGTAGCTCTCACTAGTTGTGCTATGTCTACCATTAGAATGGAAGCTTTCTGGGGCAAAGACTGTCTGTGCATATTTTAAGTGCTCCTGCAATATGAACATTCATACTTCATTTAAGAAGCCCAATTGTGATGGCCTTTAGAGGCCTTTAAAACATTATTTAGAAGCATACAGTAATTTTAAAATGGATGAAATTCACTAACCAGCCCTCTGGAGGCCAGACTAGATGGTTTAAATGGTCTCTTCTGGCCTTAAAATCTATGAAAATTAAACATTATCTCCAAATACCTCTTAGAATGGGAACAAACATCCAACATCCTCAACACATAAACAGACCCATATTAAACAACACAAACTAAAACAAAGTGTCCTGAAGGAGGCAACAATATATTCTAGTGAATATTGAGAAGGAACGGAAGAGCATTCCAATCTCCCAGGCTCTATCTAATATCCCAAAATCATCATCAATCTATGGACAATGTAATGTAATGACTGGCAAATGACTATGCAAAAAAGGTGACTTCTTCCCTGTCATGTATATGCTTCCCCAAACTAAGGGAAGTTTTGCCCCAAGTTAGACTACACTTCTTGCCAGCATCATCATACAAATAACAGAAAAGTCTCCGACCTTCACAGTACCCTAGGAATGATGGCCAGAGATTAAAGACAATCCTGAGTATTGGCTCAGTCACTTTATCCTTTGAAATATAATTGCAAATAATACTTCACTTAAAAATAGCAATTCTTAAATCTGTGCCAAGATGAAAGAAGTAAAGAGAAATAAAGACTCAAAAAGCAGCTATCATGCTTTCTGCACTGTAGCACATAATGCCCAAGAAACTCAATAATCCCCAAACCAACCTGAGTGGGTGAGATTATTGCTAAACTGGGCCCCCAAAAGAGATTGGCCAACTAAATTTGACTGCCAAACAACCAACTGCCAGAAAATGCCATTAATAAGTATGATCAACCTTCTTCCTTATTAAAATAATTTGGAAGGGAGATTATTCTCCAGCTGTCCTCCACTACCCCTTTGTGGACCAAAACAATGGTGCCACCAGGTCCCTAATGTAAGGATATCCCACCTCAAGTACCATGTGAGGCAGAAGCCCAACCACCAACCCCTGGAGAAAAACTACACAGGCCCCAGCTCCCCTGGGAGGAAGGACTCCTTTCAACAGTAACTGGGATACAACTTCACTCCCCAGAAACCAGTGGTATCAGCCTCAGTGTGCTGTTTCTTTTGTGTAGAGGTAGGGAGTGTCTTTTGGCAAGAAGGGGTGGGGATGAGACCTGGAGGAACAAGGCCAGGAAGAAGCTGGCTAGATGGGTGAGCAGGCAGAGGCTGATTGAACTAGGAAACAAGGTAGGCAGGCAACTGAACATAGGAACATAAGAAAGGCCATACTGGGTCAGACCAAAGGTCCATCTAGCTCAGTATCCTGTCTTCCAACAGTGGCCAATGCCAACTGCTTCCGAAGAAATTAACAGAACAAGTAATCATCAAGTGATCAGTCCCTTCTTGCCAATTCCCAGCTTCTGGCAAACAGGCTAGGAACACCATCCCTGCCCACCCTGGCTAATAGCCATTGATGGACCTATCCTCCATGAACTTAGCTAGTTGTTTTTTGAATCCTGTTATTGTCTTGGCCTTCACAACATCCTCTCGCAAAGAATTCCACAGACTGCCTGTTCGTTGTGTGAAGAAATACTTTCTTTTGCTTGTTTTAAACCTACTGCCTATTAATTTCATTTGGTGACCCTAGTTCTTGTGTTGCGAGAAGGAGTGAATAACACTCCTTCTTTACTTTCTCCACACCAGTCATGATTTTATAGACCTCTATCATGTCCCCTCTTAGTCATCTCTTTTCCAAGCTGAAAAGTCTCAGTTTTATTAATCTCTCCTCATACGGAAGCTGTTCCACACACCTAATCATTTTTGTTCTCCTTTTCTGTACTTTTTCCAATTCCAACATATCTTTTTTTGTTATGGGACTACCAGATCTTCATGCATTATTAAAGATGTGGGCATACCAGGGATTTATATAGAGGCAATAGGATATTTTTTGTCTTATTATCGATCCCTTTCTTAATGATTCCCAACATGCTGTTTGCTTTTTTGACTGTCGCTGAACATTGTGGATGTCTTCAGAGAGCTATCCACAATGACTCCAAGATCTTTTTCTGAGTGACCCCAGCATTTTATATGTGTAGTGAGGATTATGTTTTCCAATGTGTGTT
Organism: Chelonoidis abingdonii; assembly: GCF_003597395.2. NCBI lineage: Eukaryota > Metazoa > Chordata > Testudines > Testudinidae > Chelonoidis > Chelonoidis abingdonii. The sequence continues at coordinate 289,793,230 of NC_133769.1, read as the reverse complement.
CCTTTCCATTTAAAAAAAAGTGTTAGGAAAGGGTTAAAGTCAAATGATGGGCAAGGGATGGAAGGGAGCAGCAGGTGAGTACGTGAGATCCGGGGCATCTGAGGCTCTTTTTTAGCACATTTTTGAGTGCTAAGCAAACAATAAATAAAATTGTATTAATAAAGTGAGTTTGATTTCACATTTAATATTACTCTATAATGCTACACAATGTATTGAATTTCTCCTGCATGCCAACCTTTCACTCATAAAGAAAATATTTAGGTTCTTTGCTCAGGTTACAGCTGCATTAAGCTCTTGACATAAACACTGAAGGATATTTCTGCTAAGAATCCAGATTTAAGACACAACTGTGTGCAGGTTTACAGGTGTGGAGGAGGATCCTGTCCCCTCAGAGTTTCCCCTGTCAAGAAGCAGACACTCCTATAGTCCTTGCACTCTCCTTAGTACTAGGACTCAATCTTCCTAGTGCACCTGATGGTGCTAGCCCTCTTACAAGAGAGGAGGCAGGGGGAGGGAGGGCCATTGGCTCCACTGGCTCTTCATGGGCCAGAAGAGCGGTCTGTGTATGGAGGAGAGCATATGGTGCACCTTCTATCAATTGTAATATATTAGCTGCATTCCCCAGGAGCTCCAAGAGGGATTGTACACAATCTCTCCTGGAACTCCTGCTGAGGAAGTGCATCTCTGCACTACTCCCAATGTGGTGCCATGCCTTCAAGGCACAGTTGAGTCCTTAGTGTTTTGTCCAAGCTATTTCTTCAGAGCTTGAATTTATTACATGAACTGAGATAGCACAGCTCTTATCCAAAGTTAATCATCAAATATTTATGTACATTTTATACTACAGTTATTCATAGACAGAGATAAAAATACTGTGTCATGGACAGGGCCACTTCATTCCTTGTATGGGTGCTGATATTATGAAGATTCCCAGCATCTTCAGTGCCCATGCCACAAAACTCCAAATGCCCCTTTCCCATAAGAAGAATCAAGTTCTTGCATAGACCTGCCTAATATTTGTACCCAATAATAAAATTAAAAATAAATTCAAACCTCTCTATTCAAAAAATAAACACTTCATTCATAATAAATTAATTATTTTAGTGGAATTTATCTGAACATTGAGAGAATAAAAAAAGACAAGGTGGATGAGGCAATATATTTTATTGGTCCAATTTCTGTTGGTGAGAGAAACAAGCTTTCAAGTTTATACAGAGCTTTTCTTCAGATCTGGGAAATGTATTTGGAATGTCACAGATAAATACAAGGTGGCCCAGATTGTTTAGCATAAGCGATTAATGCATCTTTCAAGGGACATTAAAAGTGAAGTGGACCTGTTAACACCTCTCCAATCATGGAGGGAGAAAAGATAGGGCAATGGTTTAGGCCATGTCTACACTCCAGAGTTAAGTCAACTTAAGTTACATTAACTATCATAAGCCACTTTAATTACATCGGTTGTGCATGTGATGTGCATCCACAGTCAGTACTCTTGCATCAACAGTGAGAGTGTTGCATCATGGGTAGCTATCCGACTGTGCAACTCGCCACCCTCTGCCACCCTCTGCTGCAGGGAGCTCTGGGAATGGATTGTGGTACATCATGGGGACATGGTCACTGTCCCATGATGCAGTTCTTTCTGTCTCATCATTCCAGGGGCTTCTAAATTTGTTTTGTGCCATTTTTAACAGCCTTTGTTAGCTGTGCGCCTGCCATCTCTGCCTGAAAGCATGGATCCTGGAACTGCTGACGAGTCTGGTAATGAGCATTATGAACACATCATGGCTGGTCCTGCACTATTTCATGAGCTGTGAATCAGAAAGTGAATTTGTAGTGCCTGCCTTGCTGTGTGCCATGAAAAGGAATAATTCAAGATTGATGTTGGCATTCACAGAGCAGCTGCATATGGTGGACCATCAGTACTGGGCTCGGGAAACAAACACTGAATGATGGGATCGCATTGTGATACCTGTATGGGATGACAAGCAGTGGCTGTAGAACTTTCAGATGCGCAAATTTATCTTCCTGGAACTGTGTACAGTGTTCACCCCAACACTGCATCGCAAGCACTCCAGAATGAAAGCTGACCTCTCTGTGGAAAAATGAGTGGCAATTGCTGTGTAGAAGCTGGCAACTCCGGACTGCTACCAGTCAGTCGTGAATCAGTTTGGAGTTGAAATATGGTGTTATGGCCTAGAATCCAGGCTCTAATCTGAGCCTGAACGTCTTCACTGCAATTAAAAAGCCCTTAGCCCAAGCCCCAGGAGCTCAAATCAGCTGGCATGAGCTGGCCAGAGGTTTTACATTGCAGTGTAGACATAACTAAGATTTTAAGGGAAGTTGGCCCCTAAGGTGTTTAAGATACATTAGAACCCTTATTTTACAACATAACAAAAAATTATTGTGATCCAGGCTGGTGATCCATTATTGTGATCCATTACAGAAACCATCATAAAAAAAAGAGTTAAAGCATCTGAATTGTAAAGAAAATTAAACTTCATTTTGTCTCCTCTTTGTTTTCCCCTTGTAGAGAGTCTTTTCAAAGGGACAGTCCTGCTCTTGGTAGTCTCTTTGGGCTTGTTTGCATGCAGGAGTTTTGTCAGTATATGTTGTATTGATTTGGTTAAATTGATATGACTATTCTGGTTGAGTGTCTTTGCACTATTGTATATGCAGCACTTCAAGCACCATCACTTGTATTCACATAATGACACTGATGTAAGTATGGTACAATGTGGTTAAGTATTCCAGGGTCCTCTGCACTGTCGCCAGCTTTACTGCCTTCTGGGAAAGTTTTGCACCTATTGTGGGACATATCTGCTGGCATCCAAGGTAACTGTGGAAATAGGGGTGAAATACCCATCATCCCTTCTGCTGTAATCTAGAACTCAACTGGACACCTATTTCCAAACTTCTCACCACCAGCATGGATGAAGCACAGAGGAATGCAGAGCTCATATCCATTGTTATGACAAAACAGTAGATCCTGTTATATAGGACAGGGTCATGCTCCGATCCCAAGGTGAAAGCTAGATGAATCCACAGGCAAAGGGAGTAACCAAAGGAGAATACATACTTTGACGGCACTCAGGAATTCCTGTCTGATTTATTCTTGGAGGAATTTCACTGAGTGGAGCCAAGTTTTGGGTTCCAGACAACAAGCCCTGAATGGTGGGTCCAGTTTATTTTGAAGAGCTGAGATGATCAACAGTGGCTCCAGAACTTCAGAAGTGGAAGGCCACATTCTTTGTGTGGTGTGATGAGATTACTGACTCTGCAGCACCAGAACACCAGAATGAGAACTCCTCATTGTGGAGAAGAGAGTGGCAATTTTAATATGGAAGCACGACATCCCAGATTGCTACTGGTCAGTAGCAAACCAATTTGGTGTAGCAAAATCCACAGTCAGGGTGATTGTGATGGAAGTCTGCAATATACAGGAACTAATTAATGGATTTGAGATGTTGAGGTTCATTAATTGTGGGGGAATATTGTAGATCAGATCCATGTAACAATTTTGGGCCCTATTCATCTAGCATCTCAAAACATCAACCAGAAAGGCTTCTTTTCAGTGGATCTGCAGGCCTTGGGGGATCACCAGGGCAGATTTACAGAGATTAATGTTGGATGGTCCAGAAGAGTTATAATGCCAGAATATTCATAATTTCTGGACTGCTCTAAAAGCTGTGACAGGGGTCTTTGCCCTCAAATCTTGCTGTCTTAATTTGTACCCTGGGTGATCCAGCCTACCCCCTTTGCTTCAAGAAGCCATGCAATGGCAGTCTGGACAATTTGACAATAAGGACCTGTTACCGAAGTAACTGCAGGGGGACTGTGCCTTTGGCAGACCTAAGGGTAGGCGGAGGGTCCTATGACATGACTTGTTTATGCCAAGAAATGTCTGGTTAACGTTAGGTTTGCTTGTGGTATATTGCACATCATTAGTGAGACAAACAGGGAGGCAATTTCAGAAGTGGGGGGACTTGAGGTAGAGAAGCTGCCAGCCAATTATGAGCAGCCTGAAAGGAGAACTGTAATTACTGCTAAAAGCAGGGCTATTAGGGTGGATCTCAAAATATTATTTTGAAAATAGTCCATCATTTGGTTTTCTGTTTACAGATGGCTTGGGCCTATGAATGTGTATGGAAGTGAAATGCAGTCTGAGATGGGATACTTTGTTAGCTTTGCGGTTTTGATACATTGGCCTGATTCCACAGGGTCTTAGGCATTGTGACATTGAGCTTTGCCATGCCTACATTTGAGGTGGTACTTTGAAAACCACTGGAATCCATAAACTGTGAGTTAGGCACCCCTAACTTTCTCTACAACAAAAGGGGAGAGATGGATACCTGAGAATGGGACCCACAAAAGTCATCATACTAGTCAAGGAGCTGCCGAAACCAGCCAGATGAGACAATGAGGAGAGGGATGTTTCCTAATCCCTGTCCTTCTCATGGAGTGAGGCACCTAAATCTCGACTGCAAGGAGGTGCCAATCACTGCTAGCGATCCACAGCAGGAAATCTGTCTCCTAGAGTCAGGTGGTATAGGCGTCTAAGCCCTTTCTTGCAAGAAACAGCTTAGGGACCTGCCTGCCTATCTCACAGAATTGCTGATGGGGGAGTTGGGGAGGAAAAAGAGTGTCCCTGCACCCAGGAAGAAAGTTTTAAACCTGCACCCCTTTCATGGCCAGAGACAGGAGAGTAGATTGGCCAATAGGAGGTCCCACAGCCTTCAAGATGACAATCAGATCTGGGAAGAGATACAGTAAGATTGCCCAAGCACTACCCACTCATGAGGATGATAGGGCAGGTTAGAGTGCCTCCTCCCACTCTACCCCAAACTGGCCAGGAACCAGAAGGGTGTCTGTTCTCTGCCGCTCCAGCCAAACCTCCCACCCCCTGTCCCTCGCCCTCACAGCAACGGGACAGAGCTGCAATTCTTTAGTGTTTCTCTCATACCAAAACAATAAAACTGTTATAAGTTAGCAGCCAGTCCCTGGCTTCAGGATAGTGAGTAATTTCCTAAGTCCCTGGCAAGTTCATCATTTAGCTGAACTTGTGCACATGGGAAAAAGTTGGGAGAGGTATAATGTATTAAAGGGCCGAATGTAATAAAGCTAGTTGCTGTATTTCAGGCCATCATGTCCCTGGAGCATATATATTCTACAGGAGACTCCTCAAGTGGCAGAGGAGGGTTGTCTTTGAGAAGACTAGAGGCCATCCAAGGAGATGTACTAAAAACTGTCTTCGGGGACGATCCTGCACCCCAAAACATGGCATTAAAGTTATCCTATCAGGGTGTGGAGGACACATCTGCAATGCTCCATAGGCATAAATAAAGTATTACTTGATCCAAAATGTCTGTGAAATAGGGCCAGCAGGCACGAGGAAAGGCCGTGTCAAAATCAACAGGCTTCTACAGCTGCAAGCCATAGCCCTCAGAATGTACTTGCTAGAGAGCCAGTGCAATTGTTTGCTGTAAACGAAAAACGTGTGTGAGGCATTTATTCAAATCGCTGAATGTTCTTGTACCAAAGTGCCCTGCCTTTCCATTAGAGAACTGATTTACAAAGTGCCCTGCGTCTGATGAAGTGGGTATTCACCCACGAAAGCTCAAGCTCCAAAACGTCTGTTAGTCTATAAGGTGCCACAGGATTCTCTGCTGCTTTTACTGATTTACATTGTTAGCTCTGCTAGATTGAGTGCTGCACGATGCTGCACCTGAAACATGCAATACTGTAGATGTTTTCATTAAAGCTGTTGCTGCATGCTGTTGTATCCAGAAGCATTTCCTTCCTCCTTTGCTTGGCATGTACACAGGGTTAGCAACTGATTTATTGCATGCTATTAAAGATATCAGAGTGTGCTGTGTTCCAAGGGGGAGCACTGCAACTCTGCTTTTCCAATGCCTAAGTCCAAATACTGGTTAAATGTGATTTTCTCATCAAATATATTTGTCTGTTTGCATACTGAAGTGACCTTTCCTAACCCCCTCCTCCCCAACCCAACCTCAACTCATCTACTGCTTTGCCTCATGTTGCAGTTTGCATGCTGGGGTGGTGCTGAAGCAGATGTTTTTAAAGTGAGGGGGCAGGAAAAGTGACTTGCATGGGGGAGCATCACTTGGCAGCCCAAGTCAGGAGAGTGGTGGGCATTGACAGAAAACTGCAAGGGGAAAAAGTAGGGTAAATAGTGGATGGAGTTTGCTGCAGAGTTATGTGGCTGCTCCATGACTTACCCTTCATTAGACTGATAGTCAGCCAAAGAGCTGCTGCCAACTTTTACTTCACCTGTGCTGCACTCCTTTGTCCTCTCCTGCTGTTCCACTAGACTCATCCCTGCTTTCTCCTCTGACTACATGTGAGGAACAGGTACAGATCACTGCCTATCAGGGCAGCCACTAAGCTATTCATCCATGCTGGATTTGATTGAAATTAATCAGACAAACAGCTTGGAAAAGAGCTTTGTTCAGATGGAGCAATAGTTTAACTAGCCCCCAAAAGGCATTCCTGTCAGCACAGAAGGTCCAGACTACCACCTCCTTTCTCACTGTGGCTGCTACCGCAGTCCCACCTTCCTTGCACCATATTATAGGACAGGGGTAGACAACCTATGACACAAGTGCCGAAGGCGGCACGCGAGCTAATTTTTAGTGGCACTCACATTGCCTGGGTCCTGGCCACCAGTCTAGGGGGGGCTCTGCATTTTAATTTAATTTTAAATGAAGCTTCTTAAACATTTTAAAAACTTTATTTACTTTACATACAACAATAGCTTAGTTATATATTACTGACTTATGGAAAGAGACCTTCTAAAAACATTAAAATGATTACTGGCACGCAAAACCTCAACTTAGAGTCAGGGCCAGTTCCAGGGTTTTTGCCACCCCAAGCAGCAAAAAAAAAAAAAAGTTGTGATTGCAATCTGCAGCTCTACTGCCACTGCTTCAGTGGCAATTTGGTGGCTGGTCCTTCCCTCTGAAAGGGAGTGAGGGACCCGCCACTGAATTGCTGCCAAAAACCCAGACTTGCCACCCCTGACTGTTGGCTGCCCCAAGCAGCTGCTTGCTGGGCTGGTGCCTGGAGCCGGCCTTGCTTAGAGTGAATAAATGAAGACTCGGCATCTCACTTCTGAAAGGTTGCCAACCCCTGTTATAGGAGGTATGTCATCTTGAGGATTGTCCATGCTGGAAAAGGAGTGAGTCAGAACAATGGTCCCTTTCAGCAACCATTTGTATCCCCACTCCAGTCTTTCTGTCCAATCATATGAACTGGAGCTTTTTGAAATAATCAGAGCATAGCAAGACATGATTCCTCTGCATTTGACAAGAGAAAATTGTTCGTCAGGGAAAAAGGAAAAAGCATTTTTCTCTGTTCTTCTCAGATTTCTTCAGTCATTTTCCTTTGAATAATATGTTATTCAAAATCTTTGTAGAGTGCCACAAGAAAATATTCAATTGATTATATGTTACAGAAAAACAATGGATTTAGACATCTCTGATATATGATACAGGGTGCAGACTGGAGGGTAGGAGGGAATTAATTTTCTTTTTCCTTCAAAGTGGTAAACTTAGTTACTTCTCTCAGGTGAGACATAGCTATTGAGATTTCCACTTATTGCACATTTTTGTGTTTAAATGTACTTCAAAATTTTGAGACAAAGAAAAATCAACTTACTTGAATCAAGTACTTTAGGGAGATAAAGATAGAGAACAAGGGAACAAGAGGGAGAGAGGGAGAGGTTTACAAATATTCAGGAAATATATATGTATTCTTTCTTAGCATAAATACTTTAGGTTTATTTATGTAATCAATTTATAAGATGTCTATCAATAATCATAAAAGCACTGCGCAGTAAAGACAAAACATCAATAATCTAAAGGAAAAAAAATCCCATCAGATCTGATACACAGCCAAGTCACATCTAAACACACATCCCACTCACAAAATTTCCAACTAATCAGAGAAATAATGGAAAACAAAAGACTTACAGAGGCAAAATCAAAGGAAGGGAATCCAATGAACAATCAAAAATAAGCCAGTTAAGCTATGTGGAACTTGTAATCCAAAAAAATTTGAATAGATGTTGTCATTGTGAGGTTGCTAAATGTAATATAATGATGTGCCTTGAGGAAACATTGAATTGATCTAGTCCATTTCCACTTTGACCTCTGCCATGTCATAAATGACTAGTTTCCAGTTGCCTCATTATTAGCTGTACAAGCATGAAAGTGAAAGAAATAAAACCCATAGGAAATAACACTCTAAAATATAAAGGAACATGTTCTTATTAATTTCTTATTTTAAGTGATTCTTGTCAAGATGTTATCCCTACAAATCGCTCTCTTCATAAAATAGGTTTTATTGCATCTATTTAAATACCCATCAAATACAACATTGTCCATTTGGAATGATCCTTGCATAGTTTCCTTGGATTTGTTGTCCTCCATTTATAGATAAGGAAAAATAAGGATTTGGGAGACCTTTTTTTCTTTGGTTTGTTTCTTATTTTTGCATATTTATCAAATGAATTGGTGGGCTACATGGGCCTGTGAGTTAATAGATGAACTTTTCACCTCCTGGAGCCTTGGATCACAAGAAAAATTAGCTTAGTAATTTCAGTTTGCTCCATGTTGTATGTTCAGTTATATCCCAAACCTGCCGTGGAGCATGGCACAGTTGATAGTGTTTGCTATATGAAAAGTCAGTAAAAGTGCTGTAGGTCCGGATTGTGATGCACTGGCAGGGCTGTGTGTGTGGAGGCTGCCCAGCCTCCGTCTACTCAGTATCTACCTCTGAGTATGTGTCACAGTTCCCAGAATGCGGCTGCAACTGAGATAGCCAATCTCAGGTCAGACTGTCAGAAAACAGGGCAGACACCTCAAACTGAGTAGTATGTTCTGTACAGGTCTCTCGCAACTTATGCGCATTTAACATGCGTGATTTCAGCTTTATGCTGAAAGGCCTGGAGTCCGGGAGGGGGCGTGGCCTCAACTAGAAGAGGAGTTGCCTCAAGATTTAAAGATCCTAGGGCACCAGCTGTGGCTGGGAGTCCCAGGGCCTTTAAATCACCCAGGGAGCTCCCAGCTGCAGAGGTGGCTGGTAGCCCCTGGGGCGAACTAAAAGGCCTGAGGCTCCAGCCACCATGGAGATTTAGGCCCTTTAAATGCCAGCCCCAGCCCAGCTGCCAAAGCTGCGGGCGGGATTTAAAGGGCTCCTCTGGGCTTCCCACCTTGGCGGGATGCCTGGTGGAGCCATTTAAATCCCACCAGCAGCTTTGGCAGCTGGGCTGGTGAGGCATTTAAAGGGATCCACCAGGCTCCCCGCCATGGTGGGAAGCCCAGCAGAGCCCTTTAAATCCCTCCCGCAGCTCCTGCGGCAGGACCAGGGGGGGCATTTAAAGGGCTCTACCTGCCCTTTAAATGCCTTCCCCCTCCCGGCCCTGCCACCGGAGCTGCAGACAGGATTTAAAGGGCTTGGAGGTTTGACTATACAAGGTTTTCACTTTACTCGATAACCGCGGAACAGAACCCCCGCCTAAGATGCGATAGACCTGTAATTAGATTTCAGCTAACCAGTAATAAGTGGGCACTCCTGGACTACTGTGTTAGTCCAACCATGGAGCCACAGACAATCCCCTTAAGCTCTCCAGCCCCATTTTTACCACCCAGACAAACTGGACTTTATGATGAAAGGTTATTTAAACCAAAAACTATCACATATTCCAGTGGTCCCTAACGCAGTGCCTGTGGGTGCCATGGCGCCCGCCGGGGCATTTATGTGCGCCCGCCTAGTGCCCAGCAGGGGAGAGAAGCCACGGCCCTGTGCCTGCCGGGGACAGAGAACTCCGGGGCTACAGACTGTGGGCGCCAGTGTTCTCTGTTCCTGGCAGGCACGGGGTTGCGGTTTCTCTGGGGCTGCAGGCTGCGGTCGCCGGCATTCTCTGTCCCCAGCAGCAGCCAGGCCGCATCTTCTCTCCAGCACAAAGCCATGGCCCCGCCCCTGCTGGGAACAGCAAATTCCGGGGCTGCAGGCACCAGTGTGCTTGGTCCCCAGCAGGTGCGGGGCCATGGCGGAAGCCGGAGAGAAACCATGGCTCTTCACCTGCTGGGGAACAGAGAACTCTGAAGCTGCAGGCTTCATTCTATGTTAAAGTAAGAATAATAAATATATTTGGACCAGCAGTTCAATAATGTTTTACTCTTTTAAAATAAATAAGATAAAAACTGTTTATGATATTTATTTTGTAAAAACTCCTTAATTTTTCTTACAGGTAGATAAAAAAGAGCAAATTCACATGGTAAGGTGGAAGTAATTGCTGAATAATTTAATTAATACCTTTTACATGTAAAATTACCCTTTTTAGCTTAAGGATTCATATATTATGTAATAGTAAATATGATTTTTTTTGTATAATTTAATGTACAAATACAAAATAAGCCTTGAAAAATTGTTGGCGCCTGCCACACTCTTCTGAAAACATGAAAGTGCTACTGGTCACAAAAAGGTTGGGGACCACTGACATATTTGGTTGCTCCCAGCCCCAAAGTGCCAGTCACTTATCCTAGGTCAAGATATACTTCAGATATCACTACAGACAATGCTGATGCCAAATTCTTTAGGAAACTAAACTGAATGTTTATTAACTAAGAGAAAGAAATGAGAGTTATTGAGAGGTTAAAGCAGGTAAAATACATAACAAGTGAGTCAAAGTTTATAAGTCCAAAATTATAGCAGAGATGATGTATCAGCTTAGTTCTCTCATGATTTCCCAAAATGGCCTGAGGAGCCTCTTGGCCTCGTTAGCACTACAAAAAGTAACTTTTCCTCTGTTGATATTCACCCCTTCTTGTCAACTGTTGAGAATGGGCCACATCTACTCTACCTGAATTGGCCTCATTAGCACTGACCCCCACACACACACACTTGGTAAGGCAACTCTCATCTTTTCATGTGCTGTATATTTATACCTGCCTACTTTTTTTCACTCCATCTGATCTGATGAAGTGCGTTCCATGCATCTGATGAAGTGCGTTATAGCCCACGAAAGCTTATGCTCAAATAAATGTGTTAGTCTCTAAGGTGCCACAACGACTCCTTGCTGTTTTTGTTGATACAGACCAACACGGCTGAAATCTGAAATCTGTCTCATATCTGGATCGCCCCTTGACAGCATCCAAATAGATCAGGGATGCAGGATCATTCCCTTGAATCAGTATTTATAGATCCTGCTCACTCAAGGCAAGTTGACAAGCATCTTGACCCACGTGAGTGCTTCCTTTGATGATGAAGATTAGGAACTGCAGACTGGGACTGTGAAGCCCATTGAATAACACAATGGCCCTTGCTATGAAGTCAGCAACCTTCTTCATTTACATTTCCAAGGCTCCGCTCTCCAGTGGGTAGCCAGGAACAATTCTTCCTTAGTTTTCATGCAGTTTTACAGATCAAGTAAATTGACATCTAAACACTAACACACATGTCAATTTAAGGCTAATTAAGTGCAGGACAGCAGTCACAGGAAACAGATAGGTGAAGACAATAACATTATCATGTCACTCGCTTTCATGCGTTTAAAGCAAACGTAATTACTGGTCATTACATGCCAAGTACAGGTAATGTGATAACATTTCCCTTTGTTCTATTCTAACAAGTCAATTGGCTTGAACACACTATGACCTTTTAGCATTTCTTTGATAGACACACACCAGTGAATTGCCCTACTTTGAGCTGGTCTGCCAGCGTCAGAGAGCTAGTAACCTGTTACACAGCATCACACCAGGTCTTTCGTTTCCACCAGCTCTAACATCCATCCCAGCTATTCCCCAGCTCTAGTTCCTCATCATCAACAATAATTTCTGGATCTGTTATTCATGTTGATATTTTTCTCAAATATTATAGTGTACTGAGAACTCAGCTAAAGCACAGTTCAATGTATCAGGTTAGCTATAGGAGGATCCAATTCAGGAAAGCAGATGCCTAAAGTTAAGTACGTATTTAAGTGCTTTTCTGAATAGAGATGCTTTCCTGAATTAGGACCTAAAAGGATACATTAAGGAGGTAAAGAAATGTAAATCTTATATTTTGTTGGGCTCTCTTCATTCCTGTTCAAAAATTATTTGATCTGTAAAGGAATGATTTACTGTGTGCATTATTTAATCACATGTATATATTGTGTACATAGATACAGTATAAATGTGTCTCTGTGTATTATTAATACACAGTGAGTAACAAAACCCAGTCCAGAATAGGATGATATGCTGGTACCCCTGAGAAGCTTAAATAGAAAAAAATGGTTTTACACATTTATAAAGATGTGTTAAACAAAGTTAACATACTGATCAAGTTGAATACGTCAGGATGGCAATTTCCTTGTCATTGACTCCAAGGGTGAGACTACAGTATCTGAATGTGCTTGAAGGATGGTGGTAATGAAAGTGCAAAAAGCTGTCATTGACAGTAAGACAATCTGTAAGGGAACTGAATTTGCACATGGCTTCCGTTGTGGTTTGTAATATATGATAAGAAGCAAAAATGGGCCTCCAGAGGTCCTACTCAGAAGACTGTAGACAGATGTTCTGAATCTTGAAGTCCAGTACAAATGCATTTAGGTCAGAAAAGGAGGTTATGCATTTCAGTAGCTGGGGAACAGAGATAGGAAATAAAAATTGCTGTGTGACCTCTGTAGAAAGCTACACTGAGTAAATATATTTTCTAGAAGAAAATAAACTTAGGTTCTGAACCACAGTTAAAATAATATGAGACCTCTATAATTAATTGTGGTGTTAAGTTAAAAACAAAATCTATCGTTCTGGAAGTTTTCATTCAATGATTACTATTTTTATTGTTTGCTGAGTGCCAATACTGAACAGAAGAAAGAAGTCAAATATCCTCAAACAGCCTATACTTCTCACTAGTGTGACTTGTCATAGCTTGATTAACTTGAATGGAGTTATGATGATTAACATCAGTTGAGGGTGTCCTTACCTAGACAAACAAAAGAATAGGAGATAGTGTCCTGGATGCTTGAGGATAGAAAGCTCACAGGACGAGGCAGAACAGGACAGAGTAATTATTTATTATTTATTTATTTACTTCCTTATTCATTTTTAATGACACATGGACTTTAAGGTCAGAAGGAACCATCATGATCATCTAGCTGGGCCTCCGGCACATTGCAGGCCATAGAACCTCACCCACCACTCCTGTAATAGACCCCTAACCTCTGAGAGAGTTACTAAAGTCCTCAACTCATGATTTAAAGACTTCAAGTTACAGAGAATCCACCATATACACTTGTTTAAACCTGCATGGGAGAATGGAGTATGTTGTACAGTCTTCACAAGAGAAGGAAGAAAAGGCTGATGAACCAGATTGGTGGGAAGCTTCCGGTACAGCAGGCTCAATGAAAGAAAGCACAAAGACAAGAGTCGGAGAAGGAAATAAAGGGGCCTGGTAACTTAGTGGCTTGGATGGTGTGCAGGGGGTGAGGAACAAGAGCAGAGATGAGCGCAGGGGCCAAACTGAACAGAGCACTGAAAGAGAGGACAGGAAGCTTGGATTTAATGATGAAAGTAAGAGGAAGTCAGTGAAGATGTCAGGAGAAAGATGAACTATTGGACAGACCCTCACCTGGTGTAAATTGGCACAGCTCTGTTGACTTCAATGGAGCTACACCAGTTTACAATAGCTGAAGATCCAGACCAATACTTTCACATTTTCCAAAAACTGTGAAAACTAATATCCTTTGTGGAATCCTCATTTCTCCCCCACCAAAAATATGATATAATACCATTCACACATACCATAACATAGCACATTTTTAATCCCATTTGTTGCTTGTTCATAGTTTCTTCATGGATTCTTCTTCCCCAGCACTTATGAATTATGAACCAGTCTTTAACTCTTAACGTTGGTAAAAGCTGCACTATCTCATTAAGCATTATTATTGCTGTTGTGTACTAGCCCTGGTTAATACTTGGTTAGGCAAATTCCAAGAAAGTCTTAGATTGCTGCAGATAGAGGTTCAGTAGGTGGCACCAATTCCCAAACACAGTGTTCAGAGGCTCTGTGTTTGGGAAGAGCCATAGAACTTAGGTCCTCAGAACTTGTGGATATTAAAAATCTCATTGCCCTTTTTGTGAGAGTAGAGATATCAGCCCCTCCTGCCCTAGCGATATCTGCCTAACTGCTTTAACCTGAGACTCAGTCTTTGGGAGATTTCTCAGTCTCTGAGGACTGCCTCCAAAATGTCAGGACTTCTAAGAAAACACTTCTTAAGCCCTACTATTGTCTTGTTACAGCAACGTTTGGGTTATGTTATTTTTACTTACTTAAAAGGTGCTTAGACAGTGTGACAGTCACCTTCTAAATACCTAATGTACATAGAACAATTATTCAATGTCTATATATTTTTTTCAAATGTCACAGGCGAAATTCCAACTTGATTAGTTCCATCCTCTGTACCAAAAATTCTCCTGTATTTTCAATTGAATACTTCATGTGCTGACCTGAACTATTGAGAAGAATTGCTGGTCACTCTTTCACAGTTGCTGCTTTCCATCAACACTACTGGACTTAGGACCCTGCAGGTTCTTACTAAGACTCCAATTATTGTATGACCTGGCACTCATCCCTGCATGTTTGTGCTGTCACTAGAAAAAAAAACAATCTGGCATAGTTACAGCATTTTTTGATGACAGTGTTTTTTGTAAAGTCCAACTTCTCCCTAGACCACATCAATTTCAACTAGTGTGCCAGCAAAATCAGGGCAGCTGGATTTTAAATAGCCACTAAACACCATGCTAAAAAATGCCAAAGGCTTTAAAGCTGAATAGCAAAACTAAAATGAAAAAGGAGTTAATTCCATAATTCTACTATATGGCTTAGTCCCACTAACCAGCTTGTTTGAGACATTCAACAGCACAGAAATAAGTTGTGATCAACTGTAAGGAAATATATGTCCCCCTCTTTGTTAATTCTTTGGCTCCTCCTAGTTCACTGAAGATGCCCCAGAAGGCATAATTCTATTTGTCTAATCTAAACTCATCTAATGTATCTACATAACACTCATCACCATCAATCTGTGACATCAGAGGCATCAAAAGTCTCACACCAAATGCCCCACACAGGTGGGTTAATGAGAGTCCTTGCTATAGGAGTCAGATTTGCCATTTAATCTCCCAGTGTTGCCAAGCCTAAGAATTCAATAATGTTGTGGTAGTCAAAAAGGGAAGTGGGGGAGGGAAGAGAGCTCAGAAAAGAACAATGAATTGCATTTTATTATTGTTTTCTGATGACTGAACTATTGAGGGAAAATGTCCCACATTTTTTCCATCTGGAAGGCATGGTACTCTGCCTTCCCTCTCTGATCGTCTGAATGGCATCTATGCCTTCTCCACTTACCTGCTGTCCTGGTATTCTGCAGTCTCCTGCTCACCCACTCCTGGTCTTTCTTCTCTGTCCCCAGCACCCTACTGCTCTCTTTCCTCCAGCACTCTGCAGTCCCTGCCCTGGACCTTTTCCCTTACAAATGCTAAGTGCCTTCAGAGTCAGTCAGGAAGATTCACAGGGAGGTATGTAGAAGCCTACTTGTGGCACAGATGGGAAGTAGCTGAAGTAGGCTACCATGCTGCTTCTCTGAAGGATGAAGATCTTGAGGATAAGGACTCTTGGGTTTCTTAATGCTCTCAATATACACCTCCTTCCTCTTTAAATCAACGTTAAAAGGAGGGTGGAATTTATACCAGTGGGAGTCCACTGGTATCAATCAGCTGCTTCTCAGTTGCTTTTTCTGTCTAGGGTATACTACTTTCTGCCCTGCAGAAACACAAAGCAGGGATTGAAGGAAATGCAAAGGACACCACAGCTGCACCTCTTGATTCGCAAACATGTCAGGAGCCTTTCATGACCACCAGCAGCAAAAGATCAGATCAACCTGAAATTTGTAAGTGGTCAGCAGCTGCTCACATAATTACAAGCGGTCTGAAAGAAAAACCTCCACTGAAAAGCCTCATGATAAAACTGCAAGAACTAGCAACTCAGAATTAGCCATCTGATAATTTCAAAGCTTGTGTAATGCAAGGTTCCTTGTGTTTACTGCGAAGTAAAATAAAAGATTAAGTGAGCTCTGTGGGCTACAACTGTATTTCAGACAAAATCAAGTATCACATACCAAATAAACTGTATGGACCTGATTCTCCTCTCACCCACACCACTTTGAGGTTAGTGTACCCCATGGACCTCAGTGGATATTCCTGATTTATGCCAGTGTAAAGGAGAAGAGAATCAAGCTATATTTGCCTAATCATGCTCTTATCACTATCAGAGTAAATCAGAAGTGAGTTCATTGAAGTCACTGGAGTTATACCAATACAAAATTTGTGTAAGACTATAATCAAGACTTTGCCACACTGAATTTTATCTGTCATTCAGCTGCCTGGCTGCCTAGCTTTGCTAGGCTCTTTTGAAGGCCTTCAAAATCTTCTCAGTCTTAATTAACCTAAATAATCTCATGTCATCTGCAAATTTTGCCATCTCCTTGTTCAGCCTTTGTTTTGATTTGTTTATAAATATATTAAACAAGCCTGGTCCTAGGACACAGCCTTAGGTCTCCCCCTACTAGCCATCTTCCATTAATCCATCTTTGTGTTTTCTGCCTCTTAACCATTTTTCAATTCATGAGAGAATTTTGCCTCTTACCTATGAAAAATTAGAATTTTTTTTATTTCAAATAAAATTTGTATAATTTACAATATTTATTGTATTCTACATACATTCTTACACACTATTCATCATCATAGTATCTGAGCGCCTTCCAGCAGTGCATTAAGCAATGTGACTACACATCTGTCATGAGTTGTTTGTTTTAAGGCCACTTAAAGCCACTCTAGCAATGAAAGGGAGCTTTAAAATGGGCGTAAATGTAATTAGAATCAGGCCCTTTGTCGATTCCTGCTTCTTTGTTCCCTATTTTGTAAACTCACTCAAAGACATCTCATAGACTAGAGATAGATTATTTTCCTTCAGGGAAGACACACTGAAATTTCTTAGCAGCCTCATAGGTGTTTTATAATACGAGTTTTAATTACAGTTTCAGCCAATTTTCCCCATACAGATAGCGGCAGATTAAAGTTTCCTGGGGCCCTGGGCCAGAGCAAGTGGAGGGGGGCCTCCCCACCCCTTCCACCTGCACTGTCACCTGCATTCTGCCCCTTCCACCTGCAGCCCTGCCCACAGCCCCACCCCTTTCTGCCCCTTCCCCGGGACACCGCCCCTTTTCCGCCCAAGGTCCCCTCCCATTCCACCCACCCCACAACCTGTTTGCTCCTTTCTTCTCACCTTCCCACTGCAGCCCCAAGACTGGAGAAGCTCTGTCCCTATGCCACAGCCCCGGGGCCATAGTGGGAAGTGAGAGCTCCTCCAGTCCCAGGGCCATAGGCACTTCTGCAGGGGACCAGGGTCAGGGAGCTGAGACTTCTCCCACCCCACCTGGCACTTCTGCTGGAGAGCAAGGTCGGGGCCTCTGGGGAGTTTCCCCCACTTAGGGGCTTCTGCTGGGGAGGGGCTCAGGGGATTACTGAGGGGGCTTCCCCCATCCCACAGCTTCTTCCAGGAGGGGGGCTGGGGAGGGGGGCACTGCGAGGGGGCTTCCCGCATCCCACAGATGCCCCATCCTGTGGCTTCTGCCAGGAACTAGGCAGGCGCTTCGCACATCCCATAGCTTCTGCCAGGGATGGGGTCAAGGGGATGTTGCCGGGATGACTTCCCCCATGTGATATACTTACAGTTAGATCTTACTTCTTTTTGATGTCTTTCAGTATTTTTTTTCAAAGTCCATCTTAGCCCTCCTAAATTCCACCTTACAGCATACCTGCCATACCTTTTATTTATTTATTTTGCCATCAAATGGGCTCATTTCCACTTTTTGAGTGACATCTTTTTGTCCTTACGTAGGCAAAGCTCTCACTGAAATCAACGGGACATGTTTCTTTGCAAGGACTGATTTGAAGTGGAGTAAGGGCTTCAGGGTTTGGCCATGTGTATACTGATATATTTGTATTTTTTGAATTATTATATGCTCATTAAAAATAAATAGCAAATACATTGTTGGGCTGGTGACTTAGTAGTGGGGCTTTACACTGCCATATAGGAAGCCTGGCTTTGATTTCTTGATTTGGGGACCAGTCCATCTTCCACTGCAGTCAGTGATTAACTTTTTACTGTAAGCTCTTTGGGTCAGGAACTGTCTCTTTTATAGTGCATTAGGGCCCTGATCTAAGACTGAATCTCCTAAATGCTACCATCATACAGGTAATAAATAATAAAAGTCCCATTGATTTCAGTGGTTCAGGGTAGGACCCCTTGTGTTCTATGGCCTGAAAGTTCTGTGATGGCAGCCTGTTCAGAGTCAGGCAAAGGAGGAAGTCCCTCACAAAAACAACCCTTCCAACTGATTAAAGAGCAACACAAGAAGCATACTAAAGAATGGGTCCAAAAGGGAGTCCCATTCAGTCCTTTTTAGTGGGTGCAACATAGGACCTCAAGGGTTGGCTGAAGGAAAATTGAAGACCACCAAAGCTCAACCAGGAATGCCGAAGACCCTCTTTAAAAATATGGTTCTATTCTCTTTTCACTCTCCTCTTGATGAGTAAAATACTCCAGGTGTTGGGAGGGGGCTGTTCAAAGCCCTTTGCACCACATAAGTGCTGGAGTGACACTGTGCAGGTGGAGTTGAAAGTGGAGTCACAACACAAGAGGGCCTCTGCCATCCCTATATGCTATCCAGGGGATGTTCACAATGGCCCCACATAGACCAATACAGAAGATGGCAGTGAGCCAAGGATTACATGAAGGGAATCCACAGAATTTTTTTTTCAATCATAGTAGGCGGGAAAAAAATAATTTAAACATAATGGAACCATCAAGTTCTGCACTTCACAAGCCTACCATGGGAGTTTAGTATGTTACCTCTGGCCACCTTCCCTCATTACCTGCTCCTAGTTGTTATACTCAATTGATTCACCTTGTCTAAAATTGAATTTGAAAGTCTTCATTGCATATTATGTCTTTGAACACTGGAATAATCATCATCCAATGGTCCTACCACCTGAGAGTGGTGCAGAGGGACTGTGGCTGCTTTTGGACGCTAGCCTCAGGATGTGGGGTAGAGTTCTCCTTCTTCAGTCTATTACACCCTTCTCAGCCACTTGGGTTCCTAGTTAACATAGTTCCCATATAAATTTCCTCGCTTTTTTGCTCTCTGCCACTCATCTCTGGGTTTCAAAGCTACTGGATGGGGCAGTATCTTAGTTTCACTTTTAATTAAAAGCTACATATCAGAAACATTGAGCATCCCCCAATTTGGGGATGGGGGTTAGTAAAAATAAATCTGAGATGTCATGGCAAGGCTGAAACACTAAAGAAAAAATGCCAAGTGTCTTTAAAGATACACTGCTCCTGTACTCTCCAGCACTCCCAACCTTCTCCTGTGACCTGGCTTGCTTGCAGATTTCTCATTTCTTCCTTTCTTTTTTAAAGATAACTAAATTAGAAATTACTTAAAGCTTCTGCTATACTGTTTTTCTCAGCATGGTATCAATGCTGAAAGCTGCAGCTAGGCCTGAGCTGCGGAAGGTCAGTGTTAGCAGCCGAGATGTGAATAAGACCGAAGGGAGAACTTCAGAATGTTTCTATCCCCTAGGCAATCATGCTATCTCTCTGAAACGGGGAAAACACACACCAGCAACAGCTATAGTTAATGTTGCCTGAGTGTTTCATTCGAAGTCCCTTGTTTGACTTCAGTAGGTTTTGGACCAGGCCCTAGATATGTTTCTAAGATCACTAAGCTCTCGCGGTTAGTTGCAATTCAAAAATAACATTCAAGTGTTTCTGTAGATAACATCCAACAGAAATCTTCCCTTATCTCAAGTGCTAAAAGTTTCTGTTTTCTTACTCAGCAACTTTAAATGGTTTTTTAAAGAGTTTTCAGTTTTGGAATTATTACTATTAATTATTATAATTGTAGTTGTTAAATTTGAGTTTTTAAAAATACAGTCAAGTACACATACATTAAAGTTTATATCAAATCTTATAACTGTAACAGATTGTGATTTATCTTCACCTCAAGAGTATATTTGGAATAGTAAATAAGTAACAGCTGTCCAATGAAATTAAAAGCAAATTTAAAATAAACTTAAGAAAGTACGTCTTCACACAATGCACGGTCAACCTGTGGAATTTGTTGCCAGGGGACCTTGTGAAGGGCAAAAGTATAACAGAGTTTAAGAAAGAATGAGATAAGCTCATGGGGGATAGGTCCATCAATGGCTGTTAGCCAAGATGGTCAGGGACACAATCTCATTCTCTGAGTATCCCTAAGTGTTTGACTGCCAGAAGCTGAGATGGGACAACAGGGATGGATCACTCGATAATTGCCCTGTTCTGTTCATTTCTTCTGAAGTATCAGGCACAAGTCACTGTTACAAGACGATTTACTGGGATAGATGGACCAGTGGTCTGACCCAGCATGGCCATTCTTGTGTTCTTATCCTTCCTATCCCCTCAATTTCTCAAAAGCCTGGAGAAATAAATAGACCTTGCAGTTGTCCAGACGCTCCATAGACTTAGCTGTGCTAGACCAATGACTCTTCACTGAAAATTTCCTGGATATAGACCCTCTCAGTTAAACCTGGAAGCAGTTAGCTGAAGCCCCTCCTCTCAGCTCGCTGTCTGTTTCTAGGGTGGGAGAGTGGGTTACAGTGAAGTCAACAGGGTTCCACAAGGGCAAGTAAAGGTGGAATTTGACACGAGGACTCTGTGGTAGACCACCAGGTCATTTAAGGAAATCTGACCCAAAGAGAACAATTGACTGCAGTATTAGGTTAAATGAAGGAAGGGGAGGAAATAATACTGATTTTTTTAAGCAGATCATTTGTATTTGTTTAGCCTGTTCTACCCACTGCTCTATAGAACATGATAAACAAAATCACCTAAAAATACTGTACAACTTTTTCATATAGCCTGCATATCATTACTATTAGACATCCTCCCTGCAGTTACAGTATGTTCAGCACAATGCTGTGAATTTCCTGTCCATCCTCGCTTAGAGGCATCACCTGCTGTACTAGCCTTTCATTCTTTCACATCTTACTATGATCAGGACTCAATTAATGCTTTATAAGATGGGTCATTTACCCAGTCTCTTGCCAGGTATACACTTGACATTTTTACCAGTTTAACTATTTTGGTTGGGGATGTGATATACTTATTGCAATAAAACCCCTCATGTAGATGCAGACATACCAGTATAAAAGCGTATATCAGTATAGCTTATTCCCCTTCCTCTACAGCAATAGCTGTACTGGTATAAAGCACCTTTATATCAGTATAACTGCATCCACTCTAGTGGAATTAGCTATACTGGTAGTTAAACAGTACAGCTTTCTAGTGTAGACAAGCCATCCAACTCAAAATCCATCCATAGCTGCTTTTTCTGCACCATCTGAGTGTTAAAAAATGCCTACCACTCTGCTGCCTCAATGATTCACACACTCTTTTCAAAACACAGCTCAAAGCCAGAGAGGGGTCTGAATCTCAAAATGTGGCTCTGAATCAGGATTTCCAACAGTTATGGGTTGGTCAGATCCAGGAGGTTGGTTTAGTCCATTGTAGAGATACCACCTTGAGTTGTATCCATGTTTTGATCTTAAACTCTCCCCATTTCAAAAGTGTAGCGTGTTGAGATCCATTGTTTTATTTGGGCCCATATTTACTTTAAAAATGCCACTTCTTCTATTAACTGCCAATAAATTAATTTCCCTCACTGCTGCTTTACCATTGCAGATAATCATCCTTCTTCCTGCTACTGTAGTTCCACTGTCATAACTGATAAGGGTTGAGAGGCAACTAAATGCACGTCAAGTCTTCCCAAATAATTTGTAATTTGTAATAAATTGCAAATTATAATTATTAAATTCATTTGTAACTGAACACAGCTGGTTCTATTCATCTTAATATGAGGCTTTTTTCAAGTGGGCATTCCACTATCCTGAACACGGGAACCATCTACTTCAGGTCTTATTGCTCATTCTTATCATCATAATTTCACAGGCAAAGGCTATATATAGGATTGCACTCCTCTTCCTACTGCCACCATGCCCTCTGGGCTCCCAACATGCTGGCATAATAGATATGAATATGAAGTCAGTTGCCTCAAGAATTCCATCAGATTTCAGTTTGGATGTTACATTAACGCACATACTTGGAGCAGCAACCATACAGATGTCTTATTATTATTAATCATGTTTATTATATTCTTATGTTCTTACTACTATAACAACGGCCATACTGGGTCAGACCAAAGGTCTATCCAACCCAGTATCCTGTCTTCTGACAGTGACTAATGCCAGGTGCTTCAGAGGGAATGAACAGAACAAATAATCAACAAGTGCCTATGGAGTAATTGAGACCAGGGCCCTATTGTGTACCAACACAAGGGAGTAGAATCCTTGACTCAAAGAATTTACAATCAAAGGGTTTGTCTATGCTGCGGCTGGGAGTGTGTTTCCGAGCACAGGTAGACAGGCGCACACTAGTTCTGCTTGAGCTCAGATGCTAAAAATAGCAGTGTGGCCATGGCAGCACAGGTGGTAGCTTTGGCTAGTCACCCAAATATAAACCTGTCCAAGACACTGGGTATGTTATTAGGTGCCTAGCCTGAGCCACCACCTGTGGCTGTTAGCCACACTTTTATTTTTAGCACAGTAGCCTAAGCAGACCTAGCACATGTCTGTCTACCTGCACTGGGAAGCACAATCCCAGCTGCAGTGTAGACATGTCCCCAGTAGGCACAGGATACAGGGAAAGTGCTATAACAAACATCATGGCAGTTTTACAATTGGGAGGGGTGTAGATTGAGTTAGGCAAGAATAAGATAACTAGAAAGACAAGGGAAAGCGAAGGGGTGGTGGACAGAGGAGATGCGAAGAATGTTTCTCTATAACACATTTAGACCCTGTCACAGAAATACTTTTCTTAGGGTTGTCTGGTGTATCTAGTCATTACGTGCCTTGTCAGGTCTGAGCTGCTTTGAAACTGAATTCAAGGCAAAACTATAGTTCTGCATTGATGATTATTGTGCACTAGAGATTGCGTGGAGACCACCAAACTCATTTCACTTGAGATTGCAGGGTAGACTAAAATTGGGGTCCCAAAGGTGAAAGGCTAGTTCTTTATCCACTAAGCTAAAGAAGTCATTTCTTGTTTTCTGTTAAACAACTGTGAAGGGAAAGACTGTGCAATGACTAGAAGTACACTGTAAATATCAGGGTTACCAAAAGTCACAGAGAAACCTTTAAAATAATTTAAAGTGGTGATAGAAGGAGTAATACACTGAATTTGTATTGATGCAGCCATCATTAACCGCAGACCTTCACTTTCACTTGTATTAAGAAAGAGAGGCTGTATTTTTGTTGTTGTCCTACCAAAACAATTTGACAGCTTTTCAAAGAGTGTGTGTGTGTGTGTGTGTTGGGAAGGATGTTTTATACTTAATGTTTCTTACATTGCCAAATACTCTAAAAATGGTTATGTTCTTGCAGTCTTTTAACTTTATATTATAAAAGACCATGCAATGTTATTGATGAAACATTTAAACTAATCATAAAGGGTCAGGTTCTGCTACTCCTATTTACACTGAATAGTATCTTTTCCCCCAAGCAGATGCATTTAATCAGTGGGACTATTCATGAAGTATCTCATGAGTAAGGGTGGCTCGCAATGTTATCTCCATGGATTGCGGTGATATATTGTTTGTATTTTCAGTCTTGTGTGAAGCCTGTTGTCACTTCTGTTTCTTGTACATTGTGGGGCTTGTACCATTCTTTATAGATGAATCCTTATCAAACCAGACCGCTTGCTGGGATGTCTCATTCCTTTAGCAATATAAACCAGTGAGTGTTTACATCATTTTTCAAGGACAGTGACTGAAACACTATCCTTAAAGTAACCATACAGCCAACTTTAAACTGAAGACTGAAAGAAGCTATTTGGTACTGAAAATAAGTAAGCAGGAAGCAAGTAACTATGAATCATTAGGACTGTTAAGGAAAAAATAAATAGAAAACAAGTAACTGAAAAGCAAGGCTAAAATTAAACAGTAATGATGATTTATAGTAACAGACTCTGAGACATGACAGAAGTCTCAGTACACCAAAAGGAAAATCTTGTTTGCTCAAATTATTTGTTTCTTCTGTCTAATGAATGTAATTCTAATATACAAGTGATAACACTGGCATTTCTTTGAAATGTTGATTCAGTTTAATTATGAAAATCACCAAGGTATTTTCTGGCTGCTGCATCACTCCCTGTACTAAGATTAATCACATCAACATCATTCATTTAATCTTCAAAGAGGAAGCAGTTGTCCACAAAAGCCTTCAAATAGCTTCATTAGTGCAATTTTTCAGACTCAGACACTTAGCTGGCAGCATATGATTGAGAGTAAGGAAGGTCATTATATTCATCTATTTCCTAATCCAATTTATTTTTTAATGTTTCTACATTTTCATGTAGATATGTATAAGCTCTGCGTTCTTGCCCTTTCTTTGTTTGGCCTTCTGCATCATACTCAGTTCAAATACAGACAAATTCAGGGGTTCAATTAGACAAAATATTTGGTTGCTACAATTTCTGTACCTGGATTTCAGTTTAGTGGATTTGAACCAGGTTAGTTTCACCACCTATGCCCTAGATCTCTTTAATATAGATACTTTTTGTCTCAAATCCCTAATACAAAAGAAGAAATATTGATTTAAACATTGCAATTGTTAAATAGGCGAGACCAGGGCAATGTGTGTAATATTTTCAATGCCAAACTGAGACCTATTAACAATGTTTTAAAGAATAAAAATGAGCATAACCCCTTCCCAATATTAATATTTATTTAGATGCTAAGATTGTCATCTTCTTTAGTCTCCCCTAGCTGCTTAACAGACTTTCTCGGATAAAAGAGGGTCTTCACTCTTACCTCTTCATAGTATTTAAAATTTCTCTAATACAGTGTTGTACATTTACATTAAATCATCAGACAAGATGCCCAATGAGTTGATAAAGCAGTACAGTCTGTGTATGGTTTTAATTTTCAAAAATTGTTGAGTTGCAATCAAATATATTCACACACAGAGTACTGCAGTTCGCCACCAGGATTGGTATGACAAGATGGTCAGACGTAATTATCCTCTTTGAGTACTTCTAAAATGTGCCACCAATCAGAGTGTACTTAGCCCTATTACCATGGAGCAAAACTGCCACTTTAATATTGATGCTTTAAAAAACAAAGACTTTATTAAAGTTTCTGCTAACACATTTGCCAAAAATAATTACCTGGCAATATTCAGTAGCTGTGCAAATATAAGACAGGAAAGAGGGATCCATAATTTGATAGGCAGCTAATACAAAAATTTTGGAAAATAAACTGTTTAAAGGAGCTGGAGTTTGTTTGTTTGTTTGTTTGTTTGTTTGTTTGTTTGTTTGTTTGTTTGTTTGTTTGTTTGTTTGTTAGAAACAAAAGTGACTTTGTGTTGGGCATAAAAAGCACTTGTTTAAGAGTTGTGAGCCCAGAGTGAAATTCAACTTTGTGCAGAGAGCCAACATGCAGCCTAAACACCACTTTAGTCCCACATTAGCCACTCAAAATAGGACTTACATGAAGTTTAGGTGGTGCTTAAGCGCCTTCTGTGGAGGGGTGAATTTCACCCCACTGCACATTAAACAGGCACACATTTCTCAGGCAAAACTTCCATTAACTTCAGTGCAGGCCCAGGTTCTAAAATAGCCAGACACTTATATTCCCCTTCCACAAATAAAATTAACCATATGCAAATGTGTCTATATACAGGGCTCCTGCCCTTATTCAGTCAAATCAACTAAATTCATAAGACTGCGCCCATCCTTTGTGGGTTCTTTGACCATGGAAAAGCCATGCAGGAGATCTCCATGCTTCCTGCATGCTGTGGAGCAATGGCACATGGATATTCCCTCCAGTAGATGTGGTTTAGGTTAGGGCACAGGTAGGGGCATGACAGTGAACCCACTGGCCAGATTCATGGACATGTAGGAGATTCATGCTAACTGTAGCTGATACTACTGCCTATGTGCTATAGTAGCCATTGCCATCTATCTGCCTCAGGTATTTTAAGGTGCCTTGGTATCTAAGCTGCATTGGTGCCCCAGGCCTGGTTTGGGTGATTGGAGACAACTGCATTACCGCTGAACCCAGAAGACATTCTCTGTGCAAGTCAGGTTATGCTAGCTTTTCAGGGGTACAGAACTAAAGCTAGTGGGAGTTTGGGCTGAACAAGGACTGCAGATTCAGGCCCCATCACTTTTTAAATTATCATAAATGGATTTTAGAGCTGAAACCTGAATTTGGGCTGTGGGTATGAAATTTATGGCACATCATCTAAAGCTGTGAATAACTCAACTCTGACCAAGCTGATGTTACAATTTGTCCTACTTGCATTTGGAATATTCAGGATTGATTATGAAGTGAGCTGTGACATGAGCCCACTTCTATTTATACTTTCTCTCTATGGAATCTAAAGAACAACTGTTCTGTTGTGTACTTTTTACTGGGAGTTTATTAACAGTAGAAAAATTACAAATCCCCCAGTGTCAAATCTCTGTAATCATTCACTGCCTCAGCCTTCCTGTATTTGCATTTCAAAACCATGATTACAATTTTCCTGGTCACATTACATTAGAAAAAGTTACACTTCTTTGCCAATACATAACAATTGTAAGGCCCAGACCAGCACTTTCAACACACTTATACATGCATCAATGCCACTGGAGGTAATCGGAGTGCTGAGGGTGCTCACCACTTTGTGGGCATTGATTGGGCTCTAAAAGAATGAACATTCTTAAACAAACTTGGTTATGATAAGGTTTCATGTTAAATACTATTATTTATTTCTGTTTAAACCAAATCTCTGTTTCCCTTATTACGTAATAACTCTTTGAAGACTCCAGATATATGCTGATTCTAACAAAGACTTGTGTCTGCATAATGCAAGAAATGCTTCCATTATTAGTCAAAGGTGTGAAAATAAAAGGAATCAAATGCGGGAGCATATTCAATTAATCCACTGGCATAATCCTGTTACCATTCTAAAAATATATCCATTTATTTTTGTTGCTGTCAGTTTAACAGTAAATCATCTTTTACTCCCAGTACAGGAATGCACCGAGTAACAGAGCACAACCTGAAGTGTGAACGTAGACTCATGTACATGCACAGGTGAAGCTAAAAAGTAAGATAAATGCTCGGAGACAGCTCATCACTACACTCTAAAGGCTACAGTGAATACAAATGTATTTAGATCTCAACTAAAAGCAAATTGGGGTTTGGCTTTCCAAGGGTTAGGCTCAGTCTCTTTTATTAACAATGTGCAGAGTTTCAATCAAAACTGGTAGCAAGTGTAAAACCTTCTTCACAGAGCACTAAGCAGTACAGATTCACCTTTCTGACCACCTTCTTTCCTGTCTCCTATATATCCTCATAAAATATTTACTGGTCTTCTGAATGACCACTCTGATTATCCTTAGACTCCTTTTCAGATTCCCTGATGATGTCATGGAAATGTTAAAGCTATTATGCTAAGTTAGGACCTCCATTTACTGTGACCTCTTGGCACAAGCTTCTGAGGACAGCATGATATTTTTACATAAAAGTTGGTCTTCATTCAAGTCCCCAATATATGATCCTATAACAACACCCCAGCACTTTAATCAACACTAATAAATACTTAACCAAGACCATGTAAAATAAAAATAGAAATCCATTATACATTTACAATACAGTTGTTAAAATGTCTATTAAAAGGTACAATTATTTTCCCACACTTTCTATTGAAAAATAAGCATTTATATTCTTTTGTAGATTTATCCCACAGGTAATATATGACATTCCTTTTCATTAAATCTATTAGGGGAATGATTAGTGACTGGTGTCCTTCTCTAATTATCTTTAATGTAGTGTGTCAAATTGATCATGCATAATGCAATTAGAAATCATAATTAAATTAATTTATATTGATTTAAGCCTCTATACGTTGTTAATAACTACAGCTTAGTACATTCATTTCTACAGGCCAACATCAATATTTTCAATATGCTGAAATATTTCACCTTTCCTCCTCCCTTCATTGTATTGGGGGGCTGGTTAAATAGTTCACAACTGATACCTGTCATTTGAAACTGAATCCCAGATTCAGATTGAGCTAGAATATGGTCTCTACTCTAGCTGTCATATTGATACAAGGCATCAGGTAACGTGTTATTGACTCTCTTCAGTGACCTGGTGATAATCAATTACTTGTTTTAATATGAACGTTCTGACTTTCTGCGCTTGGACTGAAAACAAGTTGGACTGTGTCTGTATTTATCCTAGGAACAATAGACCCTCCAGATCATTCACAAGTTGCTGAAGAGGAGAACGCAGGGAAAAGTCACCAAAAAGACTCTAAAAAGAAAAGCAACTAGGAATGAGTGGTTTGTTGGCAATATGAAGCTATTATAAAAAAAGAAAAAACCTGTATTCTGAGGCTGCCTTTGCAAGTTTTGAGTTTCCCCCCTTTAAAGAAGATGGGACAACTGTTGAGACCCTTTGCTGTCAGTGGTGCTAAATGGAATGAATGACATGTTTACTTCACTTTCCATCCTCTCATTTAGAGTTGTCATTACCTGACTTGATAAACCTATCTACAAGGGGGCCAGCATTCCACATCTGGGCGAGTAAGTCTGGATTCCTGGCTACTCCCGGACTTCGAATATTAGTTACCAGTGGAAGACTAAACCATTTTAAAACTGGAGTGAGCTAATAGACCAGAATGTAAAAGTAATCCCTGGTACCTAAGGAGCGCTCCAGCTCCCAGCAAGTGGGTTAGGTTTTCGTACATATACCTCAAAAGTGTACAGTTCAATATTATGCCAGTGCTGGACAAAGATAGGACTGCACCTGCTAAGAACTTCCTTGTATTGGTAGGTTATTACTCCCCATCCCCGATCTCGCAGCGGGGCATAAATAAGTTTCTGCAGAAACACTTGACCAAAATATTCTTATTTGCTAGTGATCGATGTCATTCTTCAGAAGTAAAGTGAATCCACCTCCAGAGACCATAGCAACACAGTCATTATAGCTTTTGTGTGCAAAACTCCAAACCCTTTCTACTAAGCATCCATCCCGTGCACACCTTCCTTACCCCTCCATGCAGCTAACTTCAGCGGGGCTAATCTGGTGCTTTAGGGCGAGTCACGTGAGTAAGATTAGCACAGGCTCGAGACCACGGAGTTGCGACACAAGCAGCGGAGGACTGGGTTGTGGCACAGTGGCGTGGTGCGAATGAGCAGCTCTTTGATTAACGGGATTTGCAAAGCAGGTCTGCGCACGTTTTCAGTTGTTTCCAGTTTGTTCGCCTCTGGAGCCAGCTCGCTCTTCCGCACCTGCACGGGGGGTCGTTGCCTATTGCGACCTGCAGCGAGGGTGTGCCCCTGCGTAGAGCTGTCGAGAGAGCGGTTCCGCTATAGACTTTCCCGGGGAACGTTTTCCCTGCTCCGCCAGTCCCTTTTGGGAAGGCACTTTGCCAGCTGAGATCGGCTGCGGTGGCAGCTCCCTGGCTCCCCCTGAGGAGCGCGTTAAAGGAGAGAAGAGACAAACGTAGGGCGGCATTAGGCAGTATTAGTTTTCCAGACCTGTCCTTGGCCTACACACTGCAGCCCCCTGCACTGACACCGGGCAGGCGCCAAACAGCCCGGCCTGGGCCAGGATGCGCTGCACAAGGCGCTCTCGCGTCGCCTGGGCATCCCCGAGGAGCTGAGGTGTGCACCGCGAAGGAGTTGCTGTGCTGGCACCTTAAAGCAAGGCTGAGAGGCTGGGTCTCTAACCCGCCACAGGGCGAGATACAGCAGGGGTCGCGTGCTGGGAAGTCTTAAGAAGACATTGCGCGCTCCTCCCGTTTGCGCTAACGGGGTAACCTGAGCCACCAGGATCGGTGGGACTCTAAACTGCCCCTGGGTAATGGTTGGGATGGAAAGCCTTGGACCCCGTCTCTGAAAACACCTAACGGTCCCAAAGGACACGAGGGACAGATAACTAGTCAGCTGGCTTTTCAGTCCTGTCTGATCCCTGAGGTTCCTTTCATGGCAACCCTGGGTTTGGGCAAGTAATGCTCCAGTAGTAGCCTGCAAAGGAGGCTCCAGAGGAAGACTCAGAAACCTAACACTGGAGGTTCTTTCCTGTCGTTCTTGGACAAGGCTTTGTCCTTGAAACGCCTCTCCGCGAGGCTTGTGCTAAACCTGTGCGGCCCCTTTCCAAGTCAAACAAGGGAAAGGTTGGTTGGCGCGAGAAGTAAAAAGGAAGGCAACGGGGCAACTTTAAAGCAGCTTGTCAGCCTGGTTCTCAGGGCGATCTTATCAAACCAACCCTGATCACTAGGCGGAAACCTCTCACCCCAGGCTGGAATTTGAGCCAGCCAGCGTGTTGGAAAGGGCTCGGGTATCCCCCCTCTGCAGAGCTCAGTCCATGTAAACCCCCTGCGAGTCCGGCTTCTGTGGCTCGCTTCTCAGTCGGATTAGTGTCCTGAGGGAGGCCAGTATGACCGAGGCCCCAGCAGTTGGTCACGAACGGGACACCCAACTTTAGAGCCGAGGGCGGCGTCTCGGGATGAAGGTTAATTATGAAAGTGTCTCTGAATGGGCCAATGGGTTCGCGGCCTTTCTTGTTCTTGATCATCATTTGCATGAAGCCTAACGGGGCAAATGAACACGTTATCGTTTAAAAAATATGCCTTCGAGAAACCAACACCAAATGGGCGCTGTATCTGATCAGTTCCCGCGAACTCATTAGCTCTAAATCGGAGTGTAGGCGTCAGGATTTGGCCCTATAAGGTGAAATCATTCATTCATCCGCACAGATAAGAGACTCGCCCTTTAAGGACAGTGATCTTGGTTTTGGCTATGAATGAAAGTACCATGGTAACAGTTATTTCCTTACACTCGAAACAAACTTTTGTGGCATAGCTCCCTTTTTAATAATTTTTCATTGAAGTCAACGCAGTAACACTCCCCACCCCACGTAAACTATCACATAATAGTCAGGTATCTCATACAGAGGTACTTCTGTGTGCGGTGTGACACCCTTCAATCAGAAATATTCCAGGGTCAGAATAAGTTTTCCAGTGAAAAAGATCAGGCTTAAATAAAATCCTATTATTTGAGTTTAACAAATAATCATACACAACAACTTATGGTTAACTGCAATGTTTTAAACCCTCAGGATTTTAAGTTGCAATTCAGGATTCCGTCTGAAAGGCATGAATTCTATTATATGTCAGTTTAATCACAGGGTATTTAAAACAGACATTTCCATCTAAAATCCAATCAGATATCAACACAGTACCTGGAGGCATTAGATGATCATCTCCATTTTGCATTTGTAAACTGGTAGAAATAAATGTGACTTGTGGATACCAAGAGGTCAAGTACGGCTGCTCAAATATTTTTCTTACAAAATGACGGATTTATTAGACAAATAAGTAGCCCGGCTGATGCAAAACCCCCAGTGATTGAATTTTGACGTTGAGTCAACAACAACTCGAACTACATCAGTGCTCCAAGATTTAGTTATGATGGTAGAGATTACTGAACAAATAGGAGGCAGAAATGAATACAGATTTCCTAGGATCTGCCTCTGGCACCCTCCTCTTGACATTCTCCTCCATATGGTATCCCTATTCATACTATATTCTAATTAAAGAACTGGGCTCTGTCTTATAATTTTACATGAACTTTTAAATAATTAGCCTCCTGTGCTTGTTAAAAGGGAGCGAGTCAGAGATAAAGGGAAATAAATTCCTTTAGAATCCCTCTCTGGCTTTAAAATTACCCACACGCCTTTCGTGAGGGTGTACAATGCGCGTTGCTTTATTAGGACAACATTGCAAAAGATCTGAGCTCTAATCAACTGCTGTGGTGTGACACAGAATCTTGACACACACACCCCTCCCCCATCCTTTGAGAACATATTAAAGCTTTTGTCAGTGGGGTGGATTTGAGGGTTCAGCATAAGGGGGAAATTCTTTTCACAAGCCCAAATCGCCTCTGCAAGAATTATGTTCTCCCAGGCTGGGGGAAAGCGGAATTTTTTCACGCGCAAATTGCCTCCCTCCTTATTCGCCTCCCCATCCCTTACCCCCTCCAGGTGTATGTATCGGAGAGGGTTCCCCTGTATGAGTGTTGTTAGCCGGCAGGGAGCTAGCCACGGTGCTGGAAAGCCTACGTGAACTGTGGGAAAGCAATGTTATCTTTGCTTCATTTCTTCAGCGCGTTGGAGCGTTACTTTCACTTGCTAATCACGAAGGGGCGCTTAAATAATTGAGAGTACGTTTAAGCATAAAGCAGTCAGTTTCTAATCTTTTCAAGGGAAAAGGAACTAATCTCCACCTGCTGTGAGAGCCCTTTTTTATGTATTCTCTATATTACTTCCACTCCATGCTGGACCTGATGACTCCAATTACACTTGAGCTTTGTTGAGTCCAAACACCCCCATTTCCTGGAATCTTTGTGCGTCCCTATTTTCTGTGGGTATAAACTTTGCCGTCACAGAAAGGTGGGAGCAGATGCCTACCAGATTTGGTTTGGCTGAGCCTGTAATTGCCGATGACTTTTGGAAAGGGGCGCTTTTAAAAACTCCCACAACTCTGCTTTCACTATATTGCTGCTGTTGTGTTGATTTTTAAAAGGTAAGACTCTTTCCAAGAAGTGGAACATATATTGGCCACCAAAACAATCTGGATTATTGTTTTGGTCGGGAATATATGGAGACGTGAATTATAAAGTACGCACTCAGTAGCACTGAGAAAATGAATGGTTTAATTAGCCCCTTTGGTTAATACATTATTTTGACTGAAGGGTGTTTTTATTCTGGATACAGAGGTAGGCCTATTTATAGTTTCGATAAAGTTAATTCTAGATTAATATTTCTGTAACCTATT
Organism: Chelonoidis abingdonii; assembly: GCF_003597395.2. Classification (NCBI taxonomy): domain Eukaryota; kingdom Metazoa; phylum Chordata; order Testudines; family Testudinidae; genus Chelonoidis; species Chelonoidis abingdonii. Next base: position 289,760,180 of record NC_133769.1, on the reverse strand, counting down.
TAGGATGCAAAAAATCCTGTCAAATTAACGTGAATCCTCATGTCTTGACTGCTCCCAGCAAATAACTTGCAGCACCTAATAAATCCAGATGGAGTACCTCATAGAGCCTGGTGCAGAAATAATTATTGTCCTGGCTTGTTTCATGTCAGAGGCCTCTTCGGCTCATCTGTCATGAAACCAATTTCACTTTATTTACATCCATTTGGTAGTTTAATTACTGTGCTGATGAATAGCCTGAAGGAATTAAGTTACGAGGCGCTGGAAACCTAAAGCGATAGATATATGGGTTACCTTTTAACTAGAGGGAAGGAAACGATGGTTGGTGTGTGCACCAAATTTTTAGGGTAATAAGTGCCTTTCCATGGCAAGGTAGTTTGAAAGGCAGAATCATTGAATCTCAAACCATCTATTTATCGCCATCTTGATGTAATATATTGCCTGGCAATGCTTTAACATTTTTGCAGCCTATTACAGGTTAAATCAAATCTTTATTAAAGGAAACATTTTTCTTAAAGACGATCACCTCAGTAGCTTTATGTCTAAGCACTAGATGCACTAATCATTTTTCAGACCAAAGAGGAGAAATATTAGAAGTTAGCTCTGTCTTTTAAGCTCGATTTCAACACAAGCTATTCAGCATGCGGTACCCTATACTCAATATGCTCTCTGCACTATGCGTATACATCAGAAATTGTCCCAAATGCTTTCACGCAAAGCTGTCTCTCCGTAATATACGATACTAATACATAGTATTTTAATGAGCTATATTATGGTGTGGTTTTGTGCAGTCGTATTATGACTATAGTTTCAAGATGTTTTCCCTATCCCCACGTGTGTCTTAATTGGTAAATACACTAGACTTCTCTCTGGGTATTTTAGAACATATCCAACGTGTGTGTTTTTTATATTTTGTCTGTACACGCACATTCCTAAAGAGGAAACCTAACCTTTCCGATTCTACTACATTATATGGCATATGGAGGAAATTTCGTCGTTTTCCTCCGCGTAATAACTTGCTGTTTCTGGGATCTAGTGTTCTCCAACAACATATTTTGACTAAACTGGGTTTAAAAAACACTTTATGTAGAACAAGCAAGAGCAAAAGGTATGTGGCCTCTCACCCATCATCAGAGAAAAGGAAAAGTGTAAGAGTAGCGGAATTATTATATGACTATTGATTGTGCCGTCAGGTACATGATATGGGTAAAATTTATGAGGAGCATGTGCGAGTTTGGGTGTGGGTACACGGTCATGCAAACGTTTTCTAAAAACACACGTTCAGAGCAAGAGTCACTTTTCCTCAGAAAAGGAGCTCCTCTATACTCTCGTATACAAATCATTCAGGCTACATACATGGGTACATAGCTTTTTTCCCCCTCTCTGAATAATGGGCGTGTTTAGGGGAGCGCTGTTTTGTAACATTAAACAGCAACACCTACCAGAAATTCTCTCGTCTACATTTTGAAAGTTGTTTTCAATATTAAACGTATTTTCAATATTGAAAAGTATAGGGTGCTGTTTTTCTTCTCCTTTGGACCACGCTGCACACTGAACTGGGAAGACTGACATACTTTTTCCCATGAGGCCACAGCACTTTGGGACTCAACCATTGTATTCACCGCTGAGCTTATTTAAACTAAAGAAATAACGCATTACAATGGAATATTTGGTATTTGAGGGACAGTGCGGAAGGCTGATCAGATTTATAACTGCTCGTTTATTTTTAAATAGGAGGTTATAGCGATGTTGCTATTAAAATACTTTCCTTCAGAGGCGGCTTTTCTAGGACATAAAGTTTCTGTTGTGTGGGTGGATGTAGATCTTCTTTTTCGAAGAAGTTGAGCAGGAGTTTTAAGCTAAACCTTGCGAGGGTGAAGGTACCCCACTCTTCTTAACGCTAACTATAAATGGGTCTATAAAGGACTAGATCAAAAGAGAAATCCATCTGTCTCTTCTAGATAGTTTTGTGCTTTATACTGGAGAAAATGAAAGAAGGAAGGATATAGTGAAATAGGGCGGAGTATTAAAAGCTCGCTCTCGCCCTCTCTTTGATTAATAGATCCATGTGGCTAACGGCCTGACATATGGTGTGCGAAGCAGCTTGAGATGGTACCTTAGGCATCCCCTACGGCTATTAACATATTAGAGGCTTCTGTGCAGTCAGACAGTCAGACTTCATCTAAAGCCCTGCGCAGAAAGGCTGCACCCCAGAGCTGTTTGATACAGTCTTTCAATAAAGTATAACTCTGCAATTTTAAGGGAGCTGTTCCTGGTGCTGAAGCGCTAGGGCAGAGCACTAATGAACTTAAGCAGCAAAGATCCACCACGTTCCTTATCTGAAATCCACCGTCTTAAATTCGTGCATGTGTGTGTGTGTGTGTGGTGGTGTTGTTGTTATATACACAGATACATTTAAAGCTATATACATTCTCTATGTGTGTAGATAGATAGAGACATAGATAGATATAAATGTACACACACAAACACACACACACAGTTGAATACTGCCCGTATCTAGTTCATCAGCACTATCCCATAGTTCAAAAAACAGATACATACATGAGTCTGAAGTCCTTTTATACAAGCAGTATTAACTGAGATAGCTGTACTGTTTTCAGATGTGGACGTAGTGAGAGACATCAAAATCAGCTCCACCCCTTAAAATATGGATTTTTTTTTACCAGAAAAAAAGTAGTTGCTATAAATAAAACCGATACTACAGACAACGCAGAAACGTCTTTTTATGGAACAGGGTCACATTTAAAATGCAGTAACAGCTCGGAGACAAAAAAGCAGACAGCCTCCTGCAAAGAATCTAAAAGTTGAGGAAACGCTCTTAAAACAGAATGCTTTGCAATGGGGTGTGAGAAGAGCTAATTGCTGTATATTTGGAGACGGACAATCCACACTACAGTAGCAGAGAATGTAGCAAACAGAAGGTTTATTTAATCCATTTCAGCGTTTTGACAGAAACATAAATCACGCCTTGCACTTTCCCTTTCCCCTTAGTCCCCCGTAGATAACTGCCCTGTCTCTTTTGAACTTTGTTCTGACTGTTTTGTTCGAAAATAAACGCTAACACCAGATAAACGTTCCAGCTAGCTTCGTCTTCTGATTTCTGGAAAATGGTGTTAATCAGGAGCTTTGATGTCGTTTTACTTTCAGACTGTATGCCCCAAGGCGGAAAAACGCAGAAAGGTAGCTGAGAAAGTAAATTGCCAGGAGCTAAGAGCACCCTCCCTTTCAAAATATTGTAAGTACTCCTCTTCTGTACAGTACATCAACCTGTTCCTATGCAGAAAAGCACTAGTCGGTTTTCTCCTTTGGAAACATCGCTTATTTCAGTGAGCTTAATACTAGGTGTGTATGTGCCGGTATGACCAGTTTGTAATGGGACTGAAGATAATAGGGGAAAATGCAAATGAATCTTGGAAACAGCCATTCATTTATGATCATACAAAATCCTAACTAACTGCAGATTTCCAGTGAGGAATAAACCCGGGGTTAGGCTTTAAGGATGTAGGTAAAGAATCGGAGATCTCCATGCATTTGTGTAGCCCTTAATACAAGTTCTGCATCGAGTACTTTGGGGATGTTACCATTCATTCAGCCAGGATTTATGCTTGGTAAACCCTTAAGTGGACGGCATGGCAACCCAACACATTAAAATAACAGATTCCTTTTACACAACCAATACATTTTGCATCATACATATGAGAATTTTTTCTCTCTTAGGTAGCCGGGCTTTCTACATGGGGCACTTTGTATAGGAAATTAGATCTGAAGGTGCACAATCTCAAAAGAATGCTCTCTACCGTATCTGAATAATAGTCATAGACACTGCCTTCCCCATGTCACAATTTTTAGTGTAACCCATTAAAGCAACCTAAGTCTTTTTTTAAAGCACGCAGTTCGGTTTCTGTTAGATACAGATTGCCTCTCCAGCTTTCCCTTTTCTTTTACAGCACGGCTTTAATAAAGTCACATAAGTGGTTGAAATTAACATAAATCATTATTAGTTATTAGGATTTGCTCTAAATTACTCTGTGAATATAACACCAAACCCCATCTGCCACTCCTGCTCTAGCAGCAATAGATTGCAGATAAAATAAATGTCCTTACCCCATTAGAATGTTCCTGTCTCTGTAGCCAAAAGCCAAACAAAAGCAATAAATACAGAGCTTTTTTCTCTCCACTATTCAGCTGTGACTGTTTTCATCAGCTCTTCCTCTAGAAAAGCTCGATAGCTGCCTGAAAATATTGCATTTTATATCACCAAAGGGCGATTAATATTGCATTAACTGTATTTAACATTTTTTAAGCGCGAGTAATCTGAATTGAGTAAGTTTCTGTTACTAAATACAGGGGATGTCAGAACTGGTGAAAACAACTTAAAATATCTGTATAAACAGATTATTTGTTTCATACTTTGTATTTTTTATAATGTTATGGTATAGTGTGCTCTGTTTGAAGTAGAAGAAGCCATGCTAATGGTCTATTTAAAGTATTCTGACACTGTCTGGAGACATCCAAGTCTCTGCCTTCATTAAATGTTTATTGTCAACACTTCAGTGAGTAAAAGTCTTGTGTAAGTGAATTTCCACTGCTGGATGCTGTCAACACTTTGTTTTATTCTGATCTATGTGTATGAAAGTTTGTATACATTATGCTGAAGTGAAGAGAGGCAGAGATTGTGGGATAATTAGTTACCAAACAAACTTTTGTTAGTAATTCCGTTTACATAATGACCATAATCAAGGACTAAGTTATGCATCTAGGTGTCTTGTCTTCTTTAAGCAGCCTTGCACAAAATGTATTCATGTTGACAGGCTATCCTTTCCTTCGGAAACATCTTTTTAAAAATGAAGAAGGGATCTTACACATTTTAGCTGTAGTTTACACCTTTTTGCTTGCTTTCATCCTGGGTAAGTACGTGTGTATACATCTACCCCACTCTTCATCTATAGATGTAGATATTTACAGGAGTATATCTCGTATCTGTAGTTTAGTGCTTCTCAGCATTTCCATTATTAAGCCTTATTTTCAGGAGGATTATAACTCAATCTTAGTACCCAGCACCGGAAACTGCTCTATGCCAGAGCCTTTGTAGTCAGGGGTCGGTCAGCATTTCCCCTGTAAGAAGCTATTTTGAGAGTTTTATTACCTGATTGCAAAAAAATCAGCTCCGAGTTATGGTCTTGCTACAACGTATCAACGTATCAATATAGTGTTTCTTTTTATTTATCAGATTCGGTTTAAATCCATTTGAATTTATAAAATGGTAAACGATAGACATTCTGTGGCATCGAGGTTTTTTATTATTATCGTTTTAGGAATTTTGTACAAAACAAACAACAGGACCACGTTTATTTTAAAAGAAATTCGCTTTACCCATAATCAGTGATGCCTTTGGGTATTTAGATAAAGAAACTTTAAAGACTCATCATAATGTTGCAAGAGGGACTAGTATGCACAGCTACTATTTACCATAAGGATTTTGGACAGGAGATATAGTGCATAGTTTGTGCAGCGTATTTTTGCATATGCAAATTTCTTGTTCACGTGCTCAGTCATTAAACTATCAGACAAGGATCTGCAGTTTAAATGTCAATAAATTCGCATTGACACATTAGACTGCAAGGAACTATTAAGGTCCATCATGCTCGTAATCCCTGGATTAAGATTCTCCAAAAGTCTGCATTGCCTCAATAGACTGGAAAGGACTCCTTCAGATCCGTTACCCCGGTGTCAATGATCTGAGAGCTTTAAAAGTGCCTCTTGTACGCTTCAAGTGAGCTGCTGCTTCTGTAGTTTCTTACCACTCGTAAACAAAAACAAAGGAAATTAAAACTCAGGTCCGTGTTAAACCAAGGTTAAAGTCCTGTTTAAACTAGCAAAAGCAAATTGATATCAGTTAAAGACAGATATACAGCCATTAGTGGCATGCTTGGGCCAAATTAATTCCTGGTGTAATTCCATCGCTTTCGCCTGAGTTACACCAAGATCAAAGCTGGCCCCGTTTGCCTTGGTATTGTTATCAGTGGAGCAACATTAGATCTCCTGCAGTGCCTAATCACAAAGGGCAGGTTAAGGTTGAGGTGGAATCTTAACGCTGACTTTCACTGACTTTGGAGGTGTATAAATCAAATGCTTCATACTACGCCCGGTTTATCCTGCAGCCCTTACTCAGACCAAAGTCTAGCGGGATGGAATGGTTGTGTACAAGACACACACTTAAAACCTTCAGACCAGGCATATTACAGACTCTAACTGATAGGGGCTTGCCTGGTTAGGTAGGGACTGAAAGTTCCAGCCCTTTGTGTCAAAATCCTTTCTTTATCCGAATGGTGCAAAGCCAACAGTTCTCTGGTGACTAGCTGCGGGCGTGTAGAAACACTCTCTGCCAGCGTAGAAACACTTGCGTTGTGTTGTTGTCTGTTTGCTCAATCAAATATTAATCTGTGAGCTCCTCTTTCAGGTTAACTTTACACAGTGGAACTTTTTGATTTGCCGTGTTATAGATAGCTGATTGCTATTTGTCACACTCGAATCAGATTCCAGTAGAAATGATCTACAACCATATAAAAATCAAAACGACTCTCCCTACAAACCAAGTCTGTTTCACATTCTAGGTTTTCAAAGAACAATGTTTTCCAAAAGCTAGGTGGGGGGGGGGTCTGCAGCACGCCTCCCATCAAGCTGTCTTGACAACAATTACTAAAGTTTTTAATTAGCCTCTTGTTATAATTCATTTTATTAATTTTCGAAATCTCAGCCCATGAATTATTAAAGGCGGCTCTGTAATTGTATTTGCGGCCATCCTTTTGTAGTGCACGTGATAGAAAACTGCTCTGCAGACCCATCGCTCTTCTGGCATAGGGCCCATTTATACTGAGGATGGAGAAGGGGCCTAGGCAGCAGTGAGCTCTAATATTTTATCAACTATTAAATAACATAATTACTGATAATAATATGCTTGTCTCGCAGGTGGAAATAGGTTCCCATGCGAATTGGAATTCTGCTGCTGATATTTTAAAGTCAATTACGCTTTTCTCCTCTTTTTGAATCAGCAGGTAAATATAATAAAAGCTTTAAAAAGACATCGGCTGCAAAGCAAGACCTAAATAACTGGAGGGATTTAAAATCGTTTGGGAAAAGTCGGAATAACAGAGGGCAGCCGCAGTAGTATTAGCTTTATGCGATCAAGTCCGTCAGAGTTAAAATAATTATCTTTCGACAAATCTGTCTCTGTTTGGAGGGAAGAGGGAATGCGTCGGTGGGAAGGGGGGGGGGGGAGAGTATAGACTATAAAAACTGTGCTGTAGGACACTTCATTCTCCTTCTGGAGAGCCTTTTACTTGTTGAACCAGGACCGAATTAGTCTTAATATCACAGAGAGTAAAAATCAATACTATCATGGCAGTGGATGTCTATTATTCATTTATGATGGTCTAATCTAAGTTGAAAGCAATTGAAGAACAAGCGTTAAACAGAAATTCCAGAAGTCAGTCTAGGTTTTAAGGAGGTGGCTGGGAAATCAGACCAGGAAATCGACAAGGTATAGCAAATGTGGAAAATATGAAACTAAAGAGGCTACGGTACCAAAGTTTCCTCACCCTTCCACGGCAGGGGTCACAGGTTCTGAACTTGATAGAAGTTCTGAAGCTATTAGGTTGTATATTCTAGAATAGATCCGCAACATTTTCCAGCCTGGAGAATAATTCAAACTTTTTAGCAACAAAGTTGAGTTCCCCGCTCAGGAGATTATATATTTATTGACAATATATTGGAATGGATTTTCGCCCTCTTCAGCCTTTTTAAAGAAGCAAAAGTTTAAACTATCATTGTGACCTGTTTCCCTCCACACCCGGGACTATTTTGAGTGAGTTGGTTAAAAAGGCCTCATTGATACTTGGGTTTCTGTCGTGAAATTTTCAGATCCATTCAACAGAAAACAGAGCATTCTGGTTTTGCACAGTTTCCTACCATAAAAAATAGGAAACTCTGCAAAGCTGTCCTTTTTTTTTCCTTTTCATAATCTGTTTTATTAACATAGTATTTTCTTTGTACTCGATAAGGATTGTACTTAATACAAAACAAACTTCTTTACTTTTCAATACATACATTGGTCATTGTTGTATAATACAAACGTGTTGTTCTCTAACATTTCAGTTTTGGGGAAGATTAAAAAAAAGTTTGTAATTTATTGTATTTGTTCATTCCTGACTCTCCAAAAATGATAGCCGGTAATACTTTTCTATAAAATAATATTTTTTACAAATGCATTTATTAAAAATTCTGATGACATTTCAAGTTAATAACACAGAAACAAGTCAATTTCCGGTGGAGGAGATCTATTTTTTTAAAAAATACCTTTAGTGCTTTTGTTTTTAACATCAACAGTTGCTTAAAATCACAGCTTTTTGAACGTTTTATTCTTTACTGAACATCACGTTAAGTGTTTTGATTCACAGATTTACCGGCAAAATTAAAAAGATTTGGCTAAAATATGCCTACAGAAGAAATAATCCCAGCTATTAAGTAACTTTTTACATTTGGCATATGATCTAGTCACAGGTCATCAGAAAAGAAAAAGGTTCTTTGATCACTTGAAGCAGTAGGTGGCATCCTATACGTTCCTAATGAACAATTGCATTTACAACGTCAGGAGAGATCAGTTTATGATTTTCATATTTATTAACACAAAATAAAAATAAAATATTTTGTTACATAATTAAGTGCAATTAGGCCAGTCAGAACAACATATAAACCTGAAAGCACCAAGCTTTTTTTTCTTTACACATATTTTGTCGGTGCATAATCCTTTCCAGCAAACTGAAAAGAAATACTTCAGAAGTCCTTTTTAATTTTACCTTGATTTATATTTTCTGCAGTTATAGAATAAACTTCAAGAAACACACGCAGCTAATATATAGTTAATTTTATTCAGAGCACCGATTTTCACATCAGAGCTATCTCAAAGTAATGATTTCTGAATTTAGCAGAAAAATACATCTCTCACTATTTTTATTTTTTGGTAGAATTAGTATTTGTCTAACGGCTATACCTTGAATTTATCAGCCGTGCCTCAGAAATAAACAAAAAAAAGATGCACCCAATAATAAACTATTCTGTTTTCATGTTTGTTTTATTTGTAAGTGTGCTGGGACTTATCTCCCTGTTGTATTTTGTGTTACAGAAATATTTCTGAAAGAAATAAAAGTAATATAGTAAAGACACAACCAAGGAGAAAGCTCAGCAAACATACATGGACAGGTAGATAATTCAGTGAGACATTTCAGGATCCACACGTGGTTGCAGTTTGTAACCATTTTTTGTGCATGTGTGTGTTGCATTAACGAAAATATTTACAATCATCTTCCTTTTTTTAAAAAAAAATCTAAATACAAGAACGTGACAAGAATGTTTGTGTTTTCGGTGAAAACAGGCAGTAAACTGTGAAATTACACCATCCACAAAAGGTTCTACCAGAAGCTACTCTATTTTTAGTGCTCAGTTTCAAAATGCATAGAATGTTTGCGCTGCAAACAATGATACACAAAATAATTAAATAAATAATCAAACAAATAAATAAATAATAGCGAGACCTTATCACGGATCTTTCTGTGCCTTTTTTTAGGTCATGCATGATTTCAGTCTTTGTTTGTTTTAAACAGCAGGGCGTTTTCTTTTCAGAAATGCCTTGTTATTAAAGCCTTTCCAGTAACACCAGACCCAGTGAATGTCTTTTGCACACAGCTGGTATTTTATCCAACGAGCTCTGGCCCCCCACCCCCATTCCCGAGATATAATGCACCTTTATCTTTAATAATATGGAATAATTACTCTGCATTCCAATTTGGGAGACTGTGATAGTGCAAATGTAACCATACAAAACAATTCCTCTACCTAACGTTTATTTACAATAAACGATTTTTAAACCCAAATGTTTCCCCCTTCAACATGCAGACCCCGCAGAAATAAATGTTTCAAATCCTGCCTCTTTACATTGGTGATTTCGCTTACCTACTTATGCAGAATAAACCCTGTTACTAATAGGAACCCTTCTACCACCGCAATCCTCTAAACCTCTCCAGCAGATTTAGAAGAGATGCCAGAGGGGAAGGACACATTTAACCCCGAGACTTAATGACTCAGAGCATGTTTTCTTCTAACGTTAACAGGGCAGCCAGGGCAGTATAACAGCCAATGTATGCATTGTATCTCTAGCTAGATGTATCTCTATAGAGATATGGATCTCTCGCTCTAGATATAAACACAAAGCACACACAGGGAGGAAAAGGAACAAAGGGGCAAGTAACTTTTTATACAGCTAGTTATAAAAATGGTTGGCTTCCCTAGCAGAGGGAGGGCGGAAGAAAGGGAAAATGTCTCGGAGTATAAAGCCTGTGACTGAGCATTCACTCTCTGCTCTTAGCTAGCTAGTGTTAAAGAAACAAGGGCCAGAATCTCTCCCTCTCCCCGCTCACTCCCCAAGCCGTCCGAACCGAATTGGGAACTGCAAAAACATCCCTCTCCAAACCCCCAGTAACACAGAGAAGAACCATCACGAAGCCTCATTAAAAACAGTTAAAACCAAAAGAACAAAAAAAGAGACCCAAACAAAAACAATGAGCATCATCACCAATAGTTTCACCTTCTGGGTTGTGTTTTTTTTCCTTTTAAAATTGGTGACTCGGGGTTTTTAATGTATTTATTTGTAAGTTTTGTGTGTGTCTCTGTGTGTTTACGCTTGAATTGTTCTCGCTCTCTCTTCCTGTAAAGGGGGCGATTAGCCTGCAGAAGTGCCCCCCATGGATTCCTAGAGCATTTACTTTTGCTCTTCTTCTGGTTGTTCTCGTTTCTTTTCCTTTAATTTTTTTTCTCTCCCCTACATTGTTCCTTGGTCCCCAGGAGATTTTGAGAATGTCTCTGATCAAGCAAGAAGTCCAGTGGCTCCTCCAGCCCCCTCGCCCTTTCCACAATCTCCCCTCCCACTCGCACCCCCCCATCTCCCTCCCTTCACTTCCAGCCCCACAACAGCCCCCTCTCGGTCCCCTCCCTTCGCCCACACTCCAGGGGATGGAAACTTGGCGCGTTGGTTTTGTTGGCTTGTTTAGTAGGTGGCGGAAAATTTCATCCTTTTTTGCTTCTGTCTCTGGTTGCAAAACCAAACCCGCACCACGTTCTTTTTCAGGTCCAATTTCTCGGCGATGGCGGCGATCTTCTCGGAGGAGGGCCGGGGCTGCACGGCGAAGTACGCCTCCAGGGAGCGCTTCTCCGGGGCGGCGATGGAAGTCCGCTTGCGCTTCTTCTCGCCCCCGTTGAAGAGCTCGGGCTTGTTCATTTTCTCGCGCTGGGCGCCCTCGGCCTCCTCCAGCCAGGCCTGCAGGATGGGCTTGAGCGCGATCATGTTGTTGTGGGACAGGGTGAGCGACTCGAAGCGGCAGATGGTGCTCTGGCTCAGCGAGCCCACGCCGGGGATCTTCAGGTTGGCCAGGGCCGAGCCCACGTCGGCCTGGGTCACGCCCAGCTTGATCCGCCGCTGCTTGAAGCGCTCGGCGAAGGCCTCCAGCTCCCGGGGGTCCGTGTCCGAGTCGCAGATGGAGGCCAGGCCGGCCGCCCCCACCACCGCCGAGGCCACTTGCCCCGCCGCGCCGTGGTGAGCGGCCACCAGCCCCGGGTGGGGCAGGCCCGAGGGCATGTTCATGGCGGCCGGGTGCGACAGGTGGCCCAGGCCGTGCATGTGCGAGTGGGGATGGGCCGAGGTGGAGATCAAGCCCCCCCCGCCGCCGCCGCCTCCGCCGCCTCCTCCTCCGCCGCCGCCGCCTCCGCCCCCGCCGGCCCCTTCGTGGCCCCCGCCGCCGGCCATGAGCGCCAGCGACGGGGAGGTGATGTGGTCCAGCAGGTCTCCGGGCTCCAGCGCCTGGTGGTGATGGTGGTGGTGGTGGTGGTGGTGCGCCAGCGGCACGGTGGAGGTGGAGGTGCACGGCACGCTGTTCATGGTGTGGTAGGTGGCGTCCGGCTTGAAGGGGTGGCTCTTGCCCTGGGACACGGCGATGTCGACGGCCGCCAGAGCCTCGGCCCGGGCCAGCAGGGTCTCATCTAGGCTGGCGAAGATATTGCTCTGCAACTGCAATCGACACAAAAGGGGGGAGCATAGGGGGGCAGAAAGGAGAGTGGGGTGGGAGAGAGACGCGGGAGCGGGGTAATAAAAGGGCAAACGCAGTGGAGAGAGGGGAGGCGAATTGGGGCAGAGAGAAGAGAGTAAAGTGGGGGTGGGGAAAGCAGGGGCAGATGGGGGAATATAGTGAGGGAGACAGGGCAGGAGGGAACAGAAAGGGGGGAACAAGCCGGGGGGGGGAGAAGAGAGAATCACAGGGGAGCCCAAGGAGAGAGGAAGTGAGGGAATGGGGGAGCCGAGAGAGGGGCGAATACAAGGGAGAGAGCAGGGAGTGGAAGAGAAAATAAAGAGAGGAGGAAGGTGGGAAGAAAGAGAGGAGGAAGCAGGGCAAGGAGTGGAGGAGAGCAGCAAAGGAGGGAGCAGGGAGAGGAGGGAACCAAAAAGCGGAGGAAAGTGAAAGGAGGGGGGCAAAGGAAAAGAAAAGAAAGGAGAAGAAGAAATGGATATGTAACTCTCAGCTGGGGAATTGTGTCAAACACCAGCGCGCATAAAGAACATTCCTTTCAGAGGCCGAGTCATAAAAATTAATACCGAAAGTGGAGGAAGTCGGAGACTCGTGCGAACACCGCTTTCAAAAAAGATCACAGGCGCTCAGATGATTGCAGAGGAGGACATGAAAAAAACATTAAGCGCCGCTTATCAAAATGTGCCTCGCAGCGGTTTTTTTATTAATGCACATACATGCAGTATACAGGGGGAGAGAGAGAGAGGGAGAGAGATGCAGCGGCTTGCCCCTTACCGGTGGAGTTGGTAGACAGGCTCTTCTTATTGCTTCCGAGCTGGAGTGCAGCGAGGGGTACTTGTGTTCAGGTAGGGTGGGATGCATGGCAAAATGCGGCTGTTTGCTGTTCATGGACATCATCTTGAAGGCTTGGCATGTAAATCCACAAACACTCCTGAAGTAAGAGGAAAAGTGCTCTCCGGGCGCTCTCCGGGATGAGGGTGCAGCGGCAGATCCCACTGCTGGTGCCGCTGTTTCTTGGCGCTCCCTTTGACCGCACAGTGAGACTCCCTCCAGCCCTCTCGGTCTCACTTATCTGTCTGCTCTATCCTAGCGCTGGGCTGAGATGCGCTCTGCTTACACCTGAGCCCCACATCTCGTGGCTACGGACCGACAGACTCTCGCGAGAGCTTGGCGCTCCGGCTTTGATAGACATCAGCTGTCACCCCCTGCCTCCTCCTCCCCGCCTCCCGCTCTCTCCCTCCCCGCGCCTTGTTGCATCTCCTTGCGCGTTTGCACGTCTAGCCGGTGCCGGAGTTTGAGAGCTGCTCTTATAACGACCACCAGAAAGGACAGTGCAGGTGTTACACCTGTAGCTGCAACACATGCGCATTGCTCGCCTTTCTAATCGGACACAGAGACACCAACGTGCGCATCTATGTATTATGTGCCAGCATGTCCATCTGCGTATAATATACGTACATGTATACATGCCCAGATCTTACATGCAATACAATGCAGTGTGCATGTCTCTATAGCTGTCTCTGACTTTGTGCATGATTAGGTGCTGGTACCTGTAATGTGCAGATCTGATTTTATACCTGGTTTATACATGGTGTCTAATTACATATATATGATTACATAATCATTATTTAAAATAACTGGATTCTAGCCAAAGAGATGTTAATTTCCTGTGCTCCTGTGCAGTCCTTCAGAGAGACTCTCAACACAGAAAGTGACAGTTTTCCAGCGTAAGCCTGTTACTTTTAAGAATTCTAAATAAGCTCCTTGAGAACAATCATTGCGACAGACATTGGTTTGAAGCAGTCAGGGTCTATTGATTTCCATATAATTTCATTTCTCCCCCATCTAGTTTTGTTGCAAACGTTATTGTGTCAGGCACCGCTAGTGACAGCCACTTAGCTCACAAGGAGCATGTGCTTTCTACGTGGGAAACACTGTTGAAATGAAATTGTGCATTTCCTTTTTTGCAGCCTGTAAAATCTCTCTTCTTTAATCGTGCGAAAACCCACATCTCACTCCAGCATGACTTGAAGCATACAATAATCACAAAGCCTTTTTATTTTTAAAACTACGAGTAGTTTGGTTCTTTTTATGAAGAGAGAACACAGGGAAACTAGTCTGAATCGCCTTCATAGGCATTACTGCAGAAAGGAAAAGGAGGAAGAGGCTGGAAAATAACCTTGTTGGAATTCTTTTTTGTCTGTGTTTCTCCTCAGTTTTATTGTTGCATTTAAATGAAACGGTTAGGAAAAAAGAATAGAATAATGATTCGCAAATATATTGATGACTAATATTTTGGGTTATGGCCCGATCTTTTCTAGAGTGGAATTCTTAAGTTAACTATATGTAGTTAAAACTGGTGGCAGGCAAATCCTTTAATTAACCAACCTGTAAAATTGTCTCTCATGTTTATGATCAACAACTGGGATTAATCTGAATCCGAAGGGAACAACACAGGTGATGCCAGTCCATTGGGGCACTCTAATGATAACCCTGGGTGATAGCCCAGATGTTATCGCGTCTGCTCCAGCAGTGATAAAGACAGGCACCAGGAAAAAGCAGCCGGGTGTTTGTTTGATGCAGTGATCTGATAACCGATCTGCCATGTGTCACCCTTATAGAGTGCCGGAATAGCTGTATCTCTCAAGCTCTGAGATTCGTCTATGTACATATATACATGTTCGTATACTATGCATATACATATACCCCTCTCAAACACACACAGAGAACATATTAAAATCCCAAGTAAAGTCCACATTTGTCGTCATATGTCTTTCTCCAGTTTCTCATCCCGCCTGAGAAGAAAGAAAGAAAGATGTTCAATTACTTGTACGAGAGAAAGCCGGTCTCCAGCCATTATTGTGTCCCCAGGGACTGCTAAATGCAACTCTATCTAGGAGGGGGGATGAACTAGAAACTGGCAATTCTGGTTTTAAGGGGGGAAACCTGTATCGAAATCATTGTTTAAGAGGAACAGTATAATAAGTAACATGCTTTTATTAACAATTCATGATTTACCCTAGCTTTTTGAGCTGCCTTGTTTTGTAAATTGAAGATCAGCAAATGGGGAAAGGGTGCATTTGATACATTGTTTTGAAGTGAGACGCGGATGGAAAATGCGTGCTGGAGCCTGATGCAAACCAACCCGCATTCCTTTGCTAGTAGAATAGATATAACTGTAAACCAATCAGCCACACAAAGATAATGGGCTTCTCACCTGACGCTGAAGATGGAGACACTCAGAGCTGGACAAATTTATCTGGTTAGCCAGAACGCTGGCCAAGTACACTCACCAGTGTACATCGGTAGAGGGAACGCTCAGTGTAAATGAAGATTGTTCAAGTGATGATAAAAGGAGGAGAAAAAGACATATATTGTCTATGGATTATTCCATGGGCTTTATTTTTCCCCTTCTCGCAAGCCAAGATATCATATAGCATGTTCTCCAGATAGCTCATTAGTGATAAACAGAGCTAGATATGGTTGGCCCACACCTGTTTAGTAGTTCTATTTCTTATACTCATCAACTACAGTGGCTTTTTTAAGGGCATGCGGGAGAAAGGAAAGAACCTGTGCCTAGAGGAAGGTGGTGGTGGCCGTTAAGAACTTGCATACCAGGAGACAGTCCACTAAAAATAATGAAATCTGTAAGTGAGGCAGAGCCACGCTCTCTTCTCTCTCTTTTCTCTTTGGCTACCAATTCTGAGGTTGCTCATCACACCACAGATTCTGGGCTCCTGATTGTAAACCCTTAACTTCTTACCTCTACAGCAGCCTTCCGTGAGCTTTCGACCATTATTCAGAAGACCCCTAGTGTCATTAATAATATCATCCTTCGGTTTTGGCTGGTTGGGAAATACTCATATAGTAGCGATTGCAACACTTCTAGATAGCTCCTGCATTGTAGACAGGCCAGCTTGGGTTGCCACAAACCAATACATTTATTCACAGTTATAAGTAGAGAATATAGCCTTGGGCATATCTGCCCTGGGTGAAAAGGCATACAAGAGACGTTGATTTGGGGCAGCTTTTGCTTTGAAGTTTACCAGGTGGACCAGCAACTCATGTTCCTTTTGGTCCATTTATTTCCCTTTACTTCGAAAAGCTCAGCCTTGACTCTTTCTTCCTGCAACTTCATCTCAATGATTTAGCCCCAGAGGAATATTATTAAGGGTTTTAATGTTAGGACTGGCTTAGGAACTACTGTTTCTACCAGCACACGTAACATCTGTTCGAAGCCAATGGTTTCTGTTCTTTCTGTTCCAGGTCTTCCTGGAGCGCTAACAACCTAGCGCAGGAACGGGTGAAATGGATAGTATGCCTGGGAAGTATGTCAGCATAACGCCTGTTGGTTTACTCAGATTGGCAAGCACCAGTGGAAGTACAGCTTCTACCTGGCTGTAGATGCATTGCAGGCTAGTTATAGTGCACTCTTTTGTTACAAATAGTCTTGGGCATAATTTTTGTGCAAAAATCCCATGCAGTAGGTGGGGAGTGTGTTATAATCGAAGATCTCGCAGGTACTTGACATGTTTTTCAGGAGCTTTTTTGTGCTGGACAGTTCCCCATTGATACGGGACCCCATGCTGCCTCATGCCCTGTTCACTCAAGTTTGATAGTTCCAGAATCTGTAAAAGACAATTGAATTTAGGGCTTATCCTCCGACCCTGCCATGCTAATGTACATTCGGCAACAGGGGTCTGGATAATGTTCTGTAGTGGCCAACTTTTGTCCTGCCCTTCTTTTTATTATGTTGGAGTCTTCAGACATTGAACATAGTTTCAAAGTTTAAGACTCAATCAACTCTTTCTTCTCTGATCTCTTCCTAACAGAGGCCAAGAGCGGGAGTGGAAGGTAGAGAGAGGCGAGACTTTCACATTTGTTTTAGTCTCAAAAATTATTTGAGTCTCCGTGGCTCCTCGCGTATAATAATAAAACAAAGGGCTGAATCAAAAGATAAACCAAGCCTCATTCGTAGTACTTTGGGTACTTTTGTGAAGAGTGGGATGGGAGTGGAGGCAGGGGAGGAAGAGAGAACGTTTCAAAGGGATGTTTTAAACCGCAATCCTCTTTCGGTCCCTCAGAGAAAGCCTAAAATGAGAAAATAGAAAAGAGAAAGCCTAAAATGAGCCCAATCCTGCTTCCACTGAGATAAGTGTCAAAACTACCACGTTTTTCAATGGGCGCAGGATCCAGCCGATTGTGGTGTTGTGCACTTCAAATTTCACTCCTCTCTTTGCTGGCTTTGTGAGCAAATACGTCTAGGTTGAGTTGTTGCTCTGTTCTCAGTGCACCTCTTCTTCGTTTTCCAGTTTCTGTGAGTCACCAACACAGCCCCAGGCTACACCTGCAAATACACATACCTATCCACACAGAAAGTCAGTCAGTCTCTCTCCCGATCTCAGATCGCAGAGGTATGGACATCTCACGGGCCTGGCAATATATTTTATTTTATTTTAATATTCGCTGTTATTCCTATTCCTAGTGGGTACTTCCATTCTCATGAATACTGATGGTAATAAACTTGCAAGTTCCGAGCATGAGTTCACTGGAGATATGACCATGCTGTAGCTCCACTTTTATGGGCAAACATACTCGATAAAGGGACGCATATCTATCTATCTACCTAGCTATGCATTTACTTGTCTCTGGTACTTTTCTCCTGTTTCAAATGTAAGAAATAGGCAGATTTCCTTAATTGACTGCACTGCCTATCCCGAAAGCTAATAAAGTAAACCCCCCATTCCCACAGTAAAACGATGTATAAATTAATTACTGTAACCCATTGTATTTGATTTCCCTTTTTAGGATTCCCAAAAGATGAATATACTAAAGCTTGGGATATTAACCTCTAATGTCTCCTCATACTTTGCTATATATTCTGACTTTAAAGAAAAAGTCATTTAGGGGTTTCTAGAAGATCCTGCATTAATCTCTGGTGCAGTTTTACTTCAAGAATTAGATTGACTTTTTATTTGCGCTACCTTAAAATTTCTCTGCGTGGTGGTGGTAGCACTAAAAGCAAGCCCAGGGTACCTGTGTTATTTGGAAAGGTTTACTGAAAGTCAATGTCCCATTTAGCATAAAAACTATTCTCTCTTTAGATGATTAAACTAACCTACCTTGGGGAAAAAAAAAAGCCCTATGGGTGAATGCACAAAAAGTATTTCCATGTCCTAATGAGGACTTTCCTTACATCAGCAAAGACCTGCTAATTACTGATGTACAAGCTGCAATAATTGCTTTTGCAGCCAAAGTGTAGAATGTTGTCATATTAAAAATTGAAACTCTTGATTGTGAGTTAGGTCCCAAGGTAATTCAGAACGTCCCTTTTCGGGAGAACAACGGGGCTGGAGGAGCTAGTTCTGGGTCCAGTAGAAAATATTGCCGTTCTAGCTCTGTCTGGTAAAGTTTCTGGTTACTATTTTTAAGTGATATATGCTAATTAAAAGGTACACTGTGAAGGGCCTGCAGCATAAAAGTCTCTAGCTCACTTTACACTTCAGCATCATTTAAGCACCATCGGTAAATGTACCGCTGATTTTTAACATATATATAATACAAACAGAGAATTGAACACTCTCTGCTTCATCTCCCTTAGACTGCGCTCCCTTACAACATCCCTACCGTGTCTATCCCGTAGCTACTGGTTTTCTTACATAAGAAACGACTCAGAGAGGGGCTTGTAGAGGGGGAGAAGGTCGATCAGAAGTTAAATCTAAAGGCACTCTGAAATCTGTTCAATTGCCAAAATACAGAGCGATGCGCTCGCCTCCCAGTCTCTGCACAAATCAAAGCACGTTCCGAGGGGCTGGGAAATAGTTGCCTTGTCATGTAACACATTGCCCTGATTTATTATAAAATTTTAACGAAATCATGCATATTTTAACAGCCTTTAATCACTGCATGAAAATTTAATTCATGAACTGGAGCGCGTTTAAATAAATGAAGTGTTAATTCATTAGGATTAATTAATTTGTTAAAGGTTTGTGTGCAAGGTTAAGGTGGAAGAAAAACTCTTTGTTAGTTTCGTGTCTTAATCACTAGGTTTTGTTGGCAGTTTAAAAAAAAAAAGATTTCTGTGCTGCTCATGAGGCGGGGAAGGGATGGGGACCAGAGGCGAGAGAACTGAGCTCGCATTGAGTCAGTGAAAGCACCACACAGAGGGAAGTTTGCTGTAGATACAAGGGGTGAAGAGTGTAACTTTTAGCCCAAACTTAGACATGGCGGGACTATAAGGTGTAGACAGCTGGGCCAGCTTTAGTGACATTGTTGATTTGGGGATGGGGATGGAGAAGTAAGGAACTCCTTCCTGTTTGCCTGAGTGCTGATGAAAGAATCTACTCCAGACTAGCCCAAGGCTACACTAGCCCAGCTTTGCATAAACTGGGCGAGAACCCACTAAGCAGAGAGCCTACCGCATCTACAAATGGATATTTTCTTCCTTCTGTATAAAGGTCCTGTTTTGAAGGGGGAAACTAAGTACCAGAGATAGTACACAAGGAAAGGGGGCAATAATAAAAAGACAGAGATATGGCCCTACTTCCACTCACCCTTGATCCGTGTTAGTTCTTTCAAAAGGAATACCCTTGTAATTTTGGGGGCACAGTTAAAAGGGCTTATTTAAAATTATGCTTTTACACAATTTAACCTCATTAGAAAATATTACCAAAGTGTTTGGCCTTGCAGTTCTTAGGGAATTAAAAAAAAAAGACTAAACTCATTTTTTGAGGGGCTGTAACCCAGACTGAGGCACTAAGATGTGTGTAAAAATGAAATTGACTCGAAATAAAAGTGAACCAGGCTCCTCTCTCTTCATTCTAGCCCAAGTGTTATGCAAAAAAAGTGAAACACTGCCCTCACCATAAGCTAATAGGAAGTTGTTACAATTGACATTTGCTTGTCCTATTTATATACATAAAATCTGCTGCTCTCCCTAAGCATTCTGGTATTTGCTAGACAGCAGGCACACAAGCATGTGAAAGCAACCTGTTAAAGTAGGAGATACCAGAATCCTGAAAATAATTCTCAAACTTGATTTGCTTCTCTGGGGTTGCTCCCTTCCAGCACCTCTCTCCCCGCTTTCCTCCCTTTTCCATCTTACCCAACCCTCTCTCACACACAGGTCTTTCCTACCTCTCTTTCTCCCCTCCCTTCCATCACTAAACCTCTTCATCTGAAGAGCAGTCTGTAAAAATGTATTCAGGGGAAGGGCTTGATACAACCACTACAACAGCAGAGGGAAAACTAAAATTTATTAAACCAACTGTTTGAATTACATCACTTGTACTGTATATTGGTGTACTCACTCTTTTGTGCAAGCCTATAGTAGTATGTAGGCCAAGAGAAGGAGAGAGTTGGAACCTTGCCCACAAAGCTGTTTTTTTTTACATTGAAGTCACAGCCCTACATGAGTAGCTTAGGTCACCAAGTTTCTAACACACCACACCCTCCAAGGCTTCACTAAGATCATCTGTGCAGGTGTTCTAAAGTGCTTCTGGAACATAGGATCAAAAGTACAGCCTTCAAATATCTGCTAATGGTAAGAAGCCAGTTGGGCAACTCTCACCTCTAGCCAACACCATCTTTCAATCTACTACTTTGACTGGTATAAAATTTTTTTAAAGAATCTTATTTTGTAAGCCAAACACTTACAAAATTGATCAAAACAAACAAAAAAAAAATGAAAAAAGACCTTGGAGAGCGCTTCCCCCAGTAGCAGGAACATAGTTAATTGCAGGAGTCAATGAACAGCTTTGATTTAGTGATGAGTAGCAGTAAAGCCAGGTTCCTTTAGAATACAGGTGGCATTCACTTTTAAACAAAGAGAAAAGGAAAGACCTACTTCCTATGTTGACTAGAGAAAGGATTGGTGCTAATGATGCTCTCTGGCCACCTCTTCTCTGAAGACCATATTGCCATGTATGGTCTGTACACCAAAAGAGGAAAAGGGAACAGGGATATCTCCCTCACTGCCACTGAAAATTTGGAAATTACATATCTTGTGCAATAAGCTAACCCACATAGTTACAAGTTAACTTGTAACTGTCTATTTACTGACTGCTACTGTACACAGCAGAATTAAAGATTTTAACAGAGCTTGTTTCAGCAGGACCTAGCCTGACTTAGAAAAAAACTTTGTAGAACTTAAGAATATTTTCTTAGTAAGCTGCAGGCCAGCTGTCTATTTCTTGTTGTTAGATCAAAGCCCACAACAGTTTAATTTGTGTCAGATCTTGTGAGAGTGAGAGAGACAGAGAGAGAGTCTACATGTTCTTACTTAACTATATGTAAGAACAGTTTAACTTGTATTTAAATACATTTGTGAAAAACATTAAATATAGCCAAAGACTGGATGAGAGGAGCAATAAAAAGCCTGAAGAATACAAAACTTATAAACAATTAACACATTTTATGTTATTTTCAATTGTGTAAAAAAAGAGTTGTTTCACTGTATGTGATTTAATGTATAGGCTGTACATGTCACCAATACTTTCTGTAAACTTTAAATCAAAAAGGAGTTGCTTATATATTACTATTTATTGACATAGCACCCTTAAGTGTGGTAGGTGTTTTACAGAGACAAGGTGAAGTAATATCTTTTATTGGACCAACCTCTGTTGTTGAGAGAGACAAGCTGAGCCCAGGCTCCAGCCTGAGTCCAAATGTCTACACCACAGTTAAACAGGGGCCAGCAGTGGGAGTTTAATTGCAGTGCAGACATACCCTAGGACTACTAAGTGCATAAAAGTGAAGCATGTACTTCAGTTTGCAGAGTATTAAGGGGCTGAGGTGGATAAGACAGAAAGGGATACAAGTTTAAACCTTTGCCCATTTACCACTTTTTTTAGTTCTTAACGTCTCTTCCATTTGCATGACTAAAACTAAACAGTGTCTATCAAAAAATGCTGCCTAAAAATCAAATCACCAGGATTACCCACACAATAAATATTTTTATGTATTCTGACTTGAATTTAGATAAGACACCAGCAACCATTCATGTTGTTACTTAACCCTATCAACAAAAGGTAAAATGATATCGTGTAAAACAAACTGAATGGATTCCGAAGTGCAAAATTTACATTTCAAAGACCCAAGGGCTTGGTCATACAACCAGAAAAGAATCAAAATAAAAATTAACCCCAGCATTTGGCAATTGCATGTGTGCTTGCATGACTTACAAACAGTGCAATGGTATTTTAAACAGAAGGTAAATGTGGTCTCTGAAAAAAGCGCTAACACAAAAGTAATCCTGTGATTTACATAATTAACTAGGGACAGCCAGAATTAGTGTCCAGAACAGGATGGCCCCTTAATTTTTGAACTGTATAAATTAAGACTATACATTAACAAACATTCCTTTTCTTGGAGGATTGACCCAGCATCAGCTACAGTCAGAGGTGCTATGGAATAGGCTGGTGTTTGGTACTGGGGCTTGTAGCTGCAGCTGGGATATCGTGTTTGTGGCACTGGTGACCATTTTGGAACAGATATTTGTACATAAGTAAAGCCACACTTGTTGCTGAACATGTTCATAGAAAATGCAAAATATATTCTAGGTCCAACTGTTGACAGAACTACAATATTTTTATTATAGTGTTAGTCCAAAGAGTTTCCAGCTGTTTATCCCTCTAATCAGGTGAGCTAAAGACAGTTTATGGATTTCTTGTCCTTGATCCATCGATAGACATGATCTGCCCATTTGTAAGAAATGTCATCCTGGGGTCCATTTAGAATGACAATTCCATGTCTAAGATAAAAAGCATATTTAAAATTTTAAACACAATAAAGTATATGGTAATACAAAGAGACCAATCTTGCTTTGCTGCTTAATTGGTCTCCTTTCTGTAGCAGATCATCAGATTATGTTGACCTATTCAGTACTTAATAGAAAAGTCATCTCCAGAAAGGCTGAAACCGATTTCCACCAACTGCATTGACGCTGACACCAGAATGGCAATGCCTCCAACAGGGAGGGGGAAGATGTGAATTTATTCAAAAATTGTAACCCAAGTTTTATACACAGTTTTCAAAATTATAAAAAAAAAAAAAAAAAGGGAAACTTTTCCAGTTCTTCCTGTGCTAGTCCAATATCTGAGGCAACATCAAAGATTATAGTGCTTATGACATCCTTTATTCAATTCACATAGAAAAGCATGCAGTATTAATGTAAAACAGTACAGTATTAATGTAAAATGTTCAGTGCACATTAGGTAAACAAGTCATTAGCATACAAACCCATTTTTATGGTCTACACAGGCGTACTGAACATGTTCTGAATAACAATGCTTTGTGGAAATGAAATTAAAAATTGTGTTTAACTTAAAAAAAAAAAGGCCATTTTTCAGTCTTAAGGAAGAGAGGTTTTCTAACTGAAATGCTGAAACACAGAAACAAGAGAGAAGCTGCTACATTATATACACACTTTAAGCTACAGTTTCAGTATACAATAGTGCCATGCAAATAGATCTAAGCAGCAGTAGCAGTTTCCTCTGGAAGTAAAGTTTTACAACAAGAATTTACAGTGTTTTATGGCAAGTGAACAATTATTACCAGTAGCAGTGTTACAATTACCATTACCGTGCAGCATAGGAAATTAAACTTTTAAAAGCAAGTCCTTTCCCGTATAAAGGGCTGGTTTAACAAGAACATTTAAAATTGGTCATATTCAAGGAGGACATAACTGCTGCTCAAAGAGAACTTCACATAACCTGACAATTAAAAAAAAAATTTACAAAACAAAACCTATCAAAGAAGAAAGCTCTGAATGATTCTTCTCTAAGTGAAGCAATTTGGGGTGCTGAGAGAACATTCTGCTTTCACTTGGTCAAAAGGGACAGAATCAGGTCACATGGAACTCACCAGAAATCAAGTTCACTTGGGGATTTTTAAATGTTCCCATGTTGACACTAAGACTACTAACTTCAATTCAACAAGGAGTTAGTTTTTAGTAGTTTTTGAGGGACTAGCACTAGAAAGGCTGCTTTGAATTTTTCTTTTGGTTGACTGATTGACACTCTTATGTTTCTTTTCAGGAATAAAGGAAGAAGCCCAAGGAGACTGAAGTTGGTTGTGAAGATTATGAATCTCAGATGACGCTTTAAAAATAGAAGAACCCAACTTTTGTTCTTCAAATAGCCTTTGCGAGTTACTGAAAAGAAAACTTTGGGAAAACTCTCTTTGAAACAAACAGTTCTGAGGTTTGATTTCACTAGTTTCTGAATTTCGGCCTGAAAACAACGGGAAGTGTTCATTTATGTCTAGTCCAGATGGAGAGAGGATTGAAAATGTAGTAGGTTTCCAATCTACCAATTGCTCACTTGATTCAGGACATTTTACATTGTTTTGTTTGTTCCTTTCTTCTAGCTTCTTATCTGATTCATTCAGGAGTTCAGAACACTGTGTTGACTTTGAAGGATTCTCAAGCTCAGAGGACTTAAAGTTGTAGTAAGGACTCTTGCTATTGTCAGATTCTGACATCATGGAGTCCAGCTCAGAAATTTTGTCAAGGTAAGCGGCATCCATGGATGCTTCACTGGACGTTCTTGTGCGGTTCATTTCTGAAGAGCGGATAGTATGTAATCTTTTAGATAAAAGAAGTTCACGCTTATCACTGGACTTTGCCAACGGCTCTCCTGAATGACTAGTAATTGTGTTTTGTTCCGAACCTTCAAAATCTAAGTTTTCAGCATAGTTTGTTAAGCAGCTATTCCAAAACACTGGCTTTGCTGAAGTAAAACAAGTCACCTTCTTCTGGCTGTTGCAGGGGCTTGCACTATGTTCTGGAGAATCTTTGTTGCAATCATCTGAAGTGTCACAAAAATCATCAAACTCCAGTTTCCTTAGAAAGGCAGATGGCTTCCCCGTACTCTCTTGTTTTACGAGAGGATTCTCTTTGATTTCAGGGGTGTTCAACTGGAGACAACTGAGAGACAAAGAAGGTGTACATGGTGCTGGAAGCTCATAAAGTTCTTCATCTTTATATGGTGCACAATCCTCACCTTTATCCCACTGTGGTTCTAAGCAGGCATCCATATTTGTAGCAGCTATATCCAGGAGAACTTCCTGACACCCTGAAAATAGTTCTTTGTTTGTGGGATGATTGTGCGTGACTGGCCCATTTGAACTGTCTTGACTAGCAGAGTTTGAGCAAGCACCATCACTATCTAAGAGTCCATTACCTGACAATTGCTCAAGACTGTCAGGACTTTGGCCGTTAGTTAAAGTCTTTTTCTCTAGTCTTTCTACTTGGCTTTTCAATGATGCAATGTCTTCTTCACTGCTTTCACTTCCTGTATTATCTGTGAAAAGTGCTCTCTCACTAACAGTACTCACATTTTGGGTTTCTCCGCTTGATCCTTTCAGTTGCATAAGCTGACCCTCCAGTTCTTCTATGTACTTGTCACTTCTTTCCAGTGCTTTTTTCAGACGGTTCATTTCACGTTCACACTGCTCTACTTTGGACTGAAGTGCAGCTGCTGTAAACCTACCAAACCTGCAAGAAATGTGGAGAGAGAAAATGTTAAGTAGAAAGAATTGATTTGTGCTACGTTTTTTCAAACCTTGACACAAATAAATTTCCTAGTTTCAAGAAGAGACAATACTGTCAACATACACCATGTTAACTTGAAAGTAAAAAATATAGTCCCATTCAAGATTGTAGTTACCGACTAGTAATGAAAAAAATCATATTGTATAGGTGGGAGGTGAATTCATGAAACACCTCTACCACTCAAAGTTATAGTGAAGCAATAACAAGCAGAAGATTACCCTTCCAGGGGCTGGATCTATCAATTCAACTCAAATATGCATGAAGAATTATCCCCTAAAACAATGGCAAAGATTTATGGGAACATTTGAATGGTGGTCCACATCTTGAAATATTTACATTCAATCATTTTCCTACAGTAGAGCAGAGTTTTACAATACATTTCTTACACAATGTCACCTTGTCAAATATAAAATGCCAATATGAAATTTGGAAATTGCAACAATCCTTAGAGGTGGTTTTAAATACTTATTTGGACCATTTCAATTACATTCATCTCAGCCTCTCCTTGGGCTTCACATGTACTTTAAAATAGTTCAGTGCTACCTGGTTTTATAGGTTTTAGCATTGTAAAGTCAATCTAATTACACTTCCTGGATTCCAATATATAAAATTGGCTTTTGTGATTGCAAGAGTTGCAAATAATACTTTTGCACAATTTCTAGCTAAAGCATATTTTCATTTGCAAAGTTACAAAAGAAAGTGTAGATACCCCCACCCCTCTCTTACTTTAGGGAAGGTCATCTATATGCCCACCCAATTCTAACCTGCCTTTGACAGGTAGGCATGAGGGAATCTCCTGCTCCATCTGAGACTTTTAATTTACAGAAAGAAAACAAATTCAGTTCCGATATTATGAGGAGGGAAAAACCTGCAGCCACTCTAAAAATCACATCATCTATTTATGCTGGGCTACTTGCTTTTCCTCCTATGCACAAGCACTGATTTGCATTCATTAACAAGAGACTGTTACCAGGTACAGAGACTGTGCATATAAGGTCCTCTTTGGAACCTCTGTGCATATAAGGAACCTCTTTCCTGTCCCCGAACTTTTGTTTCCCAGCCCTACATATCACAACCCTCAGGATAATGAGGTCTGAATGCAGGTGCATCCCCAGTCTGTGAATATCATCTCTGAAACAGCCAGAAGCATTGCTACAGAGCAACGTGTGTGTTGCCAGCAAAAGACCGAGTCAGATTTTGATTTTTGAATTCTGATCCCTGAACACCAGCTGAGTGATTTTCCAGAGGTGGTGTATGCTAACAATTACAGTCGAAGCCAATGGAAGCCTGGGGTGCTCAAAACTCCCGACGAAGTTGGATACAGCATCAACCTCATTGGTGCTACGAGAGGGAGGAAACCATGATTTACACCCACCTACGGAATTGGCTACAAATCTCGTTTTCAGCTCAAAGGGGCAAACCAGTACAAGACAAGCTTTCCATATATAGCCATGCATTGCTTTCTAAACAAGGAATAAACTTTGCTATTTAAAGGGAGACAGTCAACCTAGAATAACATAATATATGAATTTGGTTTACTTTGTGTATAGTCAGTTTCACCATTTTCCCTGTATAGTTAGTAAGTTCTTCCTCATGGTGTGGGTCTTTCATATGTGGCAATATGGGAGGGGAAAATGTTTTTAAAAAGAAATAACACTGATTGTAAATCCACATATGTTGGCAAGGGACTCAGACAGGTGGAGTACCCGATGCCACTTTTCATTCATTGTTTTTTTAAACAGACTAGATTTAAATTTCACTATGTTATATTAAATACAGTATGTTAACATATCTTGGCTTGTTTTTCACCTTAATTTCAAAAAACTCAAATAGAGATAAATCAAATATGACATAGTGAGTTATGTGAGCACTGCAAGGATCACAACAGATTTTTCCCTGCTTCCCTGGCCAGGGGCACTGTGCTGTATTTATTTTTACTTCCTCTGAAGACGTTGGTAAAGGCCACTGTATAAGCTAGCACAGTAGATGCAGTGTCTCGTCTGATATGGCAATACACACACACACACTCACTCTCTCTCTAAGTCACAATTAGCTTAAAAGCTAAGTGTAATCACCAGAGAAATGAAAATTGCTTATGCTATAAGCAACATTTTCCAGAGATTGTTGTAACAGACACTTTAACATAGAAATTAAACATGTTTTACATTTATATGCATACCTGGCAATTTTTTTAATGGAAGAACTGTGTAATATGTTTATTTAATGCAAATAGCATTAGTGACAACCTCAGATTTGCTTACCAAGAGGAAGCACTGTAGTCTCAAGTGCAAGTTTTAGAATGTGTGTCCTCAGGAAAAAAAATGAAGTTTGTCATTCAAAAGCAAGCAGCATTGCTAATATGTTAATCGTTGTAAGGAGACATGTCTGGGAATTTGAGTTTCTGGAAAAAGGACCACCTACAAATAGTTACACCTGCAATAAAGCATCAAAGTAGCAGAGCAACTTTCTATCTCTACTTTGAGGCTTGTGTGCATTTAAAATCCAAATTTTCAAGGCTTCCATACTATTTTTTCTCCCCCAGCCAGCCATATTAGTTCAAATATTTAAGTAAATTACTCGATGGCCAGGAAAAGTTCTATGTGGTTATAGTGACTGTCCACACATTGGAGTTTCTTAATGAGAAAGCTGTGATCTGAAGATAAAAAAACAAAAACAAACAAACAACCCAATCTGTTTGGCATCCGAGCTCCAAGTCAGCGTGCCAAGAACATAGATAAGTTCGAACACTTTCAGGAGAATTATTTTCCAGTTTGTGGATATCATGAGAAGCCCATCAACAGAACTGCAGATATGCAATGTGAATGTTTTGGGGCAAGTACTTAATAATGCCTGTTGAAAGACTCTGTCTCCAATATTTTCAGTGTTAAAAAACCCAACAGTAATATATAAAGGAAGCCTGTATCTAGTCTATTGCTATATCTCAAATTCATCCTTTCACCCCTAGCAAGCGTAGAAGGCTGCCAGCCTTATGAGGTCCATACGCATGGTCCCACACAACAGAAATATATAAAGTCACTCCCTCTCTCAAGTTCTCTCGTCAGTCGAGTTTTAGCCACAAAAAATTATTGCAAGTTAAAGCTGGCAATGAGAAGTTAAACAGACAGTTCCTCATCTACCTCTGCAAAAAGTTACCAGCTGTAAGTATTTCTATTGAGTAACAAGAACTGACATTCCTTTGCAGATACTACTGCAAGTTGTTCTTCAATAGCCCTGTCATATTTAAATCAAAGTGAGATTCAAAAGTGTGTTCTCACTCAGAAAAGTGACAATGTAAAACTAAAGGCAGTTCGGACTCATGTTTATTGTCTATCACTAACTCCAGATCAAGTCTGTTTAGTTTCAAGTCAATAACTACCAGCCCAGCAAACTCAGCTTAGATTCTTTCCTTCCCACATCACCTCAGTAATAATTGTTCTGCAAGCCAAATTATGTCCTCAGCTCTGTACGTGCATAGTTTAAACTTATATAACAGAGTAAGTATAATAAACTACTAAAGCAAACAAGCCCTTTGTATTTTAACCATATACAAAGCACTAAAATAACATGGAAGTTTTGATTTTGAGGGGACAAGATAGGAATTCAAGTTCAAAATAGCAACTAGTCCCACAGCCCTCTAGTATATACACCCATGAAACACAGGGATCTCCCACAGGGTGTGGAGTGAGGGAGGGGATGTGGTACATGTTACAAAACCCTGCAAAGCCCAGCATAATAGTCTTAAACCACCCTGGAATTATTATCTTAGCTAGCCCCTGAACAGCTGCTAGCTATCAAAGCCTCTGAAGCCTGTGGGCTCCTAGATTTTGAGGGGGTCCATGGACTGATTCATGGGGGGATACAAGGAGAAGAGGCTCAATTGGGCTGCCCTGAACTCTCTGCAGGCATCTCCTCTGCTAAACTGTCCTCTAGTTACAGAGGGTGAGGGGCAGGAGAGAGGGGAAGAGCTGCTCTGTGGCAGGAAGCAGGTATGGGGGAGAGGGGGACAGAGCACAGAGAGATACAACACTATCCTCCTCCTCTCAGCAGCAGCACCTCCTCCCCAAAGATAGAAGGCTACATCGCCACAGCCCTAGACAGCAGCTGCTCCTCTTCTGTCCCTGGAAGAGAGGAAGAGAAGGAAAAGGAGGGAGAAGTAAGCAGGGAGACACTGGGATCAAGGATGAAAAAAAAAAATAGAATATGGGTAACAAAAAGGGGCTAAACATCACAAGACCAACAGAAGACAGGGTGTACCAGGAACTGAGCAAGGGGGGCAGACAATGGAATGTGGGATGAACATGAAAGATACAGAATGAGAGGAAAGGGCATGCTACCTTTGAAAGGATAAGACTCCTTAGGGCATCACAGAGCCTAGTGAAAGCAAGGTTAGTACTCTGCACCAACCAGTTCTTAATAGCTGTGTTGTGATGTTTTAATACATAAATGTGAAAAATGGGCCAAATGTTCGTCTTCAAAAAGGTAAATTAGTCTAATTACTACCTGCTGAAACCACTCCTGCTGGCTACAGAGCGAGTCTCATCCTTATAAGATTAAGCTACACCACCTCTGGCTGAATGTTTTGGGGCACTGCTATAAGAGGACTGGAGAATGGGGAGAGAGGAATTTCCCTTTCCCAGAGGAGAACCCAAGGTTTGAAGCTGAACAAACAAACAAGAATGTTCACTTTTTAGGGAGGATCTTCAGTGTCGGGGTTGAGCATATTAGAAGTGTATTAGCAAAATGAGAGTTTGCAGATAGGAAAGGAAGTGGTCTCATTTTCATGCACTGCTATTCCATCAGTGTGGATGACTACTGGGAATCAGCAAGCAGGAAGGAGAAAAAATTAGACCTTGGGAAAGATAAGATAACAAGCAACAGCAGCATACAGGTCCCAGTGACCAAAAGCAGCAATACATCCACGCTATGAATGGTTGAAGCAAGGATCATACTTGGGAGTCTCTCTCTGCCTACCATGTTGATATGGATATTATAAAGTGAGCCCTAATGATGTCCAGGAGAAATTTATTACAACTTCTGAGATTGCCGTTCTGACCCTGTATGTAGGTACAAATGTTCCAGCAGGTATCATGTTATATGTAGCAGCACAACACCAGCTGTAAGAGAAACACTAAAGGACTAATTTTAAAACAGGCAGAAAACAGGATTTTTTATTTTTTTTTAAAAAGAAGATTCAGCTTGGGGGAAAAAGACCCATGTACATAGAACAAAGATATTCAGAGGACAGGAGGTACCTGGAAAGCAATGACACCAAATGACGCTTGCACTGGCTTTTTAATAATAGTGGACAGTAAAGAAATGCACGCAGTGCAATAAGGAAACAAAACAAACAAACAAAAAAAAAGCCAATGCAAGTCTGGGATGCATACATGGGTAGGCCACATCATGGAGCAGGGAGTTAGTAGTCTCTATAGGACACAGATAGCCGTTTTTGGAACACAGCAAGATGTTGAGAAATTGGAGGGAGCTCTGGTAAGAACTATAACAAAATACTGGAGGCTAGAGGAACTGATATACAAGGAAAGATTTTAAAAGTGACATATGTAGCTTGGGTATGAATGACTAACTGATGAGAAGGAAATATGGTAAGGAATTTAGACTTTTGCTACCCCTCATCACAGAAGGTTCCGAAATGGAATTTCAGCATCTAGGAGATTATATTTCCAATAGCCACCATGACAAGGAATGGATGAAGCTGCCAGGTGAGCAGGTGCCTGGACTCTTCTTAATGGTTCTCAAACATGAAGATGCAGTTCTCCAGGAGGTCTGGAGTTTAGGCAAGCCCAATAACTGTGCCTGAATAATCTGAAGAATTGAGAGATGGAAACTTTTGGTCTGGAGATGAACAGGGGAAATTAAATATGGTACCACTCCTCCAGCAGGTCTAGGCTGGTGGATTAGGAAAAACAGCCCTGAAGTGAGGCAAAATTTGGTGTGGGAACCAGTGAAATCTTGTCCAGCTTCAACAAGCAACTGTGATGCTGAAACATCAGCAACATCCTGCAAGTTTCCCAGACAGTCTTCTGGAAGGACAGAGCCCTGATGGGATCCATCCAGAAAGTGATTCCCAAGTGGATCCCCTCCTCCTCCAGGTTGCTTAGCCTGGAGAAGACCACTAGGATCAAGGACAGGCCAAGAAAAAATAGCCATCAAGCATGTGGCTTTATGAAATCTGAAGCAAGAGTAGTTGCACAGATGTTGGAATCTTGCCTCAGTGAGGAACATTTGCGGTAGAGCCTATCATTCATTGCTTTCTATTAACAGACACTGATGGTTCACAGCAGGAAGTCTGGAAGAGCAGTGTTCAAACTCTAGTCCATCTAACTTGGAACAGAAATAGGTGCTTATAAATTTTACACACTGAACTTGACCAAAAATCAACATATTGACATAACATTGGAAAGTATCCCCTTTCATCTTCTGCAGGCAACCATATAACATATACACACACCTCTTCCCATATGATCAATCTCCAACACAAAAGAGAAGTGTCAGTCTTCTTTAGGCCATGAAGGATGGCTGAGCCCTATTTGTTGCGTGAAGTGGCATTGTTTATTTCTGAGTTGTAGAAGTAGGATTTGAACAGAACCCAGAAAGAAGCGGGATTCCAAGAACCACCTGGACTTCATTTGAAGAAGAACCTCCTTTTTGGCCTAAGAGGGTTGGAGAGGCCAAACAACTGTGTTCAAAGTTAACAAAAAATTAAGTAACAAAGTCAGTTCGCATCCAAGGATGGCAAATATTACAAGGCAAGAAGGATGAGGTTTGAGGCATCCCACAAAACTGACCATAAGGTTTGCAAGTCCTGACTCAGCTGCTGAAGATTAAAACTTTTGCACCTAGAGTGCTGAAATTTTCCTCAGAATTTTCTCCCACAACACGGAAGCTCAGGAGATAATTATACTGGACCTATCTGTTCTCAGTGCTGTTGAAGAAGGGTGTCTTTTCTGGAAGCGGACAGCAGTTGGTCTCAGAGTACTGCCCCAAGAGCACTCTTGCTGTAAAAGTCTGAGAGATGGGAGTACAGTTTTGAAACCACAGAAAGGATATGTTCTCTACTGTATACTGTGCATACTGCAACCTGTCATATTTCCTTTTACTAGGGGCTTTCCATTCATTCACACAAGGCCACTTGGTTCTCCAGCAACTGAACTAGGAAAATAGTGTTTCCTTTTCCAACTTTTTATTTTTTTTGGGGGGTGGGGCGGGGGGAGAAGGCTGCAGTGGTAGAGAATCTATTGCAATAAGGGACAATCTTGCCATATTTGAAGACAAATTCCTATCAGTTTTGAAAAAAAAAAAAAAAATAAGTCCACTGCTGACACGAGTTTCTATCTTTACTCAAGTTAGCCGGAGCAAAGATCATTTTGAAGTTCTTAGTGAAATCTGTTCAGAGAAGTTGGAATGCTAATTCAAATAACAGAGAACAAATTTTGATTTTTCTACAGGACAAATCAAGACACTTCCTGGCACATTACAGATGTAATTTCATGATTGCTCTGTGGGAAACCAACCCAATTCACCTTAGAAAGACTCAAAGCAGTTTTGTTTTTGTTTTTAATATTTAAAATATTTCCCCAGGTTTTTGTTTATATATATTTAGAAAATAGTGAACAAAATTTGTTTTAGAGTTAAACAAAAAATAGTATTTTTATGCAAAATTCAGGGCTTACAATGCCCAAAATTTAAAAAAAAATAAATGCCAAGATAAACCATGAGATTAAAATGGATGGAGAAAAAAAAAATCAGCATTAATACCACTATATTCTGGATGTTACCGAAAGCTCCTCAGACTGGAATTTTAACTGGCAGGAGAAGGAATTACATATTCAGGGCTGAGGATACCTAATAAGCCGATATAGAGCTGGTTAAAACAAATCTGAATCTAACTAATCATAAAACACAGAATACTCTGAGTACATAGGCCAGCTCCATCTCTCACTTTGGGTAAAAAGGAAATATCATCAAGATGAATTTCTACCAAGAATACTTTTAGATCCTTGGGGCTTAGCCAGTGGATCTACCAGTTGACTCTTTTTAAGGCCATTAATAAGATTCCTCAGCAGGGCTTGTGAGTTGCCAAAAAGGAAGTTAATAATATCACTACAAGAAATGCTTTATATTACCCAAAAGAGGCAGGTTGTGTTTTCCCATAAAATTATAAGCACAAAGTCATTACAATAAATGGATCTTTCCAAAAAAGATCTTCAATGCAGCTGCCATCAATATTTCAACGTGCTTAAGTTTTCAGCAAAGGAGAGGACTTGCGGGACAATATTTAGATAAACTCTCACTAGTGAGAGATAGATAAAGTGACTTTGGGATAATGCAACTATGAGGACTGACAAATCTTTTTGTAGGTAAATTAACGATAAGGGTATTAACTGCATAAACTAATCATTCAAGTTCCATGCTCTGCTTCCGTCAGCTCACTAAAAAGTGTGATTTAAAGAGAAACAACAGTAATACTACTAGATTAGGAATAGATTCAAGCAGATGTTTAGTTTAGATTGGAATGAGACACCATTAAAGACAACAATAGCTGGCTTCCCACATTCCTTACTGTTTTCTGAGGATTCTGCATACAAAATTTATGTACACATCAAGTAATTGTTCAGATAAATCACTGTACTGAATACAAAAACAAAGAAAAGAACCCCTAACGTTGCATTGTGAGGTCCAGTGTTTCAATTATTTCTCCAGGATTTGCTCAGAAAGCCATAGTTTTAATTGCAACTGTCAAGTATCAGAGGGGTAGCCGTGTTAGTCTGGATCTGTAAAAGCAGCAAAGAGTCCTGTGGCATCTTATAGACTAACAGACGTATTGGAGCATGAGCTTTCATGGGTGAATACCCACTTCGTCTGATGCACTCCAACAAAGTGGGTATTCACCCACGAAAGCTCATGCTCCAATACGTCTGTTAGTCTTTTTGCTGCTTTTAATTGCAACTAACTACCAACCCTGCAAACTCATCTTGAAATCTTCGGGCATAAGGAGGGGAATGGCAGAAAGAGGGACCCCCTCTCCCTAAAAATAAAAACCCACCACACAAACTAAGTTCTGTGTCCCAAACATTATCGGATTTTTGGCCAAGATTCACTTTTGTGCATGCAGAAGTTTCATTCTCGGGCTTTAGCGACATATAGGCTTTGTGCTGGCTCTCCACTACAGGAGGATTTCATCCTGGTGAATAATTTAGTTGATGTGTGAGCCAGAATGGGAACCAGCTCACTCTCCTGTAACATCACAAAGCCAGGAAGAAAAGAAAAAAAAAGGGTTGGGCCTGATTCTTAGTTACCCCGAATGTGAAATCAGGAATAGCTTCACTGTAGTCAATGGAGTTACACTGGTGTCAAACCTGTGAGAATCTGACTTACAGAATCAAAGAAATCAGAACTGGAAGAAATGCTTCCTGCAGTGCGTCCGTGATGAACATGGGACAGACACCTCAGCAGAGAAGCGCAGTCAGCATGACAGTCTCTGCCTTTTGATGTCATTGTCCTCAAAGTTTTAATCGTTTGAAACGGTAAATTTACAGTGGAACTCAGTGACAAGTTGCTACTTAAGAGGTCTAATCCTGCACAGTTTACTCGCATAGAAAACTTTCATTGACTTCTAGAGTTTTGACTGAACAAGGAGCTCAGGCAAACACTATAAAAACCATGAGAAACTATCTGTTGCTGCAGGTCACTTGGTAATAATCCCTCCCTCACCCAAAGAGAGTCTGATACCAGCTTGAAAGAGAAGTGAAATTTCTTGAAAAGGAAAGCTGAAACTGAGTCCTAAGGTACTGCCCAGGTAATGCAATGGTGATAGTACAGAGACTGTACATCACATGTATTTGCTAAGCTTGAAGTGGACTCCCAGGTCTGTGCACAGGAAAACGCCAAATTCATATTCAAGACACATACACAACACTAAATACATCACTGTAATTTTAAGCTAAGGCTCCACAATAGTTAAAAATGGTCTATGAATAAAATAGTCGCTTTTAAAATGTTTACATACTTTTGAGGTGATCTACTATCAACTTCAGCCTTCAGTCGCAAATTCTCCCTCACAAGGCCACCATTTTCCAGTCTCAGTTTCTTATTTGCCTTAAAAAAAAAAGGGGGGGGGGCGGTTTAAAAATAATTAAGTATAAAGTAAAACAGAACTGGCTTATAGTAATTTATAAGACAAGCTGTTTGCGCTTTTTAAAGAGATAGCATTAGAAAACTGCAGCTAGGAAACAGCCCTCAGACTGAGACACCACTTAAAAATTACCCTGGGAAATGGTTCGCAAAACTGAATAGAGAACAGACATTTTTTATTTATATCCCCAAAATACACTGCAAGGCTCCTATCTAGGGAAATAAACAGAGCTATGTTCGTTAGTAGAGAGAGTCATTAAGGGGATGTACTAATGGCAATTCTGTGTTTTTTTTCACATGACTAAATACTTTAAGTACATTAACATTACAATGTGCAGGTATCAGCAAAACTAATGTTGAACAGCTTTTCTTCCCTCCAAACTAGAGTAAGATTACTCTGATTCTAAAAAAATAAAAGCTTAGTTATCCTATGGACGTAAATCCTTTATGACAAACTACTTGCTGTCTTCCTTCAGCACAGCTGCCGTGATGTTAAGTTTAAGCCTCCTGATTTACTGGCTCGCTCACTCTTTGAATTGAGGTCAATTTCTTCTTCTCAGTTCAGTGGACAGTCTTGTTAACAAGATACTTCATGTCAAGGGAAGTTTTCCTGCTGCAATGTTTTTAGAGCAACTACATGTTCTCCCCCCCCACCCCCCCAAGTTTCCAACTAATGTAAAGGCCTAAAAACAGGGAGGAGAAACTCCTTGCACTTTGAAAACTGCTCAATCTTAATAAATTGGAAAGAACGCTGAGGACCCAGCAGACTTACGACTCAACCTTAAATCAGGGGTTCCCAAACTTGTTTTGTGGCTTGTTCAGTGTAAGCCCCTGGCAGGCCACAAGACGTTTTGTTTACCTTTGTGTCTACAGGTATGGTCGCTCGCAGGTCCCACCGGCCGTGGTTTGCAGTCCCCAGCCAATAGGAGCTGCAGGAAGTGGTGTGGACCAAGCTACCGCTTTCCGCAGCTCCTATTGGCCAGGAACAGCGAACTGCAGCCACTGGGATCTGCATGCGGCTGTACCTCCAGACGCTCAGGAAAACAAAGTGTCTCACGGCCCACCAGGGGCTTACCCTGAACAAACCAAGTTTGGGAACCCCTTCCTTAAATGGAGGTATTTACACAGTTTATATAAATCCTAAAATTGTGACTTAAAGCCTCAATAAATAAAATTAATTAAAAAAAAAAAAAGTTTGTTGATCAAAGCCCTCCTTCCTCCCTGTTCTTTGTGTTATGCACCAGACCTCTGAATAATCTGC
Source organism: Chelonoidis abingdonii (assembly GCF_003597395.2). NCBI lineage: Eukaryota > Metazoa > Chordata > Testudines > Testudinidae > Chelonoidis > Chelonoidis abingdonii. The sequence continues at coordinate 289,723,066 of NC_133769.1, read as the reverse complement.
TTTTTTGTTTGCTTTCAATGTTAATACTAAGCAATTATACCATCTAAATACTGCAAAGACTCCAAAAGCCAAATTCTGCTGTTACACCAGTACAAAACCTGGACAGTTCCATTGCTGTTCATGGAATTGTTCTGAGTTTGCATCAGTGTAACTGAAAGCAGATGTGTCTCTTTTTCAGGTGGGAGCCGCAGTTGGCCAAACCTGCCGACACAGCAGGTAAACAAACTGGCCCAGCCCGCCAGGGTGTTTACCCTTACGAACCGTGTGGCAGAGGTTGCTCACCTCTGGTTTAAGGCAATTGGGTTCCTTCTGGAAAAACAGATATATTCTATAATGTATTTCAAGCTGGAAGACTCTGGTTCTCAATACTGAAAACAAGTGCTAGTATAATCCAATTATTGAGCCATGGGATGACAGACAAATTGAAAGTCACATGTGAGAATGACTAGAACAAGCAAAAGCATCAACAGTCACAATTTTCTCCCTCTTCCTTTTGGAGCTATGAAGTACTCAAAGGGTCAAACTGACCCTCATCCCATTTGAACAACATGAACAATTACACTGCTATGTGATTAGAGAAGCAGACATTTGTTACCTCCTTTAACTTTTCCACATCATCTTTCACTTTCTCATATAGATCATTAGCAGCTTTAAGTTTTTTGGTCCATTCTTCTACAGTTTCTGGGCCAGGTCGGCTTGCCTCATCTGTTGACCGATGACTTTCTTCATGCGTATTACACAGACCCAAGGCCCCAGGATCCAGAACCGTTTTCAGCTGTGCTTCCAAGCCAAGGTTTTTACCTCTTAGCTCTTCCACTTCTTTCTGCAAGGATTCTATTTCATCCTGAAAGTGTTACAAACCCAGGAAGCACAAGAATGCAAACAAACCAGACAAAAGATATAAAAATTAACAGCAATTACCTTGGGACTTAATTCTTTAAGTGCTTTATGTATAGAGATCCTCTGGACAGTAGGATGGGTGCCCTGCCTGCAAGGAATTCATTACAGAACTTTTCAAAGTGCACCGATGGATTGACCTCTGGGCAGGTTTTGGAAGGCTGCATTCTGGAGCGTAGTTTAGGATTTCAGCTATGGGCAGAGGAATTCCCTCTGACTATATATAGCAAGTGCATAAGACTATATGTGGACTGGACACTTTTCACTACTATGGATAACGCTTTGCTGTGTACATTTTAGGAGGCTGGCTTCTACACAGTGTGCTCACATGGACAGTCTGCTGCCTCATTTGCTGCTGTTAAAGAATGAGAAATGGGAAGAGATCTTACAAAAGAAAGACCAAAGGTATGGAAAAAGGTCTTGAGCTGCATGTTTGGAGACAAGAATGTAGGGGAAAAAAAAAAAAATGTAGACTTCCATAAGCTGCCAAAACCAAACACTTGGAGGGGTGGGGGAAAGAAGAGGGTTATGGGAAACCCTATTTGTGCCTAATCCCTTGGCAGTAACTGTTCATGTGTTCTCTATACTAAAGCCATGAAAGCATGTGTGTGGTCAAAACTGCTGTGGAAAGTAAGACTACAGGAGGATACACACTTATAAAAACTTAGGTCTTGCCTGGATTCATAAATGAAAAAAAAAAAAATCTTCTGCATTGGATCCTCCATGTTTTAGAGAGACAAACTATTCATTGAGTTTTGGAGATTTATTACCTTCAATTCTCAACTGTAGTGACATTTGGGGTGATCTGACAGGCATATTAGGGATCTCTTGGCAAGAGGCCTCCTCGGACCTAACTTTTAGGCCTGACCCAGGTCCAAGTCAACCCGACCCGAGAAGATTACGTCATCTTCTGACCAAACTTGCCTCTGACTCTTCCCCCCCAAAACCTGAGTAGATGCCTCTGCTTCCTGCCTGGGGTAAGTGCACAACAGCTGCATACCTTACCCCTACTGGCTGCCAGCCCCTGCTGGGCTGGGGAGCAAGATGCACTGCAACTCTTTAGCATGCAGCCACCCCTGCACTGAACCCAGGGGTGAGAGAAGGAGAGCTGACAGGACGCAAGAGGGTCCAGCTGATTTCCCACTGACCTGGACCCAATGCTTGTAGTCAAGGGCCATCAGGTTGCAGGGTTTCACTGCTCAGAGCTCCCCTGGCAGGGTGTTTCCGAAGACCTTGGGAGCAGTTGAAGCACATCTGTTTCTGCCCCCTCTTATTCCCTCACTAGGACAACATCACAGGTCTCAGGGAAGAGTTTAGAACTTGGAGCATTTATTTCTACACTGCTCCTACCAGGCTCACAAAATCTGAAGAGAAGGCAGCAGGCAACCATATGAACAGAGGTGGGCAGAGAAAGCATGGACCCAGGCATACCTGCCGACTCTCCCCTGTTCACAGGAGATCTTTTACGCAGAAGGGGAGCAGAAAGATCTGCTGAGTGTTTTGTCATTTTAGAAGAACTTTGTATATTTAAAAAAAAAAATTAGTCCATGTCAAAAAATGCAAGTTGACAGTGTTTCTCCACGAAATGATTTTCTTTCATAGTCTAGAGGGATTTCTTTAGAAGAAGCCCACTTTCTCGCGCTTCTTGGCACAGACATGCTTGTTTGGGTGCAGCAGCAGGAAGAGACAAGTTAACCATAATGCATTAAAAATACTGTAGGTCACATGAAGGTGTGTGCGTGTGTGTGTGGGGAAGGGACTAAAGTCTGCGGGCAGGATTTTTAAGTGCTTGGCCTCGGCCTAAACCCTGCTCTCACTAAGTTAATAATAAAGCTCCTATTGACTTCAGTGGGAGCAGGGTAAGCTCCGATGCAAAGTTCTTCTGAAACTCTCACCTTGAAATCTGGATTAGGAGATGAATCCACACAAATTCAAATTATGTCCTAATCTTAAATCCACACAAACTCAAATTAAGATTAGGAGATAAATTTAAGTTTTAGTGTGTATTCAAAATGAAACTTTTCTTAAAAGGAAGTGTAGAAATTAAAGAGAAGAGTTGTACGTAACAAGATAAGGTTAAAAGCTGCTCATCGGAAGTTATCTTTGCTGTTACCTCATATTCTTTGTGGAGCAGTTCAAGTCTGGTTTTACGAAGATGTTTTCTGACTGTAGGACTAAATATGGGCTCACTTTCACTTGTTCCTCCTACAGCAATGCAAGATAAACAGTATTATTACTGGTTTCAGAGTAGCAGCCATGTTAGTCTGTAAACGCAAAAAGAACAGGAGTACTTGTGGCACCTTAGAGACTAACAAATTTATTTGAGCATAAGCTTTCGTGGGCTACAGCCCACTTCTTCGGATGCATAGAATGGAACATATACTGAGGAGATATATACACACACATACAGAGAGCATGAAAAGGGGGGAGTTGTCCTACCAACCCTGAGAGGCCAATTAAGTAAGAGAAAGCTTATGCTCAAATAAATTTGTTAGTCTCTAAGGTGCCACTAGTATTATTACTGGGTTTGTTTTTCAATCCAAAATTAGTAAAAAATACACCATTTTTCTCCACGTGAATTTAGATTCCTATTTTTGTTTTAAAGAAAACTGTACCGCTAGATTCCACTGGGGAAGGGGAAATCAAACCTACAATTACCTAGAAAGATGGCTCATTTTGAGAGAGGGTTAGTAATCAAGCCTACTTTATTTATTAAGTACACTTGTTAAATATTTAAACATGTAGAGATGGGTCTCAACAAAAAACCCAGATGAGAACGTTATCAGACTCTGGGAAGTGCAGGTTCTTCCTTCAAATTTTGCAACTCACACTCAACTTCAGGAGAATTTTTCAGAAAAAAAAAGTGTCTAGTCAGCCTCTATATGGAACTAGTTGGCATTCCTGCTAGGTGCTCTCTCCTTGGGTTAGGGGGTTGCAATACATAGGCAGGATGTATAACGGCTCTGTCCGCATGCAACAATTACACTCTCTGGCCAACACTTTCAAAGACAGTTATTGAAGCCCACTGAAGCACATTGAAGAGTCAGAGCACCCGTTCAGTCATTGTGTTTTAAAACGTGTTGGCTCATATCTATAAATGATTATGCCAAATGTGTCTAAGAAACAGTAGGGAAAACATTAGGGCATGTTTTCACCACGGAAGAGTCTCATCTGTGAGCAAATATTGGAACATTATTTCAGTGGCTAACAGGCCCTTACCTATAATCTCCTTGCAGGGATTGTCAGGGGTGATAGGGATCCTGCAAGCCGGACACTGACTATTGTTCTTCAACCACACATCAATACAAATGGAGCAGAACACGTGGTTGTTGACACAGATGACCGGATGGCGGACCTTTTTCAAAAAAAAAAAGAAAAAAAAAAGAAAAGAAGATTGTAAAATATTTTAAAGCTACTTTAAGTTTATTTGGTTTTAGTCTATTATATATTACTACTGTCATTCAGGAGATATTTGGATTTAACAGTAAAAATGGATCAAAGGGCATATTTCATGTATATCGTATGGTATCTTTCATTCAAAGTGACTCCCAAAGAACTTCATAAACTAATATACAGATAGCCCCACTGAAATGCAGCCACGTCTAGGTCAAGGATCACTTAGAGACAAGCAACAAAGGATTCACACACAGAGAGAATAGGAAAGGTTTTTGGCACAAGTCAAACCCGTGTTCTTGCAAGAATTGTGACTGAAGTATCTAGGATTAAGGTCTCACCTGCACAGTCTGTTTGAAGGATGAGGATCTAAATCTACCCATCTGGGATTTCAACTAGTAGGTCCAGGGATCACTAACCCATTAATCTTTCTAAAGGTGCGATACTGATGTGCAATACACTACAAAATAGCACAGGGTGGCTAACAGAAAGCTTATGTAACATGAACATTTACCTAAAAATTTTCACTTAAATTCTTGGATCACAAATGCATTGAGTTCAACAAGATGTTTATGTTTTCCCTTCCATAGCAACAAAGTACCAGGTTTACTGTAATAAGTGTTTAGAAAATATTACTAAAAACATTTCATGCTCTCTCTCTGATTAATTTAAATTCTGTTTGGAAATCATCAGGCATCAGGATTCAAAACTAACTATGCAAGAAAGATTCTGCACTTCACTACGATATTTACCTTGTTACAGAAAGTGAGGCTATATTTCAGAAAATTAATTCGTGCTCTTAAATCTCTTAAACCCAGCTCTGATTCCTATGCTTCTAAGACGACTCAACTCATGTAACAGTAAAAACACACACACACACACACACACACACAAAAACAAAACAAAATCAAATCACTATCTCCACCCAAAATATCTACTTTGGAAATAGACAAAGAACACTAGACATTGCTTTAGGTACTAAAATGCCTCAGGTAGGAAACAATTAAAACCAAAGTTCAAACAAAACAAGAAACATGGTACCTTTTAAAATAAAACTGTTGTTAATTTTTAAGATTTTTTCCTTGGCTGCATTAAGAAGGAAGTCGTAACACAGATGGAAATGGGGGAAGAGGGAGAATGAAAAGAAAAGAAAAGAGAAAATAAAGAGGATAGCCGGTAATTTATTTGAAAGCCAGATTGGATGTGTTTTGTAGTAATCATACCTACAAACTCAATCCTACACAAACTGAAAATAATGCACATAGATGGAATAGAATCAAGCCCCAATACTGTCAGTCCATCCATCAATTCACCTCTCATATCCCTGTTGTATTACAGGATTAATATTGTTTTAAGAACTCCCAAAATGACACTCTTGAAAACCTAATGACCTGTCTATGAACAAAGTGGAATCCAAATAATCAAATTATTTTAATTCACACCTTTAAAATGTAGACACTGATTTCAGATTAAGAGGGTCTTTTGCCATTTAATCTAATTTATTCTCATTATTCAATTAAATTATTTCAAGCTGAATTATATGATTGACGTATCCATACACAAACTTACACCAAAGAAGTGTTAAACCGATTTATTCCATTGTTTGCAGTGTTGTCGGTCCCAGGATATTAGAGAGGCAAGATGGGTGAAGTAATATTTTTCATTGGACCAATTTATTAGCCCAGGCCTGAAGAAGAGCTCTGTGAAGCTTGAGAGCCTGCCTCTTTCACCAAAAGAAGTTGGTCCAATAAAAGATATCGCCTAACCCGCCTTGTGTCTTAAAACTAATTTAGTTATTTTGGTTCCAGATTGTGTTTAAACTAGCCCTATGAATCCTTGGTTACAATAAAAGTTCTAAAATCATGAATCTTAAAGTACTCTGATTGCTTAGTACATCTCTTTACAAACAGTCTTACCTTATTTTCCCCACACATCAGCCAGAAGAGTAGCTTCTTTTTTTGCTTTCATAGGACTGGCAAAGACTGCAAGAGGACATCATCTTCAGCGCCCTGCACTGAGGCTGGACCAAATAAGCCTAGACCAACCCTTACAGGAGTTTGTCCAACCTGTTCTTAAAAACCTCCCATAATGGGGATTCCCCAACCAGGAAGCCTATTCCAGATCTTAACTACCCTTACAGTTAGAAAGTTTTTCCTAATATCCAACCTAAAATTTTCTTTCCTGAATATTAAGCCCATTACTTCTTGTCCTATCTCCACTGGTCAAGGAGAACAATTGATCAGTCTTTATAAAAACTCTTAACACATTTGAAGATTTAACAGGTTCCCCCCTCAATCTTCTTTTCTCAAGACTAAATATGCCCAGTTGGGGTTTTTTTTTTTTTTTAAACTTTCTTCAAAGGTCAGATGTTCTAATCTAAGCCATTTTTGTTGCTCTCCTCTGGACTCTCTCTCTAATTTATCCACATCTCTCCAAAAGTGGGGTGCCCAAAACTGGACACAGTACTCCAGCTGAGGCTTCACCAGTGCCAAGTAAAGTGGGACAATTACCTCCTGTGTCTTCAATACAAAACTCTTGTTAATACACCTCTATTCCTTCTCATCAGAAGTAGCCTTAGAATGGTTGCACAGCTATCAAAGACTGAAAACTAAAAACAGTAGAGCACAATAATAAAAAAAATTATACATGCGCGCACACACACACACACAAAATAGCAAGATTCATTTCAAGACCTCAAGATACCAAAAACCTGAAGAGTCAACATTCACATCACAATATCTTAAGCAAAACATCAAGTTACATTTTAGTACCGTCTAGGGCATTGTGCTCCTGATTTAACTCTGCTTTCATTTCAGGTTTTTTTTTTAGAAGTACTTTGATATCTAAACAAAGTGATATGTGCAACAATAAAAACTCTATTACAATCTCAAGATCTGTTATCCAAAAACATTTTTTGTATAACAGTATTTGGCATTGCTAAAATGTATAATTCAAATACAACTTCTGGCTTAAACCTCCTCATTGGGCAGAGGTCAAGTTCCTCAATCTGTTCAATGACTTTTTTTTTTTTTTTTTTAAATGTAGCATATCTGGGTAGGATTGAGAGAGAGAGAGAGGTGATCCTACTATGCCAGTGTTTCTCAAACTGGAGTCAGCGCCTGTATAGAGAAAGCCCCTTGCAGGCTGGACCAGTTTGTTTACCTGCCTCGTCCGCAGGTCTGGCCGATCGTGGCCAGTGGGAGCTGCAGTTTGCCACTTCAGGCCAATGGGGGCTGCTGGAACCGGCAGCCAGTAAGCCCCTCGGCCCACACTGCTTCCTGCAGCTCCCATTGGCCTGAAGCAGTGAATCGTGGCCAGTGGGAGCCGCAATCGGCTGGACCTGCGGACAGGGCAGGTAAACAAACCAGCCCAGCCCGCCCAGGGGCTTTCTCTACACAAGCGGCAAACCCAGTTTGAGAAACACTGTACTATTCTTTCATGCAAAATGTCTGTTAATTACCTTATTAAACAGGCTTTTTGCACAGCTAACTGGAAGTTTCTAATCCTGTGCACATTCATGTCACTTTGAAATCAGTGTAGCAATTCAGGCCCTAAAGTCTGAGTCACTGTTATGAATTTTGCAGGCAACAAGGCTGTTTAGAAGATACAGGACAGAGGGATCAGACAAAAAATTCCAGGTCTAACAGGCATGGTTTCTTCAGATAGCCTGAGGAAACTTAAGAGTTGCTGCAGCTTTTCACAAGAACAACTGGTGAGACAGGGGGAGGGGGCGGGGAAGAGATTTTTTCCCTGTCTTTGAATGAACAAAACATGAATAAAAAAACATTAAAATACATGATGTTGCCAGATGCAGTACTGAAAAACAGGGAACTTGATGGACTGTAATATTCTGATTAAAAGAAGTTATACACATAAAGGGAAGTCGACTATAAGCGATACAGGTTTGGGAAAAATATTGTAATCTTTAATGACAGGGTTTATCTCATAAGCAATCCTATTAGGGAGAAAAAGGGGTTGCAATCATACTGATTTCTAAGCTTAGTGACAAAGTGAACAAGTAGGGCTAATGTCTGCACTCAGGCATGCTTAAACTACCAAGTCAGTGAAATATATCTGTGCTGGAAGAGGGAGCAAATAAAAGGAACTAAAACCAAAAATTGTGTTTATAAGGACACTTGATCACAGAGTGGAATAACCAGAAATGTAACTGTTTGATTAATAATGCACAGTGTCAACTCATTCATATAAAAGAGGCCCCATCATTATTGTTAAAACAAGAACAGAAATGGAAAAGTTACACAGCTGTTCTGCCATGATTTTGCATTATACAATGGACTGCTAAAACAAATTAAGACAGCAAAGAATATAGAGGCTCTTTGTATGACTATATGAACTTTAAACTGAATATTTTAGCAGCTAGCAGAACACTGATGTAGAAACTGCAACTTGAGCAAGCATAACTGCAAAGGTGGCTAAAGGATGCTCAGCAGGCAGAGGGGCCCATGGAAAGCAATTTGCAGAGGTAACTTGCTGACTGAAGCAATTTAGCTGGTGTTCACAGTATGTCCTAAGATGGTTGCAGCAACAGCTATGGCCTAACTTGTCTTACACAAGCTGGTGTGAGAAGATGTGCTGCACAAAGAGACTGGAAAATTCCAGTCCTAGCTGCAAGAACTCAAAAAGGTGATGACTATACAGGGAGAGAGGATACCTCTCATTTTGGATGCTGAAGATTCAAAACGTCCAGACGCCTGGATAAACATCTGATTGATTCACACCAGCATCTCCAAGAAGAGGAACCAAGCTGAAACACCCATCAGAAATGGGAGAAAATGGCCATCTCCTGCAGCACACTGCTTCCCGAAAGCTGAAGACACCTGGAAGGAAGACGACTGAGATCCTGGGCTGGCCACCTGGAAGTCCTCTGGTGACATCAAGTAACTATGCTGGATACATACCTTTACCTGTCTCTTTATTTTCCAGCAATTTGGGTTGCCCGCTAGTATGCAAGGAAGACTATGGTTTTGTCTGTCCTTTGCTTCACCTGCATTTGCAGCATTAGCTTCTGCTGTGAACAATAACTGAGCTGAAAGCTGCAGACGTTGGAGAAAAGATCTGGTGATAAGTGGCCCACAGATTTTCTCTTGGATTACGACCCAAATCAATTGACCACTTCCTGAAACTGGATATCTAATTAGTAGGAAGTGTACACGTTTGTGTATGTACTTTAAAGGTTGTCACCGAGTTATGGTGTGTATCCTTGTTTTGCAACAGGTTCCAATCAAGATTGTCCTACAGAAGCTTTGAAACTGAACAAGTTTGTTAACTGAGATTGCAGAACACTGCAGTACAAGCGTCTACCCTAGTTAATTGTTTAATACAGACATGAATACAGATCAAGTGTACAAGCCTTTTGAACAGCACTCAGTCTATACAGTCTGTCATAAATGTAGGAATATATGCTAGACCAGGGATCTCAAACACACAGCCTGTGGGGCTATTTCCTCCGGCCCGCCAAGCACCCCACACACCCCCCCAGCTTATCTCCAGGCCAGGGGTGGGCAAACTACAGCAGATGGCCCCCCTTGAGCCCTGCGCCACTCCCTGAAGCAGCTGGCATCACGTCCCTGCGGCCGGGGGGAGAGCAGAGGGCTCCATGTGCCCAGGCACCGCCTGCACCCCAGCAGCTTCCATTGGCCTGGAATGGGGAACCGTAGCCAATGGGAGCTTCGGGGGAGGAACCTGAAGGAGCGGCAAACAGCACATGGAGCCCTGCATCCCTCCTCTCCCAGGGGCTGCAGGAACATGGTTTCAGCTGCTTGTCGGGGCCACCCCAGAACCGCTCTTGGTACGGAGCCCTCCTGCACCCCACCCCCTAACTCCCTGCCCTGAATCCCCTGCTACATCCCACACCCCTTCTGCACCCCAACCCCTTGCCCTGAGCCCCCTGCTGCACCCTGTACCCCAACTCCCTGCCCTGAGCCCCCTGCCTGAACCCCAACCCTCTGCCACACCCCACACTCCATCCCGCACCCCAACTCCCTGCCCTGAGCCCCCTGCTGCACCCTGGACCCCTCACCCCTCCTGCACTGCACACCCCAACTCCCTGCCCTGAGCTCCGCCACACCCCTCCTGCACCCTCTGGGGTCAGGGAGGGAGTGGAGTTGGGGTGGGGACTTCGGGGAAGGGATCGGAATGGAGGCAGGGGAGGGGCCTCATGAAAGGGGTGGAGTGGGGGCAGGGCCTGGGGCAGTGAGGGGGAGGGGATGTCAGTGATGCCACTCTCGGGCCAATGAACTAGTCCTCATGTGGCCCTCGTGGTCATTTGAGTTTGAAACCCCTGTGCTAGACAGTTAGGAGGATTAGTCAGATTCTGGGGCTAATATAATTTGTGGGAAAGTAGGTTAGAATGGCTCTATGGTGGTCAACTATGGGGAAGGAGATCTTGGTGAAATGGCATGAACGCAACTGACCAAATTGCCTTGTGCTTTAGCTTTGGATTGTCCCCCCCAGCATTTCCCTCATGTTAGCAACACCAGAGTTGATAACCAGTTGGCACAAGTGATGCTCCAATCTGAGGAATTCAATCAAAAAATCTAAACAAAGTCATCGTTTCAAGCTAGTGATTGAGTACAAGTGTTATTTGCTATTGTGATTTGATCTTGAAAATGTGAATGGTTATATCCGCCAACTTTCTAGCTTTTGATGACTTAGTCACAGTCCAATACAATCTTTTGTTTTCTTATATCCCATACTATTAGTTGCTGTTAAGAATATTTAACAAAACTCTACAAAGCTAAATGCAACTCTTGAGTTCTTTTCTTTAGTTAAGCAATCAGAATTAAAAAGAACCCTAAGAAACATGTATGGCTAATCAGTTAAGCAGTTGCTTAATTAAGGTTTAACACTCTGCTTTCTTACAGCAACCATGTGTTTGAATATTTATTTATTTTACAAAAAGTTAGCTGAGTAGCAAATGTACCGAGGCCATTGGTCATATCTTCAGAAGTCCAGGGCAAACTTTTTATAGACTTCAATGAGTGCAGGACTGAGCCCAAGCAAGCTGTCAACCCTTCAGATAATAAAAATGGAAACCATGTTCCGGATGCCTTGCCAGTACAGAAGAAATAATGCACAGTATTCTTTAAGAAGGGTGGTTAAGAAAACAGGATGAAGTCTTCAAGAGCTGAAGTAGGGCAGCTGGCAATACATTCAAGAACCATCAATATACAGTATAACTGTAGCACCTCAGAGCCCTAGTCCAAAGACCCCATTGTACTAGGCACTGTACAAAGACAGAACAAAGAGACAGCCCATGACCCAGAGAGCTCACAGTTAAAATAAAAATAAAACAAAAAAAACCCCTTAAATATATCATAACATTCGGATTAAAACAATATTAAGGTTGTAATGTCAGGTATTCAAAACTTATGAAATTCCAGAATTAAAGTCACCTGTATAATTTTAATTCATTTCTTACCTCACCCACTGTGCATATATATGATTCAATCTTTAATTACTTGGTCACACACTATTTATTCCCCACAGGACTTCTGCCTCACTCAGTGCACAGAACGGATGGCGTTCAGTTAATGAGTAGCTATTCATTCAGTATTTCTTTTATTCCTTCACCACTGAACATGTGGCTCCATGTCTTATTTATCACATACCATCCAAACCCTGCACAATTTTCATGGGACAGCAAAAGGCACCTCTCTGACTCCAGGGTGACTCCCCTGCCAAATTTCAATCACATGCTCAAAAGCATACAGACAAGAACTTTTCAACAAGAAACAGCTGTAAGAATTTATACTACAGTAGAAAAAGAACATATTTTCCCCTTAAGTTTGTTCTTGGTTCTGAACATGTTTTGTTGAAAAGTTTTCCAAAAAAATTCAGCTAAGAGCCAACATTTAGTATGGAAAATTTCACCCAGAATGGCTAAAGTTTGGTAAAATTACAAACAATTGAACATCCTCAACCACAGGAGTTACTACCAGGTCCATTTATAATGTCAACACATTTATCTTGATGTAAGATGTACTGAACTCAACATATTGTGGAAAGATTCTAAAGCAAAAGGTTTTCACACCACAGTCCATGGACCACCAGTGGTCTGCGAGCTCCATTCAGGTGGTCCGCGGATAGTTCCCTCTAAGGGGAGCACCTGGGTGGCCGCACAGGAGAAAATGAAGGGTCATCCACCTAATTAGTGGAGCCGCACAGGCATGTCTCCACTAATTAGGTGCCTGGACCCTGGAGAAGACGTACATGTGAGGTGGTGGTCGGGGGGGGTGGGGGAAGAGTATAAGGGGTAGGTAGGAGGGGGCAGTGGGGTGAGAAGAGGAAGTGGGAGGAATTTGGGATATGCAGGGCTGTGGTGGCCAGAGAAAGAGGTGACTTTCCCCAGCTCCAGGGCCACAGCTGTCAGGGAGAGACAGCCTCAGTTCTGTAGCAGGTGAGAGACCCCCCACCCTCCTTCCCAGCCCCAGCTTGGGGGCTGCTGTGGTAGGGGAGAGAGGGCACATCTGTCACATGAGAAAGGTAAGACTATCGATATTAAAATATGAGTTGTGTGCTTTTATCTGTAGAATAACAAATTAAGTGTTTTTTTTTTTAATATAGCACTTTTATCCAAAGTGCTTTACAGTAGTTGGCTAACGGTACAAACAATATTTGGAAAGATAATTAAGTGGTCCTCTGAGACTCTCAACAATTTTCAAGTGGTCCATGGGGAAAAAAAAAAAAGTTTGAGAACCACTGTTCTAAAGAATAAAACACAGATTTTGGAGAAAAGCCATTCTGTACCACAGCCTACAAATTTGTTTATGGTTTCTTCCAGTTAATTGCAAGCAAGTATCCACAGAAACAGAAGCAAGACCATAAGACCAACAAGACCTTGTTGAGTCTCAGCAAAAAAGGCAAGAAATGAATAGCTAGCATAGATACTGAATGAACTACGCTCTTCTCCCTCCAGATCAGAATTGAGACACTTAACGAGTGTGAGCAATTGGAGTATGGCCATCCTCTATGCCAGGAGTGTCCAAACTTACTGACTCTCCTAGCTGTATACAATAATTTTCAGATATACCTGCACCAAGGTGTGTGTCTCACACACACACCCACACACCTCTCTTTAGACTCCCTTCCCTGCAGGGCAGAAGCACCTAGTTCCACATCTCACCACAGGGCAGAAGTTCGAAGCTCCCCCCATCCCTGGCTGCTAGGCAGAGAATGGGGAGGGGGTCTCCATGAGCCACACTTTAACTATAAAAGAGCTGCATGCGGCTCAAGAACACGGCTGCTCTATGCTGTACCTACTTTGTGTCAGACATCTCCTCCTCCTGGCAAAAACATTATCGTCATTTAGAAAAGGGGACCCCACACACACACTAACCAAGTGTCAGAATCCTGAGCAAAAAAACTATTTATTTCCTAGTGGTAGTCTCTCTTCATGAAGTCTTTTATTTATTTTGGGGTGGAGAAGTAATAGAAAAAGTGAATTTGGAAAGCAACCAGTCATGAAAATGAGTTCTTGAAGAAATATGCCAACTTTCAGCAGTAACCCTCCCCAATCTTGAGGGTCAAGGGAAGAGATTCTGGCCTAAGAGAACTTCAATTAGGAAAATGGAACATTTTTCAGCAGCATGGAGTAGAATTTGGCTCCATGTTGTTTGATCTACTCTGTTCCACATCCAGCACCTGAAAATGTTTGTTCCAGTTGTTCTTTAACATGTAGTTCCCAGCCTCAAAGAACACATTACTCGCCACTCTAAAGCGTCCTAATACCTCAACAGACACGCAAGAAAAAGCCTTTTTATCCACATTCAGGGGGACGGATAAACCGTGTCTGGGAGCCAGACACTCATCCAAAGGGCCATTTCCCCTCTCACTCTCTCTGTTAACTCGCAGCGCTGGAAAGATTTCTTTTAACAAGCGCAGCGCACGTTTGTCATAATCCGAAAGGTGGCAATAAAAATTGCTAGCAACAAAACGCCACTAGTCACGATGCCGGCTCGGCAAACACCACACAGCGTGGGTCGGTCCTCCCTCCCCGCCTTGCATTACCACCCATCCCCAACTTTTTCCTTCTGTCTCTCTCCGGCGCCACTTTAGGAGCTGGAGCCTGTTTAAAGGGACAACACTAAATCCAGACACATGCCGAACCCCTGATCATGGCTGCACTTGTTGCCAGGCTCCTTAGAGCAGCACCTCCACCCCGCCCACCCGCGGCGAACATCTCCCGCCCCAGCCCCCGAGCACATTTGGGGGAGGAGGTGCAAGCCGGCTCCCCCTACCCCCGCTCGCTTTGCCCAGCGGCAGCAGCTCCATTACCTTTCCCAGGCAAATGTGGCAGGTGATGGGCAGCGTCAGAGACAATGTCACATTCTGAACGTTCTGAGCCATTGTGGCGTTTCGAATCCCGCGAGCGGCGGAAGTTCCACAAACAGCGGCACCAGCTAGTAGCGGCAGCAAGAGAAACAGGCCCCCACGACCTAGCCCGGAGTACGGCAAGCCAGCGAGTCCAACCGCAGCGCAACACAGGAAACCGAAATCGCGCTTTTGAAACGTTCCCTTGGAGGAGAAGAGAGGCGAAACAGGGGGCTTGGGCCTCCTGGGTGTAGCGCGTACACAGCTGCATGTTGCTGCTGCTGTGCCGAAGGTTAACCTGCCCCGCCTGAACCTTTAAACAAGGACTGGTTTACTGGGCTATGAAACTGCAGGCTGTCCCCTCCTGTTAATATACCACCAGCATTCACTGTCTTCTAGGGAGGATTCGTTTCTCCTCTCTCTGTTGTTCCTTGTGGGATCTGCCTGTGCAGGAGTCTCTCAGCATCTTGCCCCCCTGGCCCAGGCTTATATAGAAAGCCAGAGCATTAGACACGCTCAGCGAGTCAGCAGTCTCGTTACAATCCCACAGAAGGGCAATGAGGTGGAGAGGCTACTACAGTCCCAAGTATAAATCGTATTCCTGGCTAGCTCTCAGGACTCTGCTGTGGTGGTATGGGGATTTATCTCTAAAATGTCTAGTCTCTAATATTCCTTGAGGGGAGTTGAAGAAGGAACCTCTGGAAAAAGTTAGTTACCTCACCTTTCCATAACTCTCAGAAGATGCAACAACTAAGATCAAGGAGAATGAAAATCATAGCCAATTAAATGGGGTTTAAAATGGTGTAGCAATGTAGTGTAGGACCTGTTTCACCCTATTATTTAATGTATTATCGTTATTACTATTATTAGTATAGTAGTATTATAAATAACTATTTTCTTTATTTTATTTTCATTATTAATATTAGTTGCCCAGAGGGTGCTCAACTCTGTACAAGGTACAAAAGAAGACATGATCTCTGTCCTAACGGGTTTACAGTCTAAGGATCTGATCTGATAAACATCGCCAAAAATAATCACTGGGATAATTTAGGGCTTGTGTACAAATAAAAATTTAATTTAGTTAAAGCAGTACAGCCTCTCTTCCACACCTATAATGTATACGCAGTTATGTTAGTATACAGGTGCTTTACACCAGTATAGTTATTGAAGTGAAGGTGCTTTATACTGGTATAGCTGTTCCCATATGGGAAAGGAAAATAAATTCTACTGGAATATGGCACCTTTATAATTTCATCCACACTGTAATTTGTACAGATATAGCTATTTTGAAAAAAAGATCACCCCGTGTCCGTAATTCAAATAGTTATACTGATAAAAAAATTGTGTGTAGAGCAGGCTTTAGAATAGTAAACTGTTATGCCTAATAATAAGTGTCTGCAGGACTAGACCTTAGAAAAATGAACAGAACCAGATCTTTGATACCCCTGCCAACCCCATTCGTGGTTGATTTGCAATGCTCAGTGTAAATCTCCTAGAAACCATTTTTAACTGGGAATTTTCCTGGCCAAAGGGAATCCCCAGGTGTCACAAAGTCAACACAGGTGGTTCTAAACCATCTATTTGTGGTCCCTGCTCTAATATACAAGGTGTGCTTTGAGGAGGGGCTGGCAATGTGGCTTGAGCTTCTTGTGATCTATGGCATCTGAAGGTATGTATGGGACTGTTAATGCTAGTATACTTCAAGGTGTAAATTAAGATGATATAATCCCCCCGCCAGCCTCTGGATCAGAGGAGCAGAAGGGTGATTTAGAGCCACATTCCTCCCCCGCCAGTTTCTACTCCAAGTGCAGCACAGCTGGATTCAAGGATGTGGCCAACAATCTCCAAACTACAGATTCCCTACCAGATAAAACTGTGGGAGCAACTCTGCAAAAGAGAGAGAAAACAGCCTACATCACAAAGTTCAGATCAAAATCTCAACTTTCCCCAGAAGCAGGGTTGCTTGGATTTAGGTTTTGGTTTAGGCCCATTACTGGAGGGATAGGCCCAAGCCATAAAATTCAGATCTAGATGTAAACTTTCCCCAGATTTTGACAAGTCTGGTTTTCTAGACTAGGCCTGTCTCTAATTATAACTAACTGAGGCAGGTTGCTGTCTTCTAAGCGAATACGCTGCTTCTGTCCCTGGAATGAACACCTAAGACCTGGAAGAAAATGAGAAAAGACTCTGATAATCATCACAGCACAGACTATATAAGCCTAAAATGATTCTTATAGTTAAACCAGCTTTAAATATAACAGCCTAAATAAGAGATCTATTAAATTACTGAATTTACCATGCACCAAACAAAATCACAGACTGGCAAAGAAACCCTTTTATGTATCTTCCTTTATTTTTATATATTTTTTAATCAAAACAGTGTTAATAGATGACACAAAGAACAAAACACATGAAAGTGAAATCAAATATAAAGAAACATGTCTTACAGCTGACACATGAGACCTTTTAAAACAAATACCTGATCATGCAGTACATTTTTCAAAGGAATAAAATTCCTCCATTTTCAAGAAGTATATGTAAGAGAAAACTGATCTGTTAAAGGAACATGTTAGTTTTAAGATAAATATCTGGTCTTTAAACCAAAAGTAGCTCCTAAAACAAGCAAGCTATTCTTTCTGAATACCTTCCAAAAGGAATACATTTTCTGCGCACAGAGGTTAAACTTATTTGGTTAGCAGATTTCTGCTGTAGTTGGAAGCTTAGATAGTGAACAAATACTTTAAAAATTATTTGTGATCTAATAGTACCTGAGATTTATTTGAAATATATGGAATGATGTTACCAACTCTTCAGGGGCATGGAAAATATTTAATTCTGTAGTGTGAGAGAGTGAAAAGAAGAAAGAAGCTGGAGGGTTAGCAATCTGCCTTTGTTAAGGGGAGATGAGAAATGTAGCACTATTGCAGGAGATAACAAGAATTTAAAGGGTCCAGGCCCAGAGGAGCTGGTTAACATGGGTCAATGGGAGTTGAGTCAATGATTTGTCAATGAGCACAGGGTTGATGGGAAAGAAAAGAAAAGTTCTAGGAATGCTTGGAATGGCTGTTGAAATACTCCAGCATGAAGACTCTAGGTGGTGAACTGTGAAAGTTCATCTGATTTGGAGAGTGGCATTAATATACCCACAGCTAAAAAATGGAGAAAGAGAGGTATCAAAAAAGCAAGGATAAGCTTGCAGGAAAGGGGCCTTATGTGTTAACTTTATCACTTAGTTTATTAAATGCAGTTGGAGTCCCAGAAACCTTTTTGTCATATTGCCCAAAAATATTATTTATGACTTGACTCCAAGGTCTTTTGTTGAAAGCTCTAAGAAAAGCCAGGATAGAACAAGAAATTCTGGTCAGCCATTCAGGTGGAGACACCTAAATCTTTTCACATTTAGGTAATTGAGTAGGATAAGGGATATAGACAAGTTCTGTTGGTAGAATTTGTAGCTCTTAAACAGCCACACCTTTCTTCAAGATTTTTTTTAAAAAATACTTTCTGGACTGCTTCTTGCTGTAGCAACCATTCACTTAAATTTCAGAAAATTAAAAAAGGGATCAAAATAGAAACAATTATTCAAATACTAAGCTGCTTAGGGTCGCGGTCTAAGGGAATGAATTTGAAAGATAAAGCTCCTGGAATGAGAAAACCTTGCTTTCAGACACAGAGGGCTGATTATCCACTACCCACCACCTGTGCAAAGTGGGTGCAAGATGCTGATTTCTTACTGTGCACAGGTAGAAATGACTACATCAGGAACTGGCAACCTTTGGGGCAGCGGGAAGCAGAGCACATCCCTCATCCCGCACCACTTCCTGCAGCCCCCATTGGCCTGGAGTGGCAAACCGCGGCTAGTGGGAGCCGTGATCAGCTGAACCTGTGGATGCAGCAGGTAAAGAAACCAGCCTGGCCCACCGGGGGCCTTAGCCTGGTGAGCCGAGTGTCAGAGGTTGCCGAATTCTGGACTACGTTCTCTTCCTCATATGGCTGATGTAAAGGTAGAGTAACAACTATAGTTTTACATTCAGATGGTTAAGCCAGTTAATTGCATCTGGAGTAGCAGAGTGTATTGCTGTGATGCCTGCTTTGTATTTGTGAATCAGGCATTGAGTTCTTATATGTTCTGGGTGACCACAGTCACACACTGGGGAGTCTTTAATTTTCCATTTGGGCAGCATCTGCCATAGTTGTATGGATGTGCTTTAGGGTTGCCCTGGAGCTTCATGGGTGATTGAAACCAGGGATCTCTGTGTCAGATCTTTTACGAGATATTTTTTGTAACTTCTTGTAAACTCCATTTGGCTTTCATCAGGGTTGAAGATGCATTGTTTAAGGTTAAACCTGCGGATCCCAAAGGGCTTATGCGACTTCAGGCAGTGGTGAGGGACGTTATTAAGGTCCTGGTGGATGGGAATGTGTTCATTTTCCAGAATCCTCTGAAATTCCCGAAGGATTGCAGCAAATGGATGGGGAAGTAATGTGCGACAGCAACAGAAGCCAAAGCGTTGGGGTTGACTTGACGGTTCCAGTGATGCACTGAACTGCACTGTTCAGTTGGACATCAACAAGTCGCATATGGCAACTTCTGGTCCATACCAGAGCACAGTACTCGGCTACAGAGTACACAAGGGCCATCACTGATGTCCATAATATGTTGCTGATGCTCTCCAGCTTGTGCTTGCCAGTTTCTGGACCAGGCTGATCCTTGTCTTCATTCTTGGCAGCTATCTTCTTCAGATGGTCATGGAAAGTTAGCATGTGATCCAGCTTCACTCTGAGACTACATTCGCTGCTAGGGAGTGAAGAATCAGGCCCAATGTATTCAGAGAGAGGGTTGAGTTCCGCACACTGAAGTTAATGCGAGTTTTTCCATTGACGTCAATAGGAACAAGATTGGGTCCTAGTCTTCTAACAAGTGCCTCCCAGATGAATTTATATGCCTTGACTAGGAACAGAGTGGGAGACCCATCTAAGTGCTGAATACATCAGAGAAAGCAACGGTAGTTTGGGCCAGATCCTGCCTAGCTTGTGTACCTAAACCTCTCACTGAAGTCAATGGAAGTTTCAAGTATGCAAGGTATGTAGGATTAAACCCCTTATGTGAGAATAGAAGGAAAAGTATTTTGATACAAAATGACAACAGGAGCTGTACCCAGCCTCTGTAGCATCATCTGCATTATTTGGCATTGTCAGGGGGCATTCTAAAAATAAGGCAGGGAGAGTCTAAAATTTATAGCTGGTCAAAAGATGGGAAAGTGATTTCATGAAATAATGTAAGTTTTTGAAGTTGTTTCCATTTCGCCAGGTTCAGAATGAACCCATTATCTGTTTGTTTCTTATGGATTTTTCACAACACCTTTTAACAAGATTGTTATGGAAATTTTCAAAAACATTATCAAAATCTCTCTCAAAAGTTTTCATTTACTAAAAACTATATCTTTTAACTGAAAGCCAGGTTTTTGGCAAATGAAAATTTTCAAAATGATTTTGATAATTTTTTTTATAAAACCATCAATTAAAATGTTGTTGAACTCTGCAAAAACCAAAACATTCCAAAAGTCTGCAATTTTTCCCAAAACTTTAAATGTTGAATAAAGTCCATTTTTTTCACACATAGACACAAAAAAACTTTTCGTGCGTAAAGTTTCAACCAGCTTGACTAAAAATATAACCATTGGTCAGTACCTGAATCATTAAATAATTTATCCTCAATACAACTCTGTGAAGTGGGGAGGGATTATTGACCTCATTTTACAGATGGGAAAATTGGGACACACAGAGGTTCATTGACTTGCTCAAGGCCAGATTGAGTCACTGATAAGACTAGGATTAGACCTCAGCAATTTCTGGCTCCTACACTGCTGTTCTTTCCACTAGAGCAGGGGTCGGCAACCTCTGGCACGCGGCTCGCCAGGGTAAGCACCCTGGCAGGCTGGGCCAGTTTGTTTACCTGCCGCGTCGGCAGGTTCGGGCAATCGCAGCTCCCATTGGCTGCGGTTCGCTCTCCCAGGCCAATGGGGCTGCGGGAAGCCGTGGCCAGCACATCCCTTGCCCGCACCACTTCCTGCCATCCCCATTGGCCTGGGACGGTGATCAGCGGCCAGTGGGAGCCGCGATCCTGGCAGGCCGCGTGCCAGAGGTTGCTGGCCCCTGCACTAGTGCATGCTTCTTTTGAGTAGTAAGTCCCATATTTATGTTTAAAAGCTTTGCATTACATAAAACTAGATATTTAAGAATTATCAGTGTTCCATTGCCTATAGGAAATATCTTTCCAATAAAAATCAAGCTTTTAAACAGATAAAAGTGAGCTGATAACATTATCTCTTCAGGGGAAGATGGCAGGTGCCTCTATTTCAGCTAGCATTTTATTAAATGTTTTTATTTGGTCCTGGTTTATGTTTTAATTTATTTTTATTTTATTTTTTGTAGTGAAAGTGCCTGAACCACTGTGATAGATGCAATAAGAAATTAATGAAATAATGACATGCTTGTATATAACATAATAATAATTATCATGATAAATATTCATACTATCAGTCATTAATACTAAGTGATAATGCAAACATGCTAATCTTTAGCAAGGATTAGGGTGGTTTGAGATGGAGAAGGAGGAATAGGAACACAGATTTAGGGGAGGGAGAACTATAAGGAAACCATAGGGCAATTCATGTTCCATTTTTACTCTTTACTAAAACCAAACAAATGTTGCCTTCAAACAGAATTTGACTTGATTAAGTAGGGTTCCATTCTTTTTGTTCTTGTGCAGAGGAGTCACAAGAATTCTTCCATGAGTGATGGTATTGGGAGGGTCCGTGTTCTCCACTCTATCCTCCACAGAAGAAGTAGGAAATTCTCTGCAGATCTCAAGTGGATTCATAAGAGATAAGGGCATAAGCTCTCGTGAGTAAAAAATCCACTTCTTCAGATGCTTGGAGTGAAAATTACAGGTACAGGTATAAATATATATTGGCACATGAAGAGAAGGGAGTTGCCTTACAAATGGAGAACCAGTGTTGAAGGCCAATTCAGTCAGGGTGGATGTGGTCCACTCCCAATAATTGATGAGGAGGTATCAATACCAAGAGAGAGAGAATTGCTTTTGTAGTGAGCCAGCCAGTCCCTATTCAAGCTCAAATTGATGGTGTTAAATTTGCAAATAAATTCTAGCTCTGCAGCTTCTCTTTGAAGTCTGTTTTTGAAGTTTTTTTGTTGAAGAATGGCTACTTTAAAATCTGTTATTGAGTGCCCAATATTTGGGGCTTTGTCTTATATAGATGCCTACTTCCACCCCACCCCATCCCGATTTTTCACACTTGCTGTCTGGTCACCCTAGACGAGGGAAGCAGCACAGATGGATAAAGATGGGGCTATATAAACATGACATGCATGTATCTGATTTAGTAATTTGTGAGAGTCTCTTTCACGGGTAATTTTTTTGGCAGGGGGAATTAGGAGGAATCCAGCTGTCTTCTCAGCCCCAATTCCTCCTGTCCCCTCCTCTTTCAGGTCTGTGAAGGTGGAACTTCCTCTTCCATGGACACAGGATACACAGGTGAGCAGAAAGCTCAAAGTCAGGACTTCAGAATTTGCCTTTGTCTTCATAAACATGTCATCTAGTGTTGCCAACTCTTGTGATTTGACCATGGGTTTCACACTTCTCTTGGTGTTTTTCTTAAAGGCCTAGCTCCTGGGATCACGTTATTACCTCTGAGTATCAGCTTCCTTTTAAAAACAAAAGTACATTTCTAGCCTTTATGACTATGGAGAAAAGCTTGAAAATATGAACTCTAAATGTTGGCTCACCAACAGGCAAATAAAAAGACCCATGAGTGCATTACATTTTAAATCTTATAAATATAGTAGAATGAGGGCCTGAGACATAAGGCCTTGTATCAAAGGTCTGCTATGAGGCTTGAGGCCTGGGCTAAAGTAAGGGCCCAAGCTTTGCTGCTATAAAGCAAAGTTAAGTTGTGAGCAAGAGGCAGGCCCTGCTCAGAGAATCTGGCAAGAACAGGGCTGATATTGCAGAAACACATATTCCTAAATAGTGCTAGGTACAAGAATATATATGCAAACACATTCCAAAAAGGTGGTACCAGAACACATCAA
This sequence comes from Chelonoidis abingdonii, assembly GCF_003597395.2. Taxonomy (NCBI): domain Eukaryota; kingdom Metazoa; phylum Chordata; order Testudines; family Testudinidae; genus Chelonoidis; species Chelonoidis abingdonii. The sequence continues at coordinate 289,700,329 of NC_133769.1, read as the reverse complement.
TACTAGCACATTCCCCAAAGATAGCAGGAATATGCAGAACCATCTTAAAGATAAGATCAGGATGACAGCATGATGGAACACACGCAGCAAACATCTGACCACAATAAGAACATGTCATGATTTTGAGGGGCCTGACTCAGGAGTTTATACTGCTTGGGACTGGCAACACTGTGTAAGTATTGGTGTGCTTCACCTGGTGCTTCAAGAAAAAGAAAAAAAAAAGTAGGGAAAAGAATCCAAATTGGCTTACATTTTATGATAGTCTTTAAATATTTTGACTCTGTCCTTGTGATATATTTTCATTTTTATTGCTATAGATAAGATTTTATCTTAAGAGGAATAAAAGGTACAGGATTATGAGTGAAGTCAGAGGGACTATGTATGGGTGTCAGAGCTCAATCTAGCCCTACAAGTGGAGGGGCAAGGAGTCAGTTCCCTTTATTCATACCTGATTTTGTGTGTGTGCCAAAACCTGCCCTAGATGTAGATGTTACATTAAAAGAAGGAGTGATGTAAGATCCTTATTTATTTGGGGGCAAGGAAGTTCCAGAAATAATTACAAGTGATGAGGCAGGTTCTGCCATTATTTCACAGGCAAATAGTTCCACTGAAGAAAATGGATCTACTCATGGAATAGCTTGACCAGATATCCCAATTTTATCAGGACTGTCCCAATATTAGGGACTTTGTCTTCAACAGGACCCTCTTACCCTCCCCTCCCATCCTGATTTTTGACCCTTGCTATCTGGTTATCCTATCATGGAATAAGGTAATACTCAGTGTGAGTCAGGGTGGCAAAATCTGCCCCTATTTTCTTCTTTTTCAGGTAGAGTATCATCTTGTTTATAGTTTTTCGTGGTGTAATAGGCGATACAACACAGAAGAGGGCCAGTTTGTGATACCTTTATTCATGCAGAATAATGCTTTAGGTCTTGATCCTACAAAGACTAACTTGACTTCAGTAAACTAATTGCATGCTTATGCATTGCAGGTTTGGGGCCTTACTCTGCAAGTAATACCATTATTGGACTATTGGGTGGAGTGAGGTGCTGTTCACTGTATGAACATCAGAATCCAGCCCAGAAAATATAAGGTTATCATGAAATAATCGTGCTCTTAGGGACAGCTCCTCAATTAGTGTAAACTGTCAGAGCTCCACTGAAGTCAATAAAGCTTTGACAATTTTCTGCAGCTGAAGATCTGTCCTTGGGATTTACTGAGGAACAAGACAAAGCACCATGACACTCAAAAAAACTTCTGCAAAAGCTAGGAAGAACGTGCATTTTTTTGAGCTACAGGAAGGTGAAGTTAGCAGCACAGAATCTTAACAAGACAGTTGTGCCGCGCTGCGTGGTTCACCTCACTTATTCGACAGGTCTCAAAAGTCTATCAGCCAATCAGAATGTTTCATCTAACCAAACAGATTTATAATGAAAAGCCAACCCTAATTGAATGTCTTCATTAAGGACACCATCAAACAGATACAGAACACCTTCTACCACCTTGTTTAAATTAGATTCATTTTTTGGATTAATTATTAAAAGGAAAGTTTAAAAAAATCATAAAATTTTAAGTGCTATTAAAAATTGATTAGGATTGCTCTCTTTCATTGACCCAGTTTGTATTTTTTCAATTTTTTTTTTCATCAAAGCTAATACATTTGAGTAGATGTCTCAGACAGAGGTTTGTAATCATTTGGTCATCAGTCAGTTAATCACAGCTTCATAAATATTGATCTCAGATTACATTTATTTTTCATTCCTGAAAGAGAGTTTTCTATTAATTTACACTCACTCACATACATTGTGGTTTATGCTGAAATTATTTTTAAAAGTTCTATTAAAATTAATGTGAGTAGCTAGTCATTGATGCAGTCACACTGCCCTATGCCACCTTATGGCAGATTTATAGCCCAATCCTGAGAGGTGCTTGCCCACCACTCCAATTGATCAGGTTCAGAAATCAAAGCCTATAACCTGGCTGATCCTGTTTCGTGGGAAACTGCAGGCCGCTCTCATCACACAATTCTCAGGTGAAAGAAGTTATCAGAGAACACCTTTAGGGTCCCAGCCTACAGCCCTGAGTCATGTGAATAATCCCACTACTTGCATATGTAATATTTGCAGTTGTAAGGAATTCTCATGTAAGTAAGGGGTCGGGCCCTAAATTCACAGCTGGTAGTTGAGCTATTTTGTGATTTCATCCATAGATTATAATAAGGAGAAGAGATATTTTAGCATAAAGTGTGAAACTGCCAGCTGATAGCAGATCCTTCTGGTTCTTAGTGATAGAGCAACACAAGCAATTGTATTTAAATCAGCTCACACATCGTTGATTAACCCTTTCTTCTCTTTTTTGGTTTTCATTTAGTTTAATAAACCTTAAAAGAGATGGTACAGAAGCCAACTGAAGAACATAGCAGGGAACTGATCTGTGGTCTACGCTCATCAGCCGGGACTCTTATCTATCCCTTCTGTTGCAGAACACATGCTTTGTTTCAGGCTGGTGAGGATACAGCTACTGTCCCAGCCACAAACCTATGGGGGAGGATCTGAGACCCCTTATTCAGTATGTTTGACTCCTCTCTACTTGGATATCTTTCTAAAAGATCTGCTCTAGGAATTATTTTGGGGAAGTTCTGTGGCCTGTGTTATACAGGTCAGAATAGATCAGGGGTAAGCACCCTGGTGGGCCGGGCCAGTTTGTTTACCTGCTGTGTTGGCAGGTTCGGCCGATTGCAGCTCCCACTGGCTGCGGTTTGCCGTCTTGGGCCAACAGGGGAGGCGGCAAGTGGCACCGGTGAGGGATGTGCTGGCCTGGGGCAACTCTATGTTTTTTGCCGTCCCAAGCATGGCAGACAGGTGGCTTTTGGCGGTGCGCCTGCGGGAAGTCCATCAGTGCCGCGCCATCAGTGTCCCCTCCACCAAATTGCCGCCAAAGCCACGAGACCACTGGACCTCCAGCTGGTGCACTGCCAAAAGCTGCCTGCCTGCCGCCCTCACAGCAACGGGCAGGCCAACCCCCGCGGGTTGCTATCCCAGGCACGCGCTTGCTGCGCTGGTGCCTGGAGCCGCCCCTGGCGCTGGCTGTGGCTTCCTCCCTCCTCCATTGGCCTAGGACAGCAAACTGCGGCCAGTGGGAGCCGCGATCAGCTGAACCTGCCGACGCGGCAGATAAACAAACTGGCCCGGCCTGTCAGGGTGCTCACCCTGGCGAGCCGCGTGCTAGAAGTTGCCGACCCCGGACTAGATGATCACAGTGATCCCTTCTTGCCTTCATTCCTATTAATCTATGTGAATCTAAAAGCATGTGATAATGCCAAATCATGATTGCATGAATTCTGACTTGAACAGTCAATTCACGGGTTGGGCAGTGACTATATCTTCTGCATCTCTGAAAAATCTGTAGGCTCATCTACATAAACTGAAATAAAGATCAGTTACACACTGTTTACATTAAGACATTTATTCTGACACAAACCTCTGTCCAGAAAAACTAAGGTAGAGTTTCAAATTGTCTACAAATTGTCCTTGAGCCCCTCACACCTTAAATGTAAACTGGAGTCAGATAGACCCACAACAGCATTTCATACTTTCACTGGGAGTGGTGGGTGTAATACAGAGAATGAATACTTTTCTGATTAATATTTGTGTTTCTAAGATTGAAAAACACTGTTCCAGGTCTTTGGATCCAAATTAATTTTCAGAGTCTTAATCCCCAAACCAAATATCTGATTCACTTACCATACATTTTACTCAAATGTCTCTGTGGAACTTCCTCATCTCAGCATAACTGCAATCCTGATTTTTTAAAACAAAAAAGTGAAAGACCACTGCTATAGTGGAGTTCAGACTTGTTTGTTTCCTAAACACCTCCATGAGTACAGCTTAATCTCAAACAGCACTAGTCCCTCCATGCTGTCTCAAGAAAGGAGTCCTGTAATGGTTAGGTCTGATATATTAGAGACCGTACGTGCAGTATTCGTATTGCTTATATGGGAGAGTGTGGGGACGGGAGGCAAGGGTGGGAAAGAATCAGAGATCAACTGAAAGCATCCCTCCTCCTACCAGGCAGACTTAGAATTGGATTCTGTGCCTTGGTTCCACCTAATCTGAGTGTGAGAAAAATCCCGTCCAAATAAGAAGGATACTAATAAGAGCTGGTATGTGCATTGTGCTATGTATTGAGTTCATTATGCCTGACTGAGAAAAGTGAACTAGCTGTCTGTCCATCCTGGGTTTCGATAGGAATTAATTAAAAAAAAAAAAGCAGAGGTTTATTCACTTTTGCTCTGAAATGAGTAACCTTGGCTGTGTACATGGATTTTCTGGCAGACAAAAGACTAAACAGAAAAGCTGTGCAGCAATGGAGAGACTTATTCAAACAATACCTCCAATTCTCCTGGGCTTTCTGTTGCAGGCACCTGCAAAACAGCCCAACTGGAGTTTTCACATTGAAGTATTGTGTCGATAACTCAGCCATTTGTGGAAGATGACCGATGACCTTCTGGAGCTCTGAGAATTAAACCTTTAGTTGAATATTAAACTGTTAGTTTAGGTTATATGATGAAAGTTAAACATTTGAAGGTTTACACTTATTTTAATTCACTGTACTTTATATGCTATATTATAAACGTTACTGCAGTAACTTTTAGCTACATAGATTGTATTCATTTTCTATTTTTGTACTTCATGAAGCAAATGTGTCTATGTCTTCTATGCCTGCACATGGATTGTATTGGCCTGATTTAATATCAATTTATGTGGCTTTCTGAAGGGTTTTATAGTTGATTTCATGTTAAAAATGTAAAAGAGTTTTGTCTGTATACCCCTCACCCTAAGCTCAGAGTCAGAAATCTCTGGAAAACAGTGACCATTGGGGCTTGCAGAGCCAAGCCTTCGGCCTGAAGATATATAAGAAGTTATGGACCCAAATTAATTCCAGTTCCCATGGGCCTATTGTGACACTGAGCTCTGCTATTTCAGACTCCCCTCACCCTCCTGTGTGGTACTGTTTAGCACAGGATTTTGTACTATGGTGTTTCTTCTTAATTGCTGTGGTTAACATATTGGATTAAAAAGACACAACCCTCCCTCACTCCTATAAGGAGTTTAATACGTAATGTTAGACTCCATGCTTATTGTGCGTTAGTACTAGCTAGTTCTCTCATTTCTCCAGTTCCAGTTGGCTGCGTATGCTGTGTCATGGTGATAACAGGTTTGAAGAAGGTGGGCTTTAAGAAGTGTATTACTTGTGAGATAAAAAAATCCATTACAGGCTATTTTTTAACTTGTGTTTATGATGGGCACCGAAGGGCTAATCATTATAAGGACCCCATTGTGTTAGGCACTCTACAAACATAGAATAAGAAACAATCCCTGTCCCCAAAAGCTTATGATCTGAACAGACAAGACAGACAAAATGGTAGAAACACACAGAGCAGTGGCTTGCAAACATCATGCGAGTTCCTTGTTTTTATTTAAATCTTTCCAGTGGGGTTAGGCTGAAAGGGGACTACCTTGATGGAAAAACAAAGGACAAGAGGCTGGCGAAAACAGCCAATCAGCAGAGGAGAGAGACTGTCCAGCATGAAAACTGAGGAAGATACTATGACTTGGTCTACACTGTAAAGTTAGGTTGACATAAGTCACCTTGTGCCGACCTTGTGCGTGTGTCTACACAAAAATTTGGCTCCAGCTAACATAAGGGCCCTGTTATGGTTACACGATCAAACCACATCCCTGAACTGCATTGAGCCATGATTGACCTATGGAGGTTGACCCAATGGGAGTGTAGATGTTGTGTGACCTATGTTGACCCTACCAACCCATCAGCAGTTGTCGCTCAATGCTCCATTCCCCGCAACAGTGACCGTTGTGGTCACGGTTGTAAACTCCGCTGCTCAGGGATCATGGAGACTGGAAGCCACTGCCTGCTTAAAACACTCTGCATATTTTTGAAATACCTCTTCCTGGTTGTCCACCTTGGTGAGCACACCTAGCAACTCTCCCTTTTGTGTGCTACTCCCCAACCAGTCATGCCGGTTCCATACACTAGATGGGTGCCTGCCAGGAATAGACTGGAGTTGATGAAACTCCTGGGCCTGCGAGAAGAAGAGGCTGTGCAAGCAAAACCATAGAAATGTGAACATATCTGAAAACATTGCACAGGGGATGGAGGCAAAGGGGGACAAAGGGATCAGCAACAGTGCTGCATGAAAGTGAAGGAACTGCCTCAGGCATACCGTAACATAAGGCCAACAATCAAACGAGTTCTGAACAACAGACCTGTCAGTTTTACAATGAACTGCATGCCATGCTTGGTGGAAACCCCACCAGACATTGCAGACCACCATGGTACCTTGGAGGAGCCCAAGACAGAGATTTCTGCCATGAACAGTGAGGAGGAGGAGGAAGAAGGCAGAAATGTGTGACAGGGTTCAACTATTCCGTGAGCCAGGACCTATTCAAGATTCCACTGCAGTCTAGCCGGTCCTATCAACCGAGCACAGACAAGGATGATGAAAAAGAAGGAACCTCGAGTGTGTGCATGCATTTCCCTTTACAATGGTTAAATGTAAAGAGGCATTTTCCCCATCCCTAAGTTAACAAGACACAGCTTGTGACACCGGCAGACCAGGTCATGCCAGAGTGTATTCAGACCAATTTGCTTGTGTGTTAGTATAAATCAAAATGATTGTTGAAGGTAGAAAAGTGTATTTGGTGTTCAGACTTCATAAAACTAATGGGACATTGCTTGCATTGTATCCTGTTATGATGCAGCATCAAACATTTACATTGTGTATACCCCTGCAACTAACCCATCAAAGAAGCCTTGTGGAATGCTAATGGAGGATTTGATCAGAAAAAGTGCTAATTTCAAAGCAAATGGCCATTCTGTGTGATGACCAGAGGTCAGAGACTCAAAGTGCATTAGTCACTCACCGTCACCAAAGGAAAAGCCCATTTGCTTTCTGTCTGAAATTGTTCTCAGTGGGAGCTGCTGGATGCTGAGCGCTTCTGTTAGACTGGCTAGCTCACTGTAAATCTGGATGTATGTAGCTATAAGGTATGTGCAGGACTTGTATCACTGTATATACTGAATCTCTGGCCTGCAAAGACAACTGTGGATGAGTTTAGGGCTCTATATAGACACAGGGTCTGCTTCTGTCTCGTTATCTAAGTCAGGGGTGGGCAAACTACGGCTATCTGCCTGGCCCCAGAATCCCCGGCCCCTCCCCCTGCAGTTCCCCCTCTCTGCAGCCTCAGCTCGCTTGCTCCATCGCCAGTGCAACGCTCTGGTTAGCTCCTGGGGCAGCGCAGCTGCAGAGCTTGGCCTGACCCAGTGCTCTGTGCTGTGTGGTGGTGGCAGCATCTGTAGCACTGACAGTCACTGGTACTCCAGGCAGCGCAGTAAGGGGGCAGGGAGTGGAGTGGGGGTTGGATAGAGAACAGGGGAGTTCGAGGTGGTGGTCAGGGGGTGGGGGTGTGGATGATGGTCGGGGACAAAACAGGGTTTGAATGGGGGCAGGGGTTCTGGGGGGGCCATCAGGAATGAGAGGAGGGGTTGGATGCAGAGGCAGGAGTTGGGGGGCAGTCAGGGGACAAGGAGCGGGGGTGTGTGGATGGGGCAGGGATTCCAGAGGGGCAGTCAGGCAACAAGGGGGGAGGGGAGTTGGATGGGGCAGCAGTCCCGGGGGAGCAGATAGGAGGTGGGGCCTGGGCCACGACCCCCTCCCCTAACTGGCCCTCCATACAATTTATGAAACCTGATGTCGTCCTCAGGCCAAAAAGTTTGCCTGCTCCTGATCTAAATATTTATATGGTACTTGTCCCTTTAATATCTGAATGCCTCACACTCGTTAATGGATTTTATTCTTACAACTCCCCTTTGATGCATGTAAGTATTAGACTCACTTTATAGGTGGAAAGTAGGTAGATTAAGTGACTTGTCTAATATTGTAGAAAGCATGTGGCTCACCCCGGAATTGGACTCTGGTCTTCTGAGCCCAAGTCCAGTGTCCTGTCCACTAGACCTCCTTTCTCCCTTGCCTAGTTCATTTTTCAGGATTGGCACCTAACTCTGCACCAGACCAAGGGATTGCGATGACATAGATAGCATTTGATTTAAAGTCCGTCATAGTCAAGGGGAGTCTTTCCATGGACTTCAATGGGCTTTGGATGAGGCCATTTATCAGTTGGGAAGAGAAGGACAAAGATGTGCATGTTACAATCCTTTCTAAAAGTGGCCAGGATCATGCTTATTCATAATTCTGCAGAGACTGAAATCCAGAAATGAGGCAAAAGGTGTTCTACCACCCCACCCATAAGCATTAGCTAATACATAGCATCTTTTAAAAGAAACACACATCAGATGATAAAACAGCGTTTTGGATGTTTTCCTCTATGTAAAGGCACTAAATGTTTTCCAAAAGGCAATATTTTTTTTAAAACTCAGATTTGTTGTGGTTTGTATTCCATAATTGCCCCCACCCCCTTTTTTTTCCATGCAACTTTTTGAAAAATAAAGAGTCTTTGACAGGCAAAGGGAGAATAATAGTAGCTGTTCTGTGTGCATATTGTTATGAGATTGGGTGTCAGGAAGCTGAAATAAGGGACACATCTATGCTCAAATGCATGGATGATTCATCTTTGTAAATGTGATCAGTTTAGAGATCAGCAAAGAGTGGGGGTGTCTGTCAATTATGTTTGGCTTCTGCATGCATTAGCTTATCAAAACCTATTTGTGCGCAGCTAACCAAGGGCCTTGATCTTGACAGGTTCTCCTCAATAGAAGTCCAAGAATTTCCCTTGGAACTGAGAGTGCTCAGCACCTCACAGGAGGTGCTCTGCAGCTTGCAGAGTCAATCCCCATGGGACTTATTCACCCCTCCATACTCAAACTTCTGCTGGTTTCAGTGGGAATTTTGTCTGAATATGGACAGTTGAATAGGGCACAGACAAGGTTGCAGATTCAAATAACAATAATAATAACCGAATATGAACATTGTAGTTATGAATTTGCAGCTTGATGCCTTCATAAAACTGCAGGGGAACCGTACCTACATTGGTAACCAAGTGGCATATCTCTTAAAATACTTCAACTCACCTATTGAGACCCACTAGCTTGTCTGTTAATTTGACAAAATATCTATGTTCCCTGAACTTAGGGCTATAAAAATTGCTCATCTGCTCAGTCACAGACCATTTAATTTTGGATGCATCATTGCCAGTTGGTTACAGTAATTAGCATTCTCTGTGTTGTGGCAGCTTCCCTGAAGCTATGCTAAGCACGGTTGCATTTTTGCATGGAAATATAAGCAGCATTGTGCAAATGAGCCTGGCCACCCATCTTACAGACAGAAGCCCTAGCTACAGCTTCTTGGCTCAGGGTGCTGTATATGCCCACCTGCAGGTCTTATTTACTGATTATTAATGACCAAAACTGTAGGCAGCTGTGAAAAACACAGCATGGCAACTCGAAGCCTTGTCTCTAAACTATCCTCCATAGAACTCTAATTTCTTTGAGTGACATCTGACTTCATTTTCCTCTTTTTTTCTCTCTTAATAAAGTTTGCAGTATAGAAATTTGCTGTAAGAAGAGCATTGCATTTTGAGCATAGACACACAATTTGTTTGTGCAGTTCTTCGCCTCTCAGCTGATGGAGTTTCATAAAAAAAATTGATCAATTGACCCTCCCATTATAAAAATAGTTTGCAGTTATTTTGGTAAAAATTGCCTTTTTTGGCTCATTGTCTAAAGTAATATCGAGTTTTCTTTTAATAGATACACCATCTTTCAACACAGGGATATCTGATGTATTCCTTTATAAATTCAGGAATAAACAGTATAATAGGTCAATCCATAAATAAGTAAGAGATAGATTAAAATTTTGCAAGTTGTTCTGCAGACTATGCACTGATCTGTGCTGAACATTTGCAAATCTTTTTTGTTTCCTGGGAAACAAGTGAGTGGTTGTGTACAGTGCAAGAAATACACAAAGAAATGTTTCTTTTTATTTAATCCATACTTCATATTTACTCCTTAATATACTAGAAGGTAACTAATATTTAGTACAATGAAATGTATCTGCATATTTAATGATTTAATTAATCAGAGAAACCTTGCTTATAATTAAATATAGATAAGCTATAGCCTTTTCCTTGCATTGACTGATGCTACTGAGAATAAGGGTTAAGAATATACTATTGTTCTGCTTGCTTTTTATTAGGACTCTGTAGTGTTTAGATGAGTAAAGTCCAGGATACAAACACACTTTTGTAAGTGAGCCATTCCGTAGTTTATACATTCCGTAAAAGTATAGCTATTTTATTTTAGCTACTAATTCTACACGAACGTGCTTCACCTTAAGCTCAGGAGTAATTCCATTAAAGTCAATAGGACTACTCACAAGCTCAGTGTTAAGGAAATGCATAAGTACAGAGCCTTGCAAAATGAGACTATGATGTGTCTGGGTCCTTTAGCCACCACTCTAATATAAAGAAAAAATAATAACTTTGTGAGTTTAATCACAGGCCTTTCTTGACTGTTACTTAAAAAAAGGATCTATACCATCATGTTGCAATTTGTGTTTATTTGTCAGAGTTTTGGCACAGACTTAAATAGATATATTATGAAAAAGAGGGGAATTGTCATTCGTAGAATAGGCAGATGCTGTGCCTATATTGGCAAGTTAATAAAGTAAGGTAATGATGTACACAGAAGCAGATTTAAATAGAGACATGGGGATTTCCTACTTTTTGACTTCATATAAATTGTTGAATATATTTATTTAATTATTTATATGGAGTCTCCAGCCATAGCAACTAGGTACTGTTTACAAAACTTAAAACAGAAATTACAAAGACAAAGGGTTGCACTAAATAACCCCTACTGGTGCCCTAGATACCATAAGTTAATAGGCAGGTTGTGAGCCCACATCTATCTTTATAAATATAGATATGGATACTGTATTTTGCTAACATGCCAACATATGTAAGGTCCCTACATTTTGTAAATGATACAATTCCTCTAGTTTTCTTTTTTTTTTTTTTAAATAAGTGTGATTGCTGTATGTGCAACATCTACTATAGATAGGTGTTTGGAAAAAGATTACATACTGACTAATAGTTAGAATTAGTTTGTTTCCAAGAAGTAAAATCTTGACATTTTCATATACTCATTAAGTATGGGCTGGTAAGTACCGGAAAAAAAATCAGATTTGAAAATTTGACTTTTCTCCGAGGCCACAAAATGTCATAAATTGTTTTTCAGTCATTCATATATTATTTCAACATATTTCATAGATTTAAAGATGCATATTTGTCTGTTTGTCCAGGTAAATATATGGCCCTTATCACCACAGTAGAAATTTACAAAATTATACACGGTTCCTTTGTTAGTTGGTTATATTGGGCGATGAAGTGTCCAGTTTGGAGAATGTCCAAGAAACTGTCCAAAAACTTGTTTTTAATTAGTGATTACAAAAATTACAAGTATCAGAGGGGTAGCCGTGTTAGTCTGGATCTGTAAAAGCAGCAGAAAATCCTGTGGCACCTTATAGACTAACAGACGTTTTGGAGCGTGAGCTTTCATGGGTGAATACCCACTTCATCAGACGAAGTGGGTATTCACCCACGAAAGCTCACGCTCCAAAACGTCTGTTAGTCTATAAGGTGCCACAGGATTCTCTACAAAAATTACATTAATTTTAGTTTTACATGCCGCTGTCGTTGGCCCTGATCCAGCAAAGCCCTGATCCTGCAATAGGTCCTTGGGGATTAATCCAAAGCTCGCTGAATTTAATATAAAGATTTCCACTGCGCTTTGAAACTATGGATTTGCCATTTGACGTCAGTGGGGTCTGGATTTCACTCTGATTTCCTCACAGACAGTTATATGTTGCACTCCAGGCCAATAGGAGCTGCAGGAAGTGGCGTGGGCCCAGGGATGTGCTGGCTGCCGCTTCCCGCAGCCCCCATTAGCCTGGAAAGGGAAACCGCAGCAAGTGAGAACTGCGATCAGCCAAACCTGCGGATGCTGGGGTAAACAAACCTTCTCGGCCCACCAGCAGATTTCTCTGATGAGCCGCCTGCCCAAGGTTGCCAATCCCTGAACTAGAGTGTGTTTGATACTAGGGAAATGTTAAAATTAGTTGAAAAGCATCATGAGAAGGAAAGTGAATTCCATCCACACAATGTCAGTATAGCTCTTCCACAGCATTTAATCCAGCAGAAATTATACTATATTCTGGTGATGTTAATGTAACCTGCCTATCAGCTATACAGTGTTTAAGGTCTGTTGCAATGACTTCATTGTGGTTTTACCATATATTGAAAAACAATAGGTTGTATTACTAGGAGCCTTAACATTTGCATATTTATGTCTAAGAGATCAACTGTTAAGATAAAAGCACCCCTTTGATAACATTGTCTTTCTTTGATTAAAATCATGAAACTATATGATGTTACAACATCAAAAAGTCAGATTGCTGATGGTAAGTGAACATGCCTCAGGTGCTGATGCTGATAGCTATGGCTGCCCAAACTGCTGAGAACTTGGATGTATATGGAATACGTGATGAAGTGGTATGAAGGTTTATCAATATGCATTTAAAGTGGGCACATTACTAATGAGTGGTGAGGCCCCAAGCAAACTATGAAGGTCATCCCAAATAAGTGTTGACAAAACATTTGTACCACACAAGCCAATCATGTATTCTGTATGTGCCACAGAGAAACTATTTTAGAAATGTTTTAAGAGTTGTAAACAATATCATTTGCAATATTTTTAGAATTCCAGCACCTGTAAAGTCACCTAAGATTGTTTTTCTAGGTGTAAAATTTCCTGAAATTAAATTTCTTGTTTCATGCCATCCCTGAGCTTAGAAGCATGAACTGTGCTTCCCATTGGGAAGCTGGGAATCTCTGATAGTATAAAACTTTTGGTTTTAGTTGTACATGTCTAAAAGATTTTCAGACTTCAAAATCCTAACATTTTATGCACAGAAAACTGGTTACTGGTACAACGCAGAATTCTACCCATGCTGTGCCTTAAACAGGTGTCATGTGGGGAAAAATTCCACATTTGGGGGATAAAGAATAGACCTTTTTCTGGCAAGCTGATTTTAAATAAATAGCAGCTGCTTAAAGCTGCTCAGGAGTTTGGAATATTTGATTAAATCCTGTGGGAGATGGATTGGGCACGAGTGAGTTAAAGATACACCTCTACCCTGATATAACATGACCCAATATAACACAAATTCGGACATAACACAGTAAAGCAGTGCTCCCGGGGATCAAAGCAAGTTCAGCATAACACGGTTTTACCTATAATGCGGTGAGATTTTTTGGGTTCCGAGGACAGTGTTACATCAGGGTAGAGGTGTACAATGAAATCATTTATCACATAGGAGTAGCATTTAACATATTCACATATGTGGCATATTATATCTGTATGACATATTATACAGTATCCTCTTTAAGACCAAGAAAAGAGGCATCGGGAATAATGAAACAGATTCCTTGCTGGGACCTAGCCCAAGAATTTCTCATGGATAAAGTTCAATAAGAAAATCATACATAAAGTACCTCACAGAATAAGCACAACAGGAGTTGTATACACAAGCTCTACTGGGTCAGACCAAAGGTCCATCTAGCCCAGTATCCTGTTTTATGACAGTGGCCAGTGCCAGGTGCCACAGAGGGAATGAACAGAACAGGTAATCATCAAGTGATCCATTCCCTGTCCCTCATTCCTAGCTTCTGGCAAACAGAGGTTAGGGACACCATTCCTGTGCATCCTGGCTAACAACCATTGAAGGACCTAGCCTCCATGAATTTATGTAGTGCTTTTTTGAACCCTGTTATAGTCTTGGCCTTTACAACGTCCTCTGGCAAGGAGTTCCACAGGTTGACTGTACGTTGTGTGAAGAAATACTTCCTTTTATTTGTTTTAAACCTGCTGCCTATTAATTTCATATGGTGACCCCTTGTGTTATGAGAAGTAGTAAACAACACTTCCTTATGTATTTTCTTTACACCAGTCATGATTTTATAGACCTCTATCATATCCCCCCTTAGCTGTCTCTTTTCCAAACTGAAAAGTCCCAGTATCAGTAATCTCTCCTCATACTGAAGCCATTCCATACCCCTAATAATTTTTGTTGCCCTTTTCTGAACCTTTTTGAATTCCAATATATATTTTTTGAGATGGGGCAACCACATTTGCACATAGTGTTCAAGATGTGGGTGTACCATGGATTTATATAGAGGCAACATGATATTTCTGTCCTATTATCTATCAGTTTTTTAATTGTTCCCAGAATTCTGTTTGCTTTTTTGACTGCCGCTGCACATTGAGTGGATGTTTTCAGAGAACTATCCACAATGACTCCAAGATCTCTTTCTTGAGTGGTAACAGCTAATTTAGACCCCACCATTTTATATGTATAGTTGGGATTATGCTTTCCAATGTGCATTACTTTGCATTTATCAACATTAAATTTCATCTGCCATTTTGCCCAGTCACCCAGTGTTGAGAGATCCTTTTGTAGCTCTTTGCAGTCTGCCTGAGTCTTAACTATTGTTAGTAATTTTGTATCATCTACAAATTTTGCCACCTCACTGTTTACCCCTTTTTCCAGATCACTTATGAATATATTGAATAGGTCTGCTCCCAGAATAGACCCACAATTAAAGGATTCTAGGGCCCTTCTCCAGATGTCCCTTTAAGTAGCATCATAGCAAATGAAAAGAAGTGGCACACGTTTCTATTTTATGTACTGGACTCCTCTCAGAATAGACATAACTTTTTTATTTATCACGACGGAATGAGAAAGTCTGGTTCCAGTTTTATACCAATTCTATTCTTTTATAACTAAAAAAGGGTATTGGCTTTGGGGGAAAGGAGTGTAAATGCCCAGCTGAGTACATTATGGTGAATGGCTCTTTCAAAGCTTTTTAACAAGTCCAGTTTCAATTATAAGCAGTGCCAAAGGAAAAGTGTTTGAAAGAGAGTGGTCTTTTTACTGTGGGTCTCCCAGCAGAGGATTCTGGTTATGGTCCAATATGACTCAATACAGAAAGACTGCAATTCTATTAATGCATCTAATTTTATCCTGGCTGAGGATCCATATGGAAACTGGAAATAGTGATTGACAGTTTTTTGCATGACTTCACAAAGGATCTTTTCCATCCATGAAGAAGTTGGTTGGCAGCCTCTTTCAAGCCTAAATCCAATGGCACTATGGAATAGCTCAGTGGTTCCCAAACTTGTTCTGCCACTTGTGCAGGGAAAGCCCCTGGTGGGCTGGGCCAGTTTGTTTACCTGCCGTGTCCACAGGTTCGGCTGATCACGGCTCCCAGTGGCCACAATTTGCTGCTTCAAGCCAATGGGGACTGCTGGAAGCGGCGCGGGCCAAGGCACGTACTGGCCACCGCTTCCCACTGCCCCCATTGGCCTGGAGCAGTGAATGCGCTCACTGGGAGCTGCGATCAGCCGAACCTGCGGACGCAGCAGGTAAACAAACCAGCCCAGTCCGCCAGGGGCTTTCCCTGCACAAGCAGCAGAACAAGTTTGGGAACCACTGGAACAGCTTTTAGTATCAGGATGGGAAATAAATGACCAAGCAGAATTTTGTCTTCAGAACTCAAGTTTGTTGTTATCTCCCACTGTCAAGTCATTTTACTTCATCATTCTGATAGAAATTCCAGTAATTTATATAATTTTTTCTCCTATATTTTTCCTAAATAAAACGCTCTCTAGAAACTACCAAATTTGTGAGGACATAAGACTCTTCATCTCAATGGAAAACATTGAACAGAGGGGTCAGCCAACGGTCTGCAGCTCGTTTTCTCTTGTCCCAGTTGTTCTAACAACCTGAAGGATCATCTTCAGAGACAGATGGGACTAATGTCTGAAATTTGGTTTCTAGTTGTGGGCACCTCAAATTTAAACTTCACTTGGAGTCGTAGTATACAGCATCTCTGCAAAACAGGGTGTAAGTGCTTCAAATTAGGCAACCAAAAAAGGAGGCATCTAAAATCACAAACCACTTTTGAAAATGTTGGACATGGTCAATACAGCTCTCTTCAATGGTTTGATTTTCACAAGCTGACAAAAAAAAAAATCAGATCCCATCAACTGAAATGTTTTGTTTAAATAATTTGGAAGTTTTTCATTTTGATTTTGGTCTTTCTCCCTTTTTCTTTTACAAGAAGTTAACCTAAATTTCAAAACAAGAAGTAATTTCAAACCAAAAAACAAGGAAACCATGGTTCCTGAGTCAATTAACTGTGTAAGTTCTAAACTGAAGTCCCAAGATGGAGAAGGTTCAACATGTAGGATTCTATAATGGACATTTATAGACCCTGACCTGTATAACCGTACTTGTGTGTAATCCTAAATGACACAAGTAATCTCACTGACAACATCTGGCTATGGGATTTTAGGATCAGGCCCATAATTGTAGTATTTTAGGTATACTTTTAGCAATAAAAGCCACGAAAGGAGCAGAGAAAATGACTAACCTTTTTTTAATCTAATAACAAAAAATAAATGTTCTCAGGATTTTCTGGAAAAATAAGCTTTACCCACCCATCCCTTTCTTCTGCCTCCCTTACTTTCTCCTTCCTCTCTTAAGTACAGCTTGTATTCCTTACCTGCTTTCTCTCACTTTCTTTCTTATTCCCTTTCCCTTCCTGTACCTCTTTATTCCTTGATCATTTGGTAAAAAAAATTAGTAGTGGGGTGGAGGGATTATTGTATTGCAGGAAGGTGAAAAGAAATCAATATCTATAGCTTGATGAAGCAAAAGAGGGAACATAAGTCTACAAATATTTGAAGGATGTAAAAACCTAGGAGGGAGGGGAAATAATTAGGTCGATATGAGACAATAAAACTAAGAGTTAAGAGTAATTTGCTGGAATGAATAAAAATTACAGAATTAACATCAGGAAAAGCTGGGAGAACTGTTAGGCTGTGGAGTAGTCTCTCAAGGGTGAAAGCCTGACTGCTAGCCCTATCCGCTAGAGAACAATACCATTTGGCAGGGAGCTGGAGTAGATGATCTAATAAATCTTTTTCCAGCTCTTTATATGACTCTGTGTTTCAGGGTAAGGTATTCTTTAGATGCATATGCAGCATGTGGTATATGTTACATTGAATAAATGATCCAATCATGCTAATTTTTTTTATCCTGGGATCTCAAAATGCTTTACACTGTACAACTGAGGTAAGATCTAATCACTGAAGTGCAGCCACCCTTGTGTTGCAGCTGCTGGCATCGTCTCACAGCCACACAATATCTAATGTTTATGTATTTACCTATTTAGAGATACTTTACCTATCAATAATTTCAGAGGGCTACAAAACCACATGCATTAGTCCAAAATAAATTACAAAAATGATTAAAAGGACCTCCCTCAAAGTGACTTCCCAGACCTAAAACAAAATAGCCACCCCACTATGCCTATTATTCACTACAGGATATAAACATACCTGCAACATGGCAAGAATAATGCACAAGAAACTTTCCCAGCTATAAAAGAATATAAATTCCTACCCAGCATAGCCTCCCCACCACCCTTGTCCCCATGAAAAACCTGGGAGGACAGGTGATTCTTGCAGCAAGGCCTGGAGATGAGTAGGCAACAAGGCTTGAAGTTTAACAGGCTCTGATGAACCAAAAAAGGAAGCAAGTTCCAGGGTCCCCTCACTGAGAACGTCTGGCCAAGCAGCCTTCTCTCTAGCCAGGTACGTGGGAAGGAGGGGGTTACAGTGTTAGCATGAGCATCTTAGATTATTACCACTGTCACTGTGCAACACGGGGTGAGAGGCAGTCTGTCAGAGAGCCAGGACCCTGACCATTTAGAGTTTCAGAGATCAAGACTAACATTTTAAACTTCACCTGGAAATCAATTGGCGGCCAGTGTAGTGCAGTGCAGATCACAGAGCACAAGTGTCATGAGCTGTCTGCATGAAACACTGCTTAATAAGTGGGCTGCTGAATTCTGCACTGGCTGCTATTTCCTAATGTTTCAGAGGTGTAGCTCTTAATATTACGAGCCAGTTCTCTTAGTGATGGAAATCTAATCACTGGGACTACTTTCATGCTGTGAATTCTGGCTGCAGAGGCAAAAGACAAATATTTACAACAGCAACAGTGCCTCTTCAGCAATATTCATTCCATTTGTATACCCTGATTCTGCAAGTTGCTCCATAGAGCTGGAGCCCTGCACCTGCACAGTTCCCCCTGAAGTCAAAGAGGTATGGCAGAGAGGAGCAAATGAAGTTAATAGAGTCTGCCTGGCCACAATGCAGTCATTGGAGACTTCAAGTTTAAGGCTGAGCTCTTCAACGGCAAATTAGGCACCCAAATCCCAATGTTTCATAATATTTGCCTACATTTACTCTATTGCAGCCAGTTTCTTCCTGTTCTCTGTCAATTGTCCAATGAGATTAATTGGTCTTTCACTTGGTCCACACACAGATGTACACCAGAATAACTATATTGGTTTTAATTCACACCTTTTGTTATATTAGTGCAAATCTGTGTGGATAAGCCTTTTGTAGACTAGGAAAATATGACAAAACATGATGACTTGACCAGAGAAAACCCAGATTTCAGCTATGGCTGTTCAACAAGATGTTGGGGTTGTCCCGGTTATTTTTTGTAGCGAAAATGAGTTCTTTCTGAAGTTGAATTGCTTTGTACCAAAATTATATTTTTGTTTCTTGCATACATTGTGTGACAGAGATGGCAATTTCCTGCAATATCCTTGACAAACTTTTCTGAGCAAAGTTTAAGTATCTTAGGAGTTTGTTGTAATAAACATACAAATATTTATCTGTTATTGTCGGCTTGTATGTAACATCTTCAGTGGGGAGACATGTCCAGTGTTAACCCTGGGAAGTGTTATGAGCTTCACTTTTAAATAATTTAAACTTATTTGAGTAGATTTCTTAGGAAATACTTGGGAGGGGGGAAATGCAAATTCTCACTTCCAGACCCAACCTTTTCAAGCTACACCCTGCAGAGAAACCCATTGTCTGCTGATTAGCTGTTCCCAAGGTCCCAGATTAAAGGACCAAATGGCATAAAGGAGCGACTCACAAATTTATGATCCAAAGAAGTGAGCTGAAATAAATTTGTTAGTCTCTAAGGTGCCACAAGTACTCCTGTTCTTTTTGCAGATACAGACTAACACGGCTGCTACTCTGAAATTTATGATGGTTCTTGTTCTGAGCAAAAGGCTTTATGAACTTGTAACCACAGAAAAATCCCAGTGTGAAATTTGAAGGACTACCAGAACCCTTGTTGGAGTTGGGGTGAGTTCTGGTAAGCCAGGGGTTCTCAAACTGGGGGTCGGGGGTCACGAAGTTATTACATGGAGAGTCACAAGCTGTCAGCCTCCACCCCAAACCCTGCTTTGCATCCAGCATTTACATTGGTATTAAGTATATAAAAAAGTGTTTTTAATTTGTAAAGGGGATTGCACTCAGAGGCTTGCTATTTGAAAGGGGTCACCAGTACAAAAATTTGAGAACCACTGTAGTAAGGTTATTAGAATGTATGTAGGGGTTTTTTTTAAAATTGTTTTTAATACGTTTGTTGTTTAATGCTTTCACTTTAAGAATAAATGTGTTTGCTTAGAAAAACTGTGTGGTACTGTATAGCTGTGGGCAATTACTCTGTTTATAACCTCTAAGGTGAAGGCAAAGCAGGCCTGCTTAGATAGTCTGACTTGCTGGGGAGCTCACAGTATAGGGAGGGACCTGTGGAGCCTGGAGGGAGTGAGATGTATGTCTCCACCCAAGAGAGGAGATGGTTGGGAGCCTAGAGTGGGTATCCTTGCTGGACCATGAGGGTACATACACACAGGTACAGTTGCCCAGAAATTTGAGATACAAACCTTTGCTTTTATTTCTGAGTACAATTATTAATTTTTGGCCATCTAATGGACAAAATTTCTATCACTAACATTCTCCCTTTCTCACCTGTCCCCCCTGTGATTCCACAGTAAGGTTACTGCTGCACTAGCTAATGGAAATGGGTACTTACCCATGTATATGCTTGTGCATGTATCCCATATCCATGCCAAGGATCCAATATGTCATGTTGGACACAGGTACAATGTGTATACACATGTATACCCATGTCCACACCGTCACTTTTTGGTATGCACATTTGGTGTTAGCATTCGGGGCAGTATCCGAGTGTTCTGTGCATCATAGGAGACACTTTGGGAACCCTCTTGCAGCATTTTGTTGGAACTGTTCACCACCTTCATGCATTTGTTGATGGTTTCTTGTCACCCCTCTCTCTTGCCCAACTTGTTGAAAGACATGGAGCAAGAGACCGACTGAAGTGTTTCTGCTTCTGTTTCTTCTTGTGAGACAAATGTGTTCACACTACAGTACATGTCTGGTGAGAATCTTCATCAAAGAGCTGGCCAGGTGTTCTCTAGGGTTCCCAGAACCGAGCCTGAAGTGACTCACATCCCCCTCCTCAATGCCACTGATCTCATCATCCGACTGGATGCCAATGAGGGCCAGGTTGAGGAGGCAGCAGGAACCATGGAGGAGGAGGCCTGGAAGATTCAGAGGAAGCAAGTTATCTTGCACCTCTTCTCGGAGGAGATGGCTCAGAAAGCCCTTCCCTAAAAGGCAAAGGAGGATGAATCTCAGCAGGAACTGCATCTCAGGCTGGTAAGTTAACCTCCACTCTTCCCTGCCAACATTCCTTCTCTCTTTTTCCAGGGCTGAATGCAGGACTGAAATCCCCTCTTCCTGCGCCTCCTCCCCCAGAGGTCTCCAGTCAAGACATAACTGTAAATTCAACATTTATTGAATTACCACAAACCACTATAAAGCCTTTGGCAGAAGTTATAGAACAGTTTATCAGTAAACTATCTTATTGCCCCTTGATGTGTGAGTTTGTCAGCCATCAGGTTCACAGCAAGGGAGTGGGTGGAAAGATCTGCTTTGGGGACAGGACATTTGTACAAGATTAATGGTTCTTCAAAGTTACAGCTGTTTTCCTCTCCTTTCAGGATCAATTTTTCATTAAAGTAACCTGCCCCTGTCACAAATGGGAACCACATGGAGGGCAGGGGTCGGTTTAGTATCAGGGCCAGTTATACTACCAGTTATGCTGGGACCGGGAACTTGCGCTTTTCTGAGGAATGTGACAGCAGTCTCCTGTCACAGTACAAATATTGTAAAGCATTTTGGGTGCCTGGTGTCAGGGTATCCCTGTTTGGCCAGGCTGCACTGTCCAGGAGGGATCTGCTCTGGTGGCTGTACAAACACAATACTGTGTCCCTTTGCAGTGGAGAAGAGAGTAACTTGAAGTCTTGATCTGAAAGTTCATGGAACATGAACAATTGCTGTGTGACTTTTTCTTTCTCTTCTGTTCATTGGATTTCCTGATGCTGCAGGGACTGGCCTGGAGACAGGTGAACATTTGCAGCAGTTTGCTTCTCCTCTTCCATGAGGGCTCCATGTGCTAGCTTAGAATTTAATCTGTTTCCATTTGGATTGGCTCTCAGTCTCCTAAGCATGTGTCTACACATTTCTGATGCAACAGAAACTCCAGCTGGTTCTTAAGATTCAACAGCAGAGCAAATGTGCTTGGTCCATCTTCCTAGCTCACCAAAGCCCTCCATCAGGGATATGTAGAGGAGGGACAAGTGGCACAAACATCTCTCTGACATAGATGGCTGGATCCCCACCTCAGGCCTGGAAAGCCACCTCCCTTTTCCAGCCTGGTACTTACAAAACTATTCATGCTCTCCATCTGATGGCCAGCCTTAAAAGAAGACATCGGGAACCATTAACATTACCCCTGGAATAAATGCACCCCCCAACCCAATCACACCCTTTCCGACACTGAATATTTACAAACTATTTGGTCACGTTCCGTACCATTTTCAGCAGGTGCTCTTTCTCATGGGCTGCAAAAGTTGTCTGAGAAAGAAGGATACTGAATGGCATTCTTGAAATGCTGAAAAGTATCTATATTGGAGCCTTCAGCAGCAAAGTTGTGTTATGAGGGGCGTTTCTTACCTGCTTTGAAAGGAAAGAAAAAATATATAAAGCTGTGCTTATGATTGACTCGGCAGGACCTTTGGCTGAGGAGGGTGAACCAAGTGTAACTGGTAGCTAGGAGCAGCAGCCCAGCGAGAATAGGGGCAGACAAAGAAGGACACTTGAGGACCTACTCAATGGCATCGACAGACAGAGCCAGGAGCAGTTCGACTTCATGAGGAACAGGTGAGGAACAGGCTGCTGAACATAAGAACAGCCACACTAGGTCAGACCAAAGGTTCATCTAGCCCAGTATCCTCTTGGCCAACAGTAATCAATACCAAGTGCTTCATAGGGACTGAACTGAGCAGGGCAATTATTGTGGGATCCATCCTCTGTTGTCCAGCCCCAGCATTTGGCAGCCAGAGACTTAGGGACACCCGGAGCATGGAGCTGTGTCTCTGACCATCATGGCTAATAGCTACTGATTGCTGTTGATTGTGAGGAATGTTTTTTCCAGAGGCAGGAGTCGGTATTTGTCTGGTTCCTGGAGCAGGATGCACAGTACAGAGAACAGGAAGTTGCCCTGAGAGACCAGGAGCATGTCCTGTTGCAGTGCCTCATACAAGTGGTGGCAAAAAGGATTTGGGTCTTGCCTGCCACAATAGCCACTGCCAGTGCCTGGAAACTGTCACCTCTTCCTCCTGCTACTCCTCCTCCTGCTCCTTCAAGGCCAAACCCCTCCACACCCCCAACCCCCATCATAGTGGGGAGGCTGCAGGACTCCAGGCACAACACCCTGCACTGGCCCCTAAAATCTTGGCCAGGGGGAGCTCTGTGAATGCACAGGAGGGGAATGAGGAGCCTGAAACTGTGGGCATGTACTCATGTTCAGGCACCAGTCTAGATGTAGCCTTAGTTATTTAGGAGCTGTGATAATTGTTCTGTTATGTGTCTGTACAGTGCATAAAATGGGGCCCTGATTCCTAACAGAGCCCTTTAGGTATTACTGCAATACCAATAAAATAAATAGTAGTTAGTAATAATTAATGTGTGTGTGACAGATGTACACACTCCATCCTGGAGATGAAGGGAAGGGGCTAAGGAGGAAAATGAGCTGCTCTGTCGGTTTAAGGTACTGTCACCCTTACTGTTGAACTCCACATGACAGCTGAGTGATGGGAGAGGGGCCGATCCAAGTAGCAGGAAGCTGAGCTGTGCATCTGTGAGGATTTGCATCTGTGTTAACAGTTTGCCAAGGAAAACTGGCTCCCCCTGCACCAATCTGCATTATTATAGTCAGTTTCCCTTTTGCAACCAGTGCACTGAGTCATAATCTCATTTTTGAACAAGAGGAGGTGAGCTGAGTCCAGCATGATGACAGAACCAGGGAGGCTGAGAGGAAGAGAAAATAAAATTGAGGACTGCTAGGCAATTTGGAAAGAAAAAAGGCTTTCTGGCCTGACACGACTTTTTTTTCAGGCTTTTTATTAATTGCACCTTCCTGATTTTTTTTAACACACCTCATTCTCCTCTTCCTCCAGAAACAAATCTGCGTGTCTTCTGGGGGTTTTTTATACTCTGCATTTTAACCACCATCCCATGTAACTTGTGTTTATTATCCCATTTGTGAAATGGTTTTGTCTGATAGCCCTACTTACCTTTAATTTCTTGACTTTTAAAAGTAATATCCCTAATTTTAAGCCCATTAACTAATTAATAAAAGACCTATCGTATTATTTATTGATCTTCCTCATATTTTTTTAAAATTCTTTCTAACCTAATCTATCTGTAGGCATTTTCCACTGTGGTATTGTGAGTGGAATCACCCCTTTCCAGATATGTTGTTCTCATACAAAAATAAATTCCTTTCTTGGGGTTGATTCAAAGCTCATTAAAATCAGGGGGAGTTTTTCTATTGACTTCAATGGGCTTTGGATCAGGCCCTTAACCTTTCTCATAAATTAGATTATTTGGATTTATTTCCTCTTCCCGTCCTGCCCATTAATCTGCATCCTCTACAAGGGACCAGCTGACCACTTCTGCACACCATATTTCAGATGTGGCTTAACAAACATGTTATACTTGCATATCATCTCTTTTTCACTGATAGTCTCCCATTCTGACATCATAGCATAGTATATAGTTTGCCTTTTTCACTGTTTGTGTCAGTGATTCCACCATGGTATCCCTCAAACTTTTTCCTAATCATTGTGCTGGATAATGGTGCCATTCAGCATATATTCCCTTGATGGGTTTCTTGCTCCCTAAGTCTGGGATGAATATCAAAAGAGCGATTTACCGTGTTTTCAAAACCACCCAAGAGTTTGAAAGAAGGAAATATGGTAACAGTGTAGAAATTGAGGGTTAATCAAGTACATTTAATTGCTTTTGTATATTAAAGCTGCTAAAAAACGGAGGACTCTTTCCAGTCCAAATTTACCTCCTAAACCACACAGCCACAGAGGTTACTCTGCAGCTATTGAAGCCTGCTCTCTTTCAGGGCAAACCTAAAGACTCCATCCACCTGGGATGTGGCAACTGGATTTGTCGGACTTCATGGCTTACTTGAACTGGAGGAGCCCTCAGAGCCGGCTGAGCAGGGCAGTAGCTCCCCAAATCTTTTCAGAGATGGACAGGGGGTACATTCACTCCTCAGGTGGATAATTTTTTACTTTGTTTTATTTGGCCAAAACCTCGAGTCTCTTTCTCTTCCTCAGGGGCAACACACAGAGGTTTCTTTAGCCCCGCTGCTCTTGTAACTCCTGTGGCCTGCATGACCTCACAGATATCCGAGAGGTAGCTGCACAGCAACCGACTTTCTTCATCCCGGAGTTGCTGGGCAGCTCCTGTCTGTGTGTATGTTTGGGGTTTCTTTCGTTATTGCTCTTATTCAGCAGGCTGCCTCTTTCCTGAAGGGATCAACTGGCTTCTCAAATACTTCAATAGCTTCAGTGGCTGGGGCTGTTGAGATAAGTTGTCGGCTTCCAAGAGCCATGAAAGAATGCATCGCTCAAAAATAACACTTCTCGCTTTGCTGAAAACACAAAGGTGTTCGGAATTTCACAAAGAATTTGGACCAGATTTTTATTGGGATTTAGGTTGCGAGCTCCCCCTTGGAGCTTCCCCTTGCATCCATGTGTAATGTTGCCAGTATCCTCTGGCCAAGTCACATAAAGTTCAGACCCCTTCCGGGATATAACAGATAAGTCCAAATGAAAGTCCAAGCAAATCTAAATAATTCTTCTTCCCTGTTGGGCTACTGAAATTTTCTGTTTCTACTTGCAAACCCTACCTCATTATTTAATTCCTTGTAGAACCTGGCCCTAACAAAAGGGAAATTTAGCCCCTTATCCTACAAATATATACTACTAATCCTAGTGCTTATTAGCATGTATAGTTGTGTACCTACAATAGTAAGAACCATGCTTGGTAGTGTTTGCAGGATTGGATCACTAGTCAGTTTTGTCTTGTATGAGGGATTTTTCACTGAGCTATAGTTGTTTCCTTAGCCCTAACAGTTTCCAAGAAATTTTTCTCATATAAATCAGACTATACTGGCTCAGAGCAGTGAAGAATCTATGGTACAGGGCTTGTGGCCCAACCATTTCTCATTCACCTACATTCAACCCTGTGGGAACCCAGAGGAATGCAGGTGCTAGGCAATATACTGAACTCAGCCAAAAGTAACAGCAAGCCTGGCTCCCTGGTTACCGCACTGCAAGAGCTCTGCTTTGTCCCCTCCCTTTGGCACGAATATCATGCTGTAAGTGGCCAGACACAGAGGTGGTTTTCATGTTTTACCAGCTGTTACGGATGGTTAGATAGACCCTGCGCGCGATTCCTTCCTCTGTCCACACTCCTACAGAGTGTCTCCTGAGCTGTTTAATCCAGACCTAGTACTTTTAATATATACCTGATTTTGTTTTCATTTTCTCCTCATTTTAAATTCTCTAGTGCAGGGGTTCTCAAACTTAATTGCTCTGCAACTCCCTTCTGACAATAAAAAATTCTACAGGACCCCAGGAGTGGGGACTGAAGCCTGAGCCCACCCAAGCCCCACTGCCCTGCGTAGGGGTGGGAGGGTGTAAAGTCAAAGCCCAAGAGCTTCAGCCCCAGGCAGGGGGTCTGTAACCTGAGCCCTGCAGTCCAGGCTGAAGCCCTTGGGCTTCAGCTTCAGCCCCGGGGCTGCAGGGCTTGGGCATTGGTTTCACCCCTAGACCATAACAAGTCTAACACCAGGCCTAGCAACCTCATTAGAACAAAGTCACTACTGACTTTGGGGTCCCGACCCACAGTTTGAGAACCACTACTCTAGTGTCTTCAATTAAGCTCCAGTTGGCTCTTGAGCCTTGCAAACATAACGAATGAGCTTGCTTGTCTCCCAAACAAGGTCTCTCCCAAGTTCATCCATCTTAAGTAATTACTTGTACTTTTAAACAACAAATCACACTGTTTAACTTGCTACTGTACACATTCTTCACAAGCAGTTATCCAGCTAAATATGTTGTCACTCCTTCGCTGAAGAAGGGTGGCAAAGAAAAGGCAAATATGATAATGGGGAAGAAATTTGTTTGAAAAAGTGTTTTCCCACAGATGAAAAGCAGATTTGAAGTCAAGGTGTTTTAATTTGCCTAAATAATTGCTAATTCAGATCAGATTTTTTTGTTTTGAGAAAAAAAATCACTATTTTGGGAAAAAGAGAATAATTGGTGTCCTTAAAAACAAATAACTAATTATTGTGAACCAGATTATGATCTGCTTACGTTGAACACCACCTTCCACAGTGAACAGCCCCATTGAAATCCACAAGGTTAGTTGTGGAGCAAAATAGTACTTATTGTGAGTAGGGGTAACACAATGTACATAGAGATTTTATATACATATATTTATAGAGAGAGACATAGAGAGAGATTTCAAACCTTGTTTGACTATTAAATGGGTTTAAAATTACAAATAAATAAAAATAGTAATAACAAAACATAAATTGGCAAGTCAGCTTTTAAAGATACAGCACTCCTCCCCACACTCACCACGTATACTTTTTTCTCCTTTTTTTGTGTGCAAAATACCTTCATTCTTTCTATACATAGGAACACATTGGAGTAAAGTCCAATCTCCTTTATACCGGTGTAAAGGCCTGCTTTATATCTGCTTATATGCAATCAGACTAAGGCCCATGACCTCTGACAGGAATTGAGTTTGAAACTTTGAGCAAATAGTATTTGGACATGTAATTCATTTTTTTTTTTAGATGTGTCTGTTTTTTCTCTTTATGCTCTACTTTGTTTAAATGTTTGTTTGGGAAAGATTGCATACTCTGCACCATGGTGTGCAGATACTTCCCCAGTTAGTTCCATTGAACCCAATAAGACTACTTGTGGGAGTAACTGCTCATCACTGCGAGTAAATGCTTTACAATTGGGCCCTTTGCAATTAGCCACAACGTTGTAAAGGTTTCATCTTTCAACTTAAATCTTGTAATGAGCAGCCTTTGGAAGAGGAGGCAAATAAAGCTGTCATGCATATTGACAGTAATATAATATCACTGCTCATTTTTTCCTCAGTGTTAGAATTGCAGAATTTACATGGCACATGATGGTTGGGTTTTTCCTCCCCAGCTAAACACATACCAGCTGCAGTCTTTTTAAGTCTCCTAATGTTTTGTTAGCACAAAGCTTGCCTCTGTGAGCAAAACAACATGGAAACTGCATCCTACCACAGTTGACAAGATTTTTTATTTTCATGATTACTTCTCTGCCTTTTTTTTATTTTGCCTGCAGGCAAAGGTTGGCATACATGTCAAGAGAACATTCTCCAGCTGGGGCCTGCAGTATAGAGAATTGTATACTCCAGAGGGCTCATGGGACCTTAGGCAGATTATTATGGTAATATTGGAGACTGCTGTCCTTTCCCTCCCACAGCTGGGCTGCCTCTCTCATTGTAAGTATTGAAGCAATATGTTTTGCAAATTATATACAGGGAACAACAGGGACCCAATAAAGTGAAGGAGAAAGAGAAACATTGCAAAATGTTGCCTTTAATATTATTTTTTTCTTGTTCATCAAGCAAAAATAAATTAAAGCTTTAATTTTTTTTAATTAAATGAAGATCATATATTGAAAAAAGAGCTATAATAGTAAAAACTTAATATCAGTTTCACTGAGTGATTGTTTTAAGAAAATATGGTTTAGTTATAGGGAAATTTCACACTAACCTGATGCAAGAGAATCGGGGTAAGATTACATAATAGCCTTTATTACAGATTTCAAAAATCCTTTTGAGTCCAATGAAGCTGGATTAACAAAAACTGCACAAAAAATATCTTTTTAATTAGTGTTAATGTGATCTCGTCATGGTCCAGCTGTTTCATACAGGATGGAAATCTGTGCTACTTTATTAGCAATGCATCCTGGAAAATAATGTCACTTCTGATTTTTAACATTTCTTCTTGATGTATATTTTAATACAATAGCCCAAATATGTGGTGAATGCTATCTTAGTGAAACTCAATCTTTTTATAAAAACAGTGGAAGTATGGCTAAAACCTTTTCTAGTTGATAAAGAAATATTTCATTTATGTTGTCCTTCGTTATCAGAGACATTCATATAAAAGTCTGATCAATAATTGTATTGTGACTTTTTTTAAAAGGATTTCACATATAAAACTAAAAATCAAATAAATATTACTACAAATTAACAAGTTAAAATGATGACTTACACTGAGCAGTTATCTCTCTTTAAAGCTTTGACTAATGTGCTTTTTATGGATAGGCTTCAGCTCACATGCTTCAGTCAGTAGAGTACTGTTTCTTTTGCCAACAATAATTTTAAATTTAGATCTCTAGCCATTTTTGACAGGAATGTTTCACAACTCAATTCCATTTGGACCTAAACGTTAATTTCAATCTAGTTGAATTTAAAGTTACCGTAACTTACTACTTCATTTATACATGAAACCATAGTATATTGCCTTAGATACCTAGTAGAATTCAACATTAAAAATAAGAAAATGTAGAAAATCTCAGTGTTCAAAACTCAGTTTTGTTCTCTGTTATTTTATATGCTTTAATACAGTTGAGACCCCTTGCATGTACCACTGTAGTAAAGTACATTTGTTTTTAATAACTTTATTCCTTTGCCCTGTATTCCTTAAAATATTTTATCATATATCATATTGGTGCCATGCTGATTTATTTGTTGGCTACCTAATTTAGCTGGGACCATGCTAATGTATTTCAGCATGTTGCCCACAGCTTTTTTTTTTTAATTGTACAGTTCCTTTATCAGACACTTAATTAGTAAGGTAGTTTTGCAGTAAATAAAATGTTTGTAAAAGGAGATAGCAAAACTACAGTAATCTTTACAACTGAGTATTGTGTTGATGTTTAGGGGGCAGTGATACCGAGGTAGGTTAAAGACCATCTGAACTGTGTTTGGTTTGCCTTACTAGTTTGTTGTTCTGTAGTGTGTAAAGAACTAGCTCCAAAGCTGATTGATACAGCTAAAGGTCTGACATTTCCCTCCACTCTATAACCACAATACAGTGACCACCCTTCATGGAGCTGAAAGATAGCCAGGCACAGCAAATGAGAATGAGAGAGCTCCACGTGTCTCCTTTAATCCAGAGACATGGGACTCCTGCTGTGGCATAAAGACTTCCATTCTGCCTGAGTAGGTGCAGGCAGGTGTCAGGGCTAGGTGGTAAGGGGACATTGGGAATGTTCTGGGCTGCAGCTGCAGATTTTGTCTGGCAGAAAGGACTTGTATAATGTATTTCCTTGTTTGCATCAGCTACTCTCCTGCAGGTCAAGAATCCCACAATCTTAGACAGCTTGAACACCCTTCCAACCTAAAATCCTTCCCAGTGCTCCTCCTTCCACCCATCATGCCTCCTGTTAGATTTCTCTGAGCTATGATAACGAACTATCCACTGCAAGTTTGCCTGATACTCTCTTCAAGATGTGGCACCTTCTACTCCAACCTGCCACCATTATCAGCTAATCTTGGTCCAGCTCTTCCAGGCTTCTCAGCATTGCTAATGCCAGCACAGTCCCCACCCCATGTTTACATTTTGCCTTAGTGCTCACCTAATCACTCCTATCACCACGGAACTAAAAAGCAATGGTAGCTTAGGTACAAGTGATCATGACTTGATCACATTTATAATGTGCAAGCAGAATAAAGTCCAGGCCAGTAATATATATACTGGCTGCTTTAAAAGGGCCAAATTTCACAAATAATTTTGAGCTAAAAATAATTATGAGCCACATCAGCTGGAAGCAAGAATTTAATCTTAAAAAATGTGAATGATAATTGGGAATTATTTAAGAACATGTTACTAGATGCCCCCAAAGCCACAATCACACAATCGAGAAAAAAGGCCATATTGTTTTAAAAAAAAAAGACTTGGTTTAGAGGAGGAGTGAAGTCCATTACTGACAATTCTCCATTACTGACAATTAAAAAAAAAAAAGAAAGGATTGGATGTTTTTCTAAAAGATATGCTCAGGAATTATTTTGAGGAAGTTCTATAGCCTGTGTTACTCAAGGGATTAGACTATAAGATCACAGTGATCCCTCTGGCCTTGTAATCACTAAATCTAATACTAATCCATGTTCAATAATTCCTTTCTCCCGGTGATGTCAAACTATCATACAATGATTGATTGGCAGCTGAATCCCTAATGCCCCTGGAAATTTGGCACGCCCTGAAGTCTTCCTCCCATTGATACATGTGGGTACGAAGTCTTGCCCTCATATAATTGGGCTCTCAGGTTTGTTCCAGTCTTCCATATAGATGAGAGTTCTGTATAGAGCGAAGATCACATGGAGGAATTCTGCATTTCATTTCTGGGGCTGGTTTCTGCTCCTCTGCCCCTTCTGCATGTGGAATCAGGACTGGAGGAACATTTTGCCTGAACCATGGAAAATAGTCTAATTTTTATTGCACAAATCTCTTAAATTTCTTCTTCTTGTTATAAGTTCAAAGGTATTTTTTTCCATTTACAATCACATAAAACATGGATTAAGACATTGTTTTATTAAAAAAACAATAAAAACATTTCATCCACTTATGTTGTCTGCATGGTGAGGAATAATATTTGTATGTACACAGTGGTGGTTCTAGCTTAGAAATGCAGATGGGCTGGATTTCTGTAACCTGAACTGCCCTATGCTCATTGAGAAGCACATTTGAAATTGCTCCAGTTCTCCTTGTTGTGATGCTGCTCACTTATGACTTGCTCCTGCTTTGGGGGGCCTGTAGTGGAATGTGAAAATATAGGTGACACAGTCTACAGCAATGGCTTTCAGACTGCTTTGTAGTATGGGAGAGCAGCGAGAAAGGTTATGAGGTGCAGACCTTCCAATCATGATTGCGTTCATGAAACCATACACTGTATAGTAATTATAGTACTGTTATGGCAGGTGTTATCTACTGTCACCATTAGACATAGCTTACTAAGTTCTTTTTCTTAGCATGTGAGCAAGTTTTGACTCTTCAGAAGATATGCTCTGTTGTTTTTAGTTTCGGGTTGTGTGATGTTTTTGTGTAGATTCAGCTTTGTGAGAGTGAGAGCTGTACACACAGCAGGAAAATTTGTTTCCTGCCTTGGGCTCTGCTTAGAATAATTCTTAAGGCAGAGTTTCTCCCTGGAAACTGAGCATTGGTATTGAGTGAGATTCTGGAAGAAAAGACTTCCATGCATGCTGTTTGACTAGCTCATGTCAGATTGGTGTATGTGTGCAAATAAAGTCAGTTGCACTTAGAATATACCCAAACTCCACGTCACTGATCTCTCCTCCACAGGGGAAACCAACTTGCAAGACTCTAGATATTTGCTGCTATTTGACAGAGGGAGTGACAGTGGTGTAAGAAGAAAGCAGGGCTGGCTCCAGGCACCAGCTTATCAAGCAGGTGCTTGGGGCGGCAACTCCAGAGTGGGGTGGCACTTTCAGGGACCTGGGGGCAATTCTGGCAGAGGGTCCCTCCTGCTGAATTGCCGCAGATCGCGATGGCGGCTTTTTTTTTTTTTTTTGGAGCTGCTTGGGGTGGCAAAACCCCTAGATCCAGCTCTGGAAGAAAGGGCAAAAGTATTTCTGTAAATTTGTGCATGGCTCTGCCCCTGAAATTCCTAGATGAGATTGCTCCTAGCTCCATCTGTGTTGGCAACTTTGAATAGCTCCTATATCTTTTTCCACTAGTCTCTCTTTTCTTTCAGGCTTTGTCCTTCCTTCTCTTTTGGAGGAAGCAGCAACACATCAGGGCTGCTGTTAGGTTTTCTCCTTCTTCTTCTTTAAAAGTGAAACAGGTCTCCTGGCTCAAATCAGCAGTAAAGGTAAAGGATCTACCACTAAATGATCAGTGAGCACTACAGAATACCAGAAAATGATTATTTATTTTGAGAAAAACTCTTCAAGGTGATCTGCATGTATCCTTCATCTGGAAGAGCTATTCTCTGTCAAATCAACAACTCTGAAGGCCACATAAAAGGAAATTGATTTTACTTTGATCTTATTTTTCTCCTTTTTGTCATGGTGGGGTGTTTCCCAAAGGCAGAGCTGCCACTCTGTGTATCTTTCCTGTTCATCATGCAAAAAAATCTAAAAGTCCTCACCATGAATTGGTTACACCCGCTTTCTGATACGTACTGAAAAAACAAACAAACAACTCAGAACACTTCTTCATAAATAACACAAACTGTTATTTATAAAGCTAAGTTATTTGACACATTAGAGGAGACTTTTCTTCTACATTGTTGGGGGTTATACAGACAAAGTGAAGTGGGAATATTACCCCAGGAAAAAGTGACACTAAAGTGTAATGCTGGCATATCCTGGTCATCGGCGGGTGGGATCGAATCTGGGACCTCTGGAGCTTACTGCATGAGTATCTACTGCATGAGCTGAAAGCCATGTGGCTGTTAGCTAAGGCTGTAGAGCAGACTCATTAATCACTCTCTCAAGTGGGCTCAGTGCCACTAGATAGGACAGAACACCTCACCGTGAAGGTGTGTGGATCATAAAAGCACTTATAGAAAGGAAAGAAACAATCTTTCTGATCAACCACTGAAAGTTAGATCAATCCCCAGGACATATTCAGTAAATATTTAAGGTGCAACTCTTCACTGTGTGAAAATGTTGGGGCTTTCAAATATACACAAAGAAAACCCTAGACATGATAACAAAGCCTTGACCTACCTCCCCATAATAGATTTAATGGGTAAAATGCTGATTCCATTGACATCAATGGGATCTTTGGTCCTATTGAAGCCAGTGGCAGAATTTCACTCTGGATTTGAGAGAAAGGTCAAGGAGAGATATAGGATAGTTCCCAGACAGTATAAGACATGCATCTCTCTCTCGGCATGCAGCGTTTTTATACCACCTCCAGGCTTCAGATCTAGAGCAAGTAATAAAGGAGTGTTAGAAGGCTTTGTCTAACATGACCAACATGCAAAGTAAGTGGCCTTGGTATTTGTCACATCCATTATCCACCTTCAGCATACTGCCTTTAGCGGTGAGCTGACCCTGTTCAGCCTTGTACAGCATGAAGAAGAGTCCCAGTTACCCAGCATAGCCTATTTGTGCAGAGAAGAGATGCACAGGGAGGCTGTTAGGAGGGATAGCTCAGATACAGTCTTTGTAACTCTGTAGCTCAGCTCCAGAAATGAGTGATAGATATGCCACACTTCTTGTTTTCTCCATCACCATCACATAGCCAGTCTCTGGTCTTCTTGCATGCTTATGTTCAAACATGCATTCCTTGCATACGAGGGAAAGCTGGGTTATCCTTCCCACTCCTCAGGCTGACTTTTTTGTTGTGTACCTTTAAGAAAACAACATTCTTCAATTTCAGTTTCTGCCTGTTCCATTTGCACTATATATTCCAGGGCATTGATTGAGTGCAACATATATTTCATTACTGTGTCATTTTCTCCTTTGAAGGCTCCAGTGCCTTACAACAGCTCTGTGCCAGTGCCGTTTTACATCAGCAGTTTCAACTTTCATCTCTCATGAACTAAAATTTGAGCTACCTCTTATTATAGGGTGGCCAGCTTCATACCTAGAGCAAGTTTTATCCATAGCCATATTAAAAAATAGCATGTGCTTTCTTTTTCTTTTGTATTCCACACAGAAGCTCTGCAAAATCTGGCCTCTATTACTGTTGCATCCAATACTGTCTGCACCAGCATACACCAGAAAAAATACTAGATTTGCTAAAGAAATACCTACAAAGTAGCCAAAAGTGTAATGTGCCAACGAATTGGTAAGAGGATCAACTGATCAAATGATCATTGCTGGGGGGAGGGGGAAGAGGAGGTTGGGAGGGAGGATCACAATTTTCAGTTGTTTCATATTTTTATATGTGTACTTATCTCGAAGGAAGTACCAGCATACCAGATCAGGCTAATGGTCCATCTAGTCCAGGAACCTATCTGTACCAGATGCTTCAGAAGAAGATGCAAGAAACCCTATATTGGACAATTATGGCATAACCCACTGATGAGAGAGAGAGAGAGTTTCTTTCTAGCCCCCAACAGTTTAGTGACTGACTTATACTCTCAAGTTTATCCCTTGTGGCAAAAGAAGACCTTGGGAGATCATTAAGAGCTCTCACCTATGCACATCCATCACTGAGAGATTAGCACATGGGTGGAGATCAATGTGTTTCAGATAGGAAAATCTTACCTTGCATGATCATTTTTTACATTCCCAGGACACTATTCCTTCTGCAAAATCTGCCATTTTGATAGCTTCTCCAGAAGAACACTGGATACCTTCTTCAGGGTTTATGTACAGTCTTATTCATTTCAACTGGTTTTTGGATAAGTTTCTCTGGTATTTTGAGGATAAGATGTTGGAGATATGGGACAACATGAGCCCTGCCATACAGTTAATGAGTTATTGTTTCTTTGTTACTCATTTCTTGATTTGCTGGAAAGATTTCAGGTTATTTTCAGATTCAAATTCTGGTCAGTTCAAATGTGATCTTTGTTTTTCTAACTGTGGTTGGATCCTTGCTTTGCAAAGTTTCATTTTGAACATTGGGAGTTGTTGACGTACTTTATGCAAGCACAGTCAAGTTGTTGATGAAAGAGGAACATCTCCTGAGTTTAAAAAAATTATAGGTACAAAAAGACCCCCATTTGATGGGTTTTGGCATGTGTAGATTGGGGCCTATCTCTGCCACTTGTGTCCAAATTCTAAACAAAGATGGTGTTTCAGCTGCAGGAACAACTGAGTAATAATGAGAGTTAGATGAATTCTAGTTGGGAAGCAGGTATGGAGGCAGCACTGAGATGACCGTCCTCCTCATCATATTGGATGCCGAGGCCTATCCTTAGGTAATCTTTAACAATTCAGATGGAGTGAAATTCACCTCTCTGCAAAGGGCCAGCACACTGCTATATGCACCATTTTAGACCCACACATGTCTGATTTTGAGGATGCAAGTTTAAGTGTTATATAGGCTGGTTCCATATACAGGTATGAATTTTACCCATTGAAAACACTCTTTTGATCTTAAGTAAAAGAAAATGCTTTGTTCTATTGAGAGATCAGAACTTTAGAAGGAAATTAATAAAAAAGGATCCAGAGTAGTGGGTTTGGAGAATCAAGTGGCTTTAGGATTCTCTCTGATTTGTACAAAATAATGCTGAGGACAAAATTTGGTCTGCTTATACTTAACATATGTGAATTCCAACATGTTTATCAACATGGGAACACCTAAGAATGCATGTAATAGACCCCAAAGTCAGAAGCTGAAGTCCTTTTTTTATAAATATAATGTTGTGTTAATTGAGTGTATGGCCAGAGTAAAGTGGAAATAGGAAAACATTTATTTTCTAGTAACGTTAGTTTGTTTCCCAAAATCAAATATACTACTCATGATCAGGCATGCAATGTTATAACTCTTAAATATGTATTTTCTTATTATAAAATTGTATGCCACAAAGCTTTAGATATTTTTGAAAGGAACAAAATTTCTGTTCTGCAATTTCTATAACTCAAACCAAATTTTTATGTCCTTTTTTCAATCCAGGAAATGATTCAGAATGGTCAGAGAGATGATTGACATTAAAAATGATGTTTTTAAAATAGAAATTTGAACAGCTTATTATAGAAACCTCTCAGAGTTGGTACAGAAAAAGGCAAAGGACACTGAGTTACAAGGTCTCAAGGCCAGACATGCAATTTCATTGAATTAACCTACCATAGATTGTTGACTGGTCATCAGTATTCCCAGTGGTCCTGATCAAACAGAGACAAGTCCTCAAAGTCCAAGGTCTGACAGTTTGGTAATCTGTCCAATTTATGAATTCTGTGTGATTCAAAATTCCATTTTGAATGTGAACCCTTTTGCCTCCTCTCTGTTTTGTTTGCCTCCATGTTGGGCTGACATTCCGAAAGATATTTTTACCTCTAGCTCACAACTACTTTATGTCCCACAAAGACTTAAAAATGTAAACCAATAGCTTCATGCTCTTGGGGTGGAATTCTGAGACAGAGTATATTCTGGGACAGCAACTGGGATATGTTGGGGGTCACCGCTGGTCCTGGGGACCTGGAGCAGGTGGGCTGAGGAGCTCCATTTCAGTGAAGGGGTCGCAGACTGAGAATTGTTGTCTAGACAATGTGTCATAGAGGTCAAGAGAGGAAACAGTGCTGCTGCAGCCTCCTGAGACCTAGGGAGGTTTAAATCCCCTAGATATCCAGGGAGACAGAGGGTTGGATTTCCTGCCCAGCAATCCAGTGGGTGGCCAGCAAGGGGGCACATAGCCAGATCTGTCACCCAAGGGTCCCAGGAGGTTACTATCCACAATTCCTCAACTTAATCTTTTCTGGTATACAATAAAACAGATTATCTGCTGTGGTTCCCTCTACCCGTATGTATGTGATAATAAGATCTTTCTCTGCATATTGTTCCCACAATGGCATTAGCCCTATCCAATCCAAAATCTGCAGTCAGGTTTTTGGGAGAATGTGAGCAAATGCACTCCTGTATTCACAGCCCACACATTATTGTAATAATCTTTGCACAAAATATGCTTCATGAGGTATCATTTGAAAATGAATAACTCACTGGTTAACAGTATCATGGTGAAATGTGTGTAGCAACATTATATGTAAAGTTATGATGTTGTTAGCACATGTGCAAACCCACGTAGCCCTGATTAGGCAGAGGCTGTTAAACAAGTCTATCCTAAACAAAGGAATCTGCGTTTACCTTACCTTACATATAAGTACTAAACAGTGTCCTTTGCACAGCAAGAGAGGCGTAAACCAGTTACTCAAAGACAAAGAACAAGCTGATGGCTCTAGCCAGTTGTCATTAAAGTTGATTGGCAATCACCGGTCAAATGGCCATTCATTAGCAATGAAGGGGGGCAGGAAGAGATCAATTTGCATTTTAGCAAGCAACCTCTTTCACTACAAGACTCCATGTTTCTGTCCTCACACCAGGAAGAAACTTTACCTAAGGATAACTCTCAGCATTTCAAAGGGTCACTGGACTATAAAAGTGAGGGTCAAAACATCCCTGGTGATCTTTATTTCTTTTCTTCCCTATCTCTCTCTCTGTGTCAACTAAGAAGACAAAGGAACCATACTTCTGCGCATGGGGGGATCCTGACATGAAAATTTGGTTAGCAATGTTGCTGGGGACATGGGATAAGAATTTTACCTGGAACCAAGTCTAATTTGTTACACTTTAGCCACTAGAAAGCATTTTATCTTTATTTCTCTTGTAACCATTTCTGACTTTAACACCTTACATGTGTACTCACTTAAAATGTATCTTTTTGTAGTTAAAAAAAGACCCTTGTTTTATTGTGTAACCAAAACAAATCTGGTGTTGTGTTTAAACCGAATGGTGTGGGTAACTCCAGTTAAAATAGCAGGCTGTTGGCTACTGACCCCTGACAGGGGCAACAGAGCTCTAATATCTGAACTGCCCAGGAGGAGCTGGACAGTGCAGAACACACATTTGGGGGGAAATTTGGGACTGGGAGAGTGTTGGGGGTCACCCTGCAGGTAGTAACCAAGACTGCTGGAAGCTGGAGTGTGGTTGCTGTGTTGTTGTGAGGCTGCTGGGCTCCGAAGTGCTTGACCAAGACTGCAGAAATCAACACTCAGGTTGTGACCTGCATGCTGTTTGGCTGTTTGTGAGTGGCCCAGACTGGGAGCTACAACAGCAAAGTATTGTGAGGCACGCAAGGTTGCAGTGCAGGTGGTGACACAACCTCTTACAGGTCTGGATAGCATCCTGGAATGTGACAGAGAGACTCTGACCTAAACAAGTTTGGCATAGTTATCACAGCACTGGCTGTCAGTGAGGGTTATGAGAAAGTTTGCTAAGAAACTGGAGCCCACCCAAAATCAGGGTAGGTTCAAGACTCTGCTGTGTCCTTATACAGCAGCCTAGCAGTGTGAAAGTTTGACCTGATCTAGTACAACTTGCACAAGTAGCATCTCCTGCTCTCAGTCAGTCCAGTAGGCCCTGGAACTCTGCTCTTATTCACTTATACTGTCCTTGGGGGTGGGAAATGACCTAACACTTTTTCCTGTTCCTGAGGCCTGGTAGACCGGCTCCTTAGAAGGGAGATGGGAAGCATTCTTTCCCAATGCAGCTGCCAGCCCCCGTGGACAAGTCACAGATGATCCTTAGCATGATAATAATGTATTTATAGTTGCACCTTTCATAATCATAGAATATTAGGATTGGAAGAGACCTTAGGAGGTCATCTAGTCCAATCCTCCGCTCAAACCAGGACCAACGCCAACTAAATCATCCCAGCCAGGGCTTTGTCAAGCCGAGCCTTAAAAACCTCTAAGGATGGAGATTCCACCACCTTCCTTAGGTAATCCGTTCCAGTGCTTCACCACCCTCCTGGTGAAATAGTGTTTCCTAATATCCAACTTAAACTCCCCCACTGCAACTTGAGACCATTGCTTCTTGTTCTGTCATCTGCCACCACTGAGAACAGCTGAGCTGCCTCCTCTTTGGAACTCCTCTTCAGGTAGTTGAAGGCTGCTAATCTATCTAGCTACCAGAAATAGTAGATATATGCAATGCTGGTACGCTAATGTTGCCCTGAGAATTGTAACTTTTTCATTTCCTTATTTTTCTGTGTTTAAATTTGGAATCTTAATGTTCCCTTAGTATAGCAGTTCATGATGGATGTTTCACAGAATGGAATCTGTGAAAAGGCTGTGCTTCTTGGTAGCAGACTAGGAATTAAGATCATGATATTAATTATTCAAGCAGCAGAATGTCTTCATTGGCAGGTGGTTCTGTGGGAGGAGGGGGAGTCAAAGACATTAACTGGTATATTTTCATAGTGCAAAGACAGAAGGAATTATCAACCATCCAATACTGTAGTTATGCATGAAATATCCTAGGAAGCAGAGATTGGCGACAGAAAGTCAATTGCTAACATAGTATGCTTGTTCTGTGCATAGGATAGTACGGAAATCTTAAGATTAGTATTAACATGGCTGAGGACAACATGTACCAGGAAATTAAAAACAAAAAACCCAAACCCGCATCACTAAAGAGCATTTTAGAATGTAATAGAAAGAAGGGCTGGACATCACTGGAGAAGGCTGGAGTTCCACAGATAATCCTGACATCAGTTTAATCCTTTGAACACAGACCACCATAATCCTTCAAATAAAATAGAATAAAGTCATGATGATTAATGATTCAAAATACCATCTGAAGTAATAGTAAAAACATAACACATAATTCAGTGCTTAAGGTAATGTAACTTCTCTTTCTTTGTTTGGAAGGATGTCCCTCTTTTGAAACAAAAGCGTTGAACAGAATTATGGATATGGGTGTACAGAAAAGAGTAAAAAAATATTGGTAGTAAGAGTGCTACAGTATCATATACTATTAGCAATAAAACCAGTATGCTGTAATTGCTAATAGTAACATTGTACTCTAGTACAGAAGTGATAACATAAAATGCTTTGAAAGAATTTGCACTTCTAGTGTTATCTAAGTGCTAATCCAACAGAATAAATTTGTTTAAAATATTAACTATTTGTATTACAGTAGTATCTAGAGGCCCTAATCAAGACTGGGCCCCATCCAAAGACACAGTAAAAGATACTCTCTACTCTGAAAAGCTTAAAATCTAAATAGACAAGAAAAAGAAAGAGCACAAGGGGAAACAACTTGTCCAAGATCACACAGCACATCCGTAGCAGAACTATAAACCAGGTCTCTTAAGTCACGGTCTGGTCCCCTACCCACTAGATCATGTTGCCTCCAAAATTTAGACATTTGAGAGAGTTAGTTTTGGGTACACTGGTCTGCAAAGAATTGAACAAATTATTGTACCAAAAAGGAATTATAAATTTTCTAAGTGAAATGAGAGATGAGTTGGATGATCTACTAGGTCTCTCCCCTCCCATCTTGAACTTTACAAATTCCATGGCATAGTTGGGTCAAGCTGTTGACTTTTGACAAGATATTTGTACAGTGACTTTTTATGGTATTTCACAATTCAGTGGTTTGTGTGTGTTTTGGTGGAAGAAGCTGGACGGGTTGTTTTGTTTTGCCAAAGCCATCCTCTCATATGTCACCACTGCAGTTATTTTCCATGCATTGTATTGAGAGTTTGTATTCTCATTTGGGAAAATATAGTGAGCAAGATTTGGCCCTTGTTTATCCTCTCAGTAATACTCTCCTAGAAATAACCACCGAGTAGAATTCAGTGACAGCTTTTGCTGGTTCACTCACCTATTGACAGGGGTTTTATCTATCTAGAATCTTCAAATATCTGAATGCAAGAGCTGACTGGCAATCCTTTCAAGCTAGATTTAAAAAAAAAGTCTCTTTTTAAATGTAGACCGGAATTTTACCTTCTCGCAAAACTAGAATGTTATTTATTAACTATATGCTAACTTTTGCTAGGAGTAATTCATAATTACCAAACTATCTGCATAATTATTTCTTAGAATCTTTCTATATATCTTATGACTGAGAAAGAGAATGAAAATGGACAGATCCAGAAGCATGAA
The DNA here is from genome assembly GCF_003597395.2 of Chelonoidis abingdonii. Taxonomy (NCBI): domain Eukaryota; kingdom Metazoa; phylum Chordata; order Testudines; family Testudinidae; genus Chelonoidis; species Chelonoidis abingdonii. Next base: position 289,659,265 of record NC_133769.1, on the reverse strand, counting down.
ATGTTGATTTTGGGGTCAAGAACAAGGATGTAATGAATTCACTTTTGCTGGCTTGGTTGTGACCCTGCCAGCAGGTAGGGGATCTTGGGGGACAACTACTGCACTGGTGGGGTACAAAATAAACTTTATTAAGAAAATGCAAAGGGAATGTAATTGTGGGGGGTATGGGGTTTGGTAGTGACATTGGGATGAGGTTCTTTAGTAAAATGTATGGGGGTTATGTTGGGTACACAGTGGGGTACATTACGTGGAGGGTACAATCGTTGTAAACGTATTAACACTGGCAATAATGTAACCGTGCTCATTTCTTGTAGCGGTGTGTTTACAGCAGATTATCACAACAGTTATGGGAAATGTGGTTAATATCAACTCTAGGTTAAATGTTGTCACAGTGGTATATGTATAAGGTGAGGTGTTGTAGAGAGAAAAGGTAACAATGGGTTTTATGCTCGGATTAGTAACTGAGGTTGGGGGGCGTAGGGCGGGGGTGAACGCCGTGGGGGAAGGGTATTAAAAGACTGGGGAGGAAGCGTGTGAGGGATGAGGCTTGGGGGTGGGGCAAGAGGGCACTGAGCAGATGAGCGGGGAGTTTAACTCAGGGGACACAGAAGCGATAGCTGCACAGTTTAAACGTGCTGGGGGTCAGGGGGGGGTCAGCGGGGAAGACCAGACTAACCCATTATAAGCACACAGGCAAATCTATCTTGTCTACTTACAAGATACAGCAATTGCATTACAGCACATGCACGATTTTTAACCTACGTTCAGGCCAATAAACATCTCGCTAACCTACTTAACAAGCTTGCAAATGAATTAAATTATCTGATAAGACCTGATTCTATGTTGCACTTAGCAGCAGTGGGAGGGGGGGCTGCAAGCTGGCGCCGGTCCAGTCCAAGGATGGCAAGGCGGAATTGGTGGCTGCGCAGTGTCAGCTGCAAGCAGAGAGGGGCAAGCCCAGTTAGAGTTCGCAGCGCACAACTGTTTGTTCGCGGCAGTGCGCAGGTTTGGGGGTTTAGCACAACGAGGTTTGCTTGGGTCTGTGTTGCTGGGGCGAGCCGGCCAGCTAAATAAGTGAATAAAGTATAGATTCCAGAGGGATTCTTACCAGCCCAACGTACGCGACGGCAAGACGCAAGAACTAGAGGAGGGTCGGTTCTTGTATCGGTATCTCTCAGCAGCATTATTCTTCGTGGAGTGGGAGTTTAAAAGGGGGTATGCTCAAAAAATGGAGCGTGAGAGAGGCCCCAAACCCTACCTGATCGACCAGATGGCAAAGCAGGACCTATCTCTTGGTCTGATCAGATAGGTACTGTTTTAAGGCAACTTAGGCAGTTTCCCCCAGATATTTTTTGACTGGTTCCGTCTTGAGTACAGGGCGAGAGGAGGAGGCAGGGGAAACCTGTCGGTGAGCACGAACTGACTTGGGCAGGTCTGTGCAATGGTGACTCAAAGACATGAGGGCTATGACTTGCCCAGTATCTTAAGACACAATAGGTCTTGAGCTCTGACATTGCCTCCCTCGCTCTCCGGTGATAACAGGACTAACCCTTTGAACAGGGCAGTGGTCCCTCTTAGCACAAGTGTCCATCCCTTTGAGAAGGGCAATGGCTCTAGGTAAACAACTTAAGGGGCCCTCCCTTTGAGAAGGGCAGTGGCCCTGGTAAACAACTTAACAGCCAGGGAGAGGCGGCCACTGGAAGAGAACAAAATGGTGTATGGGGACAGCTGTAAGAAACAAAATGGAATAGGGGGATAGCTGTAACAGACAGGTTGGGTCCTTGACTTCCTTTGTGTATATACACTAGATACCAAATACAGATCCAGAATCAACTCCCTCCCTCCCAGCTATTCTTCCCCACAAACTGAGTGTAACAAGTGCTATCTGGGTGCTATTTGCCTCAGAAGGGAAAGCAGGTTAGAGAGAGGGCACCGCAATGGGTGGCAGTGATTCTAGTTTATTTAGGTTCTTATATTGTGCCCACCACCATGGTATCTGATGAGGTTAGGGAAGAGAAAACTTCTGTGTGAATGATTAATATCAATAGTCCTTATGTGGTAAATCTTTATGTACAGGCATCTTCTCTCTTTTCACTGCCACCAACTTCTTGACAGCACTTTTACCACATTAAATCTTAGTACATATCTGATACTTTTTATAATTGTGGCCCCTAGGCACTCTAGTCATAGGTCATGGTCCCATTGGGCTGGCACTGAACAAAAAGATGATTCCTGTCTCAAGAAACAACCTATGTACAAGACAAGAGACAGATAAAGACAGTCAGGGGAGGGCAAGGAAATAATAAGACAATGTTGGTCAGTTTAATGGGGTTGGCATCTGTCTCTCGTGAGTGCCCCCTCTCTGGCCAATACATGCCTGCAATCCTTCTGTTTTGAATGGGGTATTGCCCACCTCTTGTGAGCACCTCCTTTCTGGTTGGGTGTGAGCCTGCTTTTCTTTCAGTTCTTACAATGGGAGGGGGAGGGCACCTGCCTTTATTGAGTGCCCCCCCCCCCGAGCCAATGGTTATTTCAGCAGGTCTTCAGTGACTCAGTCCTTCAGCTGAGTCACACACATGGTTCCACTTTCCACGGTACACAGTCTCTAGTTCTTTCTCCCAGCCCTGCTATGGGGCCATAGCACCAATGGTTCCTTTCTGGAGACACTGCCTTCTTTAACAGCTCAACAGAGGCCCATCTTGGTACCCTCAGTTGGTGTCCTTTTGGCAGCCCTCCCTGGGCTTAGTCTTCAACCAGATCAACAAGGCCCACTATGGTACCCTCTCCTAGTCTGGCTAGGTTCTGGACTCAGTCCCCTGGGTTCAGTCTGCATGCATGATCTGTCCATGGTCCTGCTACTCTTCCAGCCAGCCAGGCAGCAGGTCTTCAGCAGCCTTCCCTGGGCTCAGTCCTGCCTTCAGGATTGCCGGCCTTTCCCACAGTCCTGCTGCTCTTCCAGGCAGCTGGTTCTCCCTCTTCAAGCTCCAGAAAGCAACTGAATACTCTGCCTCTGCTGCTTTCTTTTATAAGGCCATCTGATCCCTGATTGGTCATTCCAGCAGCCCTTCTGATTGGCCACTTCCTCTGCAGCCACTCTAGGGAACCTGGAGGGCTTCTCCTCTGCTCTTTTCTGGGGCAAGGTTAGGCAGGGCCCATAGGTGTACTCACAGGGTGTGCCGGGTGTGCCCAGGCACACCCTAATGCCCACGGGCCAGATCCGGCCCCTCAGAGCTTTGGATCTGGCCCACAGGATTTGCCCCCCATGGTGCTGCAGGCCCCGTGCCACTCTCAGAAGCATGGCACCACGTCCCTGGGGCTCCGGGGGGAGGGGAGGGCAGAGAGCTCCATGTGTTGCTCCAGGCACTGCCCCATATAGCTCCCATTGGCCAGGAACTGGGAACTGCAGCCAATGGGAGCTTCAGGGGAGGTACCTGGAGGCATGGCAAGGGCAGCACGCAAAGCCCTGTGCCCTCCCCCCCCCCCGGAGCTGTGCAGGGACATGGTGAGCAGCATGGTGTGGGGCCAGGGCAGGCAAGCAGGCAGGGAGCCTGCTGCTGCAGGTAAGTGGCACCGGGCTGGAGTCCGAACCAGTCTTGCACCCCACCCCCCAACTCCCTGCCCTGAGCCCCCTGCCTGCACCTCACACCCCTCCTGCACCCCAACTCCCTGCCCTGAGCCCCCTGCCTGCACCTCACACCCCAACCCCCTGCCCTGAGCCCTCTCCTGTACCCCAGCCCAACCCCCTGCCCCGAGCCCCCTGCCTGCACCCTGCACCCCTCCTGCACCTTAACTCCCTGCCCTAAGCCCCCCTCCTGCACCTTGCACCCCACCCCCTGCCCTTAGCCCCCTGCTACACCCTGCACCCTGCACCCTCAAACACCCCAATAAATAAATAACATTCCCTGGTTGCACACCCTAATGAAATGTGCTGTGCATGCATATGGCAGGGCCACAGGGCCTCCAGCAGGGGGCCTTCAGACCTAGTCCACCCTGTCTCAGTCAGCAGGGTAGGCAATGGCCTAATCATTGTCAATTTTTTTTAGGTCTCACAGACAAGGAGAATTTTAAGAAACATAAACCTGATCTGGATACTTAAAATGGTTGCCACCACATGACAGCAACCTTTTACAGAATGCAGCATTCTGCTGCCATCACAAACCCTTCTCGCTTTCCCATTTACTGCAGCTTTTCTCCTCATTATCTTCCTTTGCCTCCTACAACTCCTTGAGGCTTCCCATCAGTACCTTGGGAAGGAAGTGCTCTCAGGGTTGAGGGATGGTAGTGGGGACAGGAATTGCAATATGTTGGAAAGGTGACAATACCTAGAAGCTTCAATAGGGAACCTACAGGCCATACTGTAGATGGTTACATGATGTGTCACAGGGTAGCAGCCATTTTAAGTTTCCAGATTAGGTTTACATTTCATAAGCAGATTTGTACTAAAATGAATTGGGCAAAATTGCCAGATTTGTGTACAAATCAGTAAGAATCAGGGATTTATCACATCTCTGGTACAGGATGCAATTTCAGTGCAAGACCATTGAAACCAAATGCATATTTAGAAGTGCAGTTGGCATATGAAACAGTTACCCTATTATTCCCCAGCAAGAGACATTTGTCCCAATTTTATAAAATCAGTGATATATGATAACTTTCAGATGAATTTAGACAAACTGTGAAATACAGTATAAATAAATTTCACATTTTTTCCCTTAAGATTTTCATGAAAACTCTCTTCTTTTGTGCACAGTTGTGTTTGTATTTCTCTATGTGTCTTCAGTGCACACACAAGCTAAAGTCAGGTGGCGTTATATATATTTGTACTAATTAAAATAATGACAACCCTAAGCAAGCCACACATTACCTATTCAGACATAAATCAAAATTGCCTTCTGCAAAATTGCCTTCTGCAAACTTGCTTAGAATTCCATTCTATAAAAAGTAGCTACTGCTATGCCACAGTGTACCATGTATGGATGCCTCAGTAATCACTGTATTGCTGCATGTGCATCAAGTTTCAAAGGAAAGCCATATGGTAAAATAGAGCCCAAATTAACATGATGCACGCCTTATTTTTTTTACTGGATTTATTATTTTTTGCACAGCAGTACACATGTTTATGTAGAGAACATTTTTAAATTGTTCATGCATAACATAAGCCACCTTCCAAAAGGCAAAGTAATAATTTCTTTGTCATCACTGTAAGAAACCATACCATATTGCTTCATTTTGTGAATGAGAATTAAAAGCTTATTAGTCTTGGTCATACCAGTGTGCTAGCACGGCTTATGTTAAATAGAAGAGCGAAAGGGGGAAACATAAGACAGCACACAGAAAAAAGGTTTAAATATTGTTTACTAAACTAATCCACTCTCATTATAAGAGATTTAGTAAGAAAAGAAATGGATGTGTAGAGACATATATACATTTTATCAATTACTCAGAAGAGAAGAGAAAAAGAAGATAGCTTCCTTGAGTGTCAAGAGGTCTACACTATACAATGTGACTAACCATACTTTTGGTATATATTGTGAGCACAAGGGCCTGATTCAGAACAACTTGTAGGCCTATGCTTAAGCATCTTTAGTGTGCTCAAGTGCTGTCCTGAATAAAGATTGTTTCCTAAACTGGGGACTTTGTAACACTCATTTAAAATACTCAGAATTAACTTTTGAGGCTTTGTCCAATGCTCACTGAAGTCTGTGGCAAAGCTCTCATTGATTTTAAAGGTGTGGGATCAGGACCTAGATGTCTTAAAAAATCTGGCACAACTTTTTTAGTTTGCTGTGTAGAGAATATTATTTATAGCTATTTGTGTGCTTTACAAGCCTTCCACTGCAAAATTGATTTTCTTCCCAAGAAGGCTTCTATAATACTCGGGCTCTTTTGTTCCTGTTCTTCATAAAAATATATATATGAAAAGGGAACAGTGATGTACCCAATTCATAGTATTTGTGGACCTGCTATTATCATAAAACTGCAGCACTGGTACTATCCCATGATATAGACAAAAATATGTGTGTAGGCCAAGAATCCACATAAAATGGCATTTAATATCAATTGCAATTGCCCCATATAAAGGATTTCTGGAAGAAGAGGATTTCAAAGAGGGATTTAGAATTTTGCTTGCCAGTATCTGACCAGATACTAGTCTAAATAATTGGACAGAACAAGTAGAGAGACAGCATGCTAGCAAGTATGAACCTGAGAGTGGGAAGAAACGAGTTAGAATATGGCAGAAGGGCTGGAAAGAGTGTAGATTATGAGAAGAGGAAATAGTAGCAGAAATGGAGAAGAGGACAAGATTATTTCAGGGATAGGATCTTGAATGATATGAGGTTAACAACAGGAGAGTGAGATGACTTTAGAAAGAAAAAGAGAGAGGCAGAAGGAGATGTTTACAGTAATCAATATGAGAGATAACCAATGCGCAGATAAGGGTTTTGGGATCCGGGATAGCCATGAAAGGGTGAATTTGGTGATATTAAGGATGAAGAAGTGACTGGATTTATTGAGAGACAAACTGGGTATGGGAAGGAGGAGAAAGAAGAGGCCAAAAGTCAGCTTCTACCACAGGGAATGGGACTCCCTATAACTTAGAACTTGAATAAATGTACAGGGTATAAAGACTGATAAAAGAAGAACATAAAACAAGCAACATTTTCCACTAATTTTGGATTATGTAGCTATTGCATCATTTATGTGGCCCTACTTTCTGTTCTGTAGTATGCTGCTAATCATTTGGTACTTACGTTGGCAGAGAAAATGAAGCAGCTGCCAAAGAGGCATCTTTCCCTCCCTCAAGCTATCCCAGCAATGATAGATAAGGGACTTACTCATGTGTAGCAGCTACATAACCCAAGAACTCTGACATCAGTTGAACTCTGGATAACTGAGACTGAAAAATGTGAAGCAAGGCTGACATTGCTGGATTTGCTGGTGATTGTGGTAACGCTTGGGCTTCCCTCTACCATTTCAGCACTGAAAATGAAAGTCATATTGCTGTCTCTGCCATCACACATGCAAGTGAAAAGAGTTTCAGAGAGACACTGATCCAAAGCCTACTGAAGTCAATGAAAAGTTTCCCATTGATATTTAAAGGCCCTTTGACTGCTACTTAATTCTCTGAGGCTATGGCTGCACTACACAGCTTTTAGAGACAGAGCTGTATCACTACAGTCGTGTCACTAAAAGGGGCACAGGGTAGCTACTGTTTGTCGGCTCTCCTGCTGACAAAGAACTTCCCATTCCACACCAGCACTTGTCGTTGCTTGTCTTTTGCTCTGTGTGTGTGTGGTTTCTTAACACCTCTGAAAGACAAAAGTTTTCTTGTTCAGTTTCCAGTGTAGACATAGCCTTAGGCCACGTCTACACTACGGGATAATATCGAATTAGCTAAAATCGGTTTTATAAAACTGATATTATAAATTCGATTTTATGTGGTCACACTAGGCACAGTAATTCGGCGTTGTGCGTCCATGGTCCGAGGCTAACGTCGATTTCTGAAGCGTTGCATTGTGGTAGTCTCTACTCTTGCCACAGTTCCCGCAGTCTCCCCGCCCCTTGTAATCTGGTTGAATCATTATTGTCGTGGGTGTTCTGGTAAATGTCGGCAGTCATTCCTTCCTTGGGAAACATCAGCTGACAATCCTTCCGTGCCATTTTTCCCTGGATGCCCTGGCAGACGCCATAGCACGCAACTATGGAGCCGTCAGCTTTTTTTTTCCGGTACCGGATGTGTACGGAGCCGCGGAAGAGAGAGGCGAATTCACTAACCAATTTGCGATTGCCGCGCCACACAGCAGCACCACTGGCTTGCATGATAGCAGAGGCCATGTTACCAGATGTTCTAGTCACCCAGTCTACCGCACCAGGCGAGTAAGGACTCAGACAACAATGAGGAACTGACGGTTACCTCCCTCTGAGCTGTCCACTGCTATCAGATGCCCCGGCTGAAATCGGCCGGGGCGCAACCAAAAGCAAAATGGGATGACGCCCAGTCAATACTTCCGTATGTTTTCTAAAATAGAGTCAGTCCTGCTTAAAATAAGGCAAGTGTATTAGATGACCAGTGTACAGAGAGCACAGCTGCTCCGTGTCAGACTCACAGGGGTACCCTGCAAAACCCACCTGTTGCTTCCCTCTCCCGCAAACTTCCTGGGCTACCGTGCAGTGTCCTGTTCCATTTGTGTCAGAATATAAAGAAGGCAGAATAGAGAAACACGATTAGTGACATAAAATAAGGGGGGGCACCTCCCGGCGCGATGAAGTCAAGGCAGGACATAAGCGGTGTGGGAGAGACACAGCTAGCGCTGCTATTACAAGTCCAGGTCATTACAGAAACTTTCTTTACACAGGAAAAGGGAGGGGCTGATGAAGCTTCAGACCCATTCTATGATGAAGACGGTTACTAGCGTCTGTCCTATCTACTGGAGGGACCAGGAATCAGTCCTGTTGCTTACCCAGGCGCCCCATATCAGTTAAAAAGCATGGAGCACTCAGGGGTCGATGAGGACCAGTTACCAGTGCTATTGCACCATCTACCACCGGGGAGGGAGAGAAGCGGATACTGCTCTGCACTGCAGCAGCATCGCGTCTACCCAGGCAGCAATTCAGTAACACATAGGCGTGACATTGAAAGAAGTCAAGGAAATTATTTCTTTCCCTTTTCTTTCACGTGGGGTGGGAAATGAAACTGAGTGCGCTATTCCCCGACCACGCCAGACACTGTTTGAACCTACAGACATTGGAGCTCAGCAACAGAAGCAAATCGTTTCAAAGAGACGCTGTGGCTGTGGGATAGCTGGAGTCCTCAGTACCTCCCTCCTCCTCCATGACGTCCGTTTAATCTTTGCTTTCCGGTTACACTGTCATGGCAGCGCTGTGGAGCCTGGAGATTTTTTCAAACGCTTGGTCATTTCGTCTTCTGTAACGGAGCTCGATACAACAGATTGGCTCCCAGAAAAGCGATCAAACCATATCTCCGTATGGTCCATGCTGGAGCTCTTTTGATTTGGGACTGCAGTCGCTACCCGTGCGGATCAGCAGCTTCCACGCGGTCAAACAGGAAATGTAATTCAAAAGTTGGCGGGGCTTTTCCTGTACCTGCCCGCTCATCCGAGTCAGATGCTGTCCAGAGCGTCAGTGGCACTGTGATACCGCCCGGAGGCCAATAACGTGATTCACTGTCCACACTAACCGTAATCCGATATGTGTAAAGCGACATTTAGCGCTACTCCTCTCGTCGGGGAGGAGTACAGAAATCGATTTAAAGAGCCCTTTATATCGATATAAAGGGCGTTGTAGTGTGGATGGGTACAGCGTTAAATCGATTTAACGCTCTTTAAATCGATTTAAATGCGTAGTGTAGACCAGGCGTTAGATACACTAATGCAGTAACTGTGCAAGCCTTCTTTCCAGGGGAGAGGGATAGCTCAGTGATTTGAGTATTGGCTTATTAAACCCACAGTTGTGAGTTAATTTCTTAAGGGGGCCACTTAGGGATCTGGGGCAAAATCAGTACTTGGTCCTGCTAGTGAAGGCAGGGGGCTGCACTCAGTGACCTTTCAGAGCCCCTTCCAGTTTTATGAGATAGCTATATATCTTCATATATTATTATTTATTATAAGTGGTGGAATAGGGCACCATTAAGACTACCTTATGTTGCATGTGCTAGGTATTAGAAACAAACAGGGTTTGACATTCATGTGATTCACTCACAAACAGTTGTAGCCCCTGGGCTATATGATTTTAAATGGTTATGATTGTAGTAGACATGAGGATGACCACACATTTGTGAACTGTGCATGTTTCAAGGGTGCTGGAACTTACTGGGCATTGCCTGCCACAGTGAACTCTTATAATCAAAATGGCAAAGTCTTGGTTGCAGAAATTAAGATGCAGGGGTGCATCAGACACATTGGGGCAGATCTCAAGATATGGAACTACACTTCCTCCTATTTATATTGGCCACACATCAAAAGTTTCTTTCATTCAGAAAGATTCCAGCATATGCTGTCACTGCCACACCCTTACATGCCTGATGTTACTTGTGTATTTCACTGCGCTGAAAATAACAATCATACCAAAATGTTGAGGAATACCAATTTTCTGTAAATAACACACAAGTAGCAGCAGCATTCTGCATGTGCGGTTTCTCTTTTACACATGGGTCCACTTATGTACAATACAGTGGCTTGATAAATTAGAAGCTTTTGAGAATTAAATCATAACTAATAGTGAAGTCTATATATTTAGCAGGAGATCTAAACTTAACCAAATTATTTTTGTCAGAACAATGTTTGATAAAGTACACCTGCTAAACAAATACAATTCTGTGTAGCTGACAGTGAAAAATAATTGTTTCTATAAACTAAATAAATCTGATCTTATGTCAAAGCTATAGAAGACAAATCTTTATGCAAGTGTATCATAAAGCAATAAACCTGTTTAAGAAACAAATTTAATGTTTCTTATGACCATATATTTCCAATAATTGTTTATATTTTTATTTTAGTAGCATTTTTACTAGAAATAAGTTTGTTCCTTAAAAATCTTGTTAATCTCAATAATGGATGAAAGATACTTCTCCTGAATTGGTCTGAGTGGATATTCTGTTTAAGAGTAGAGGAAAAAACTGAATGAACTTAAATGAAATTGGCATTAAAAAGTAGAAGAAAGAGGAGAACTGTTTTCATTGATTGAGGGAGTAATTACTAGAAGTAATAGGGAAAGCTCTTCCATTTTGTAGCCATTAAGAGCATTTGGAAAATGAATTGCTGGTCAGGGTTGTCTTATTGTTCTATGTTTGTACAGGGCCAAGTACAATTGGATCCTGGGCCATGACTGAGATCCCTACCACCACAAATTAATAACAACAACAACAACAATTAATAAATAATAAGCCTAGGAAAAAAGTTTCAAAAGTGCCTAGGTCCCATTTTCTAAAGTGACTTAAGCACTTAAGAGCCTATATCTCATTGAAAGTCTACTGGACTTAGATTCTTAAGCCTGAATAAAGACTGGGAGTGGTTGGGTCATTAAAAAACCTAAACTTAATTTCCCCAGTACTGATTTCTCCCTTCTGATAGTCATACCTTCTTGTCAACTGTCTGTAATGTCTTGTCAACTGTCTCTTACCACTTCAAAAGTTATTTTTCTTCCCTTGGTATCCTGCTGTTAATCGATTTATTTTGTTAGACTGACCTCACACTTGGTAAAGCAACCCCCATCCTTTCATGTATATATACCTGTTCTTGTATTTTTCATTTCATGTATCTAATGAAGCCCACAAAAGCTTATGCCTTAATAAATTTGTTAGTATCTAAGATGCCACAAGGTTTAAGCACCAAAATTACTTTTGAAAATGGGACTCAGGTCCTAAGTCAATTATGTACTTTTGAAAATGTTTCCCTACTCCCCATTTTTAGTGAGCAGCTATCTGTACCATCCAACTTTCCACCACAGTTGGCACTAATCAGGACTTTTGGCAACCTTAGGCCTTCTTTACACTTTAAAGTTTTCCCACTTAACTAGCTATGTCAGCATAGTATCCATAATGTTGACACAGCCTGGGACATTTTAATAGCATAACTGTGTCAGTAAAAATCATACTCCTAACCAAAACAGTCATACCGATAAAACTTAGGTTTAGGCCAGGGCTTAATGGGGAGGTCAAGGACTGAAGACCTGAACTAAAGCAAGTCAAGAGCAAGACTCCCACTGACTTCAAAGGGTTTTAGAGCAGGTCCTGAATAAGCGTGGAAATTTCATTATCCCTACTGGTGTTTCCTCTCATTCAGAGCGGATACATACTGGTTTCATATACCTTCACTGGTAGTACTGTACTAATTTTGTCAATGAACAGAGGCCGTAACCCTCCTAGGCTGTCGGTCCAACAATTTCAGTAAGGACTAACATTTATTTAGTTTTTTTAACTAATAGCAGTGGAATAACACTCAGCTGTGATAATTTAGTTTGGGGGTCAAAGAATATTTTCTAACAATAAGTAACTTCATTGGGAAGTATTGGAATCACTATCAATGGAGATATTTCAACTTGGCTAGGCAAAGCTCAAAGGGAACATGCCTGTGTTGGTGGGGGAATAGTCTGGATACTTCTTTTTGTGTTCTGCTTATCTCAGCGTAGTGCAGATATAATAAGATTACCAGCTTAACAGTGCACATTCTCATTTCACTTGAAGAATGCTTCTTTTTTCTTCTTGTCCTGGAGGGGAAATTATCAGAGACATGATTCCTCCTGCTGGCACCTAGAAAGAATTACAACATTCACACTAATATGCATGATGGTAGCAGTCTTGCTATCAACATTAAGAAATGAATGAATGTTTGTAGGACAGTTCTGTTCAGAAGGGACAAACTTTATGGGTGAGCGAGTGAGTAGTTCAGTGTCAATGTCCATTCATGTATGGCTTCTCAGGCAGGCCTGCCACAAATTCATTCCAATCCCCCAAATGCTTAGCACAAGTAGCTCCCACTGAAGTCAACAGGAGCTCCATGTGCAAAACACTTAAAAGGTTGATCCCTGTGTCATGGGGTTCAGGGTACAATTCAGACCCCTGCCTGACCTGTAATTCTAGGTGCCTGAAATGCTCTGCTACTGTGGCTCACAACCTGCATGCCAGAAGCCAGCAGACAAGCATTCAGGTCAGACCCTGAATATCTGCCCTGATTCTTCAGCTCTGACTCCAGCAGCCTGTCTACAGTCCCCCTCAACCCCACTCTGGTTTCCACCAGCCTTGGTTACAACAAGCAAGGTGACCCCAATCCTGAAAATCCCCAAAGCTGTGTGCTCTGAAGTGGCAAGCCTGGTCTTGGACAGTTCAGAGAAATAATAAGGTTCATTGCTCCTTTAAATAGACAAAAATACATTGCAGCTTATTAACTTAATTGGGATAAATACACCTTTCACTTCACACAGCATTGAGTTGGTTTATAGTAAAAAGAAAACAAGTGCATTAACAATAGGACATAGGGTAAGTGATTCCAAGTAAAAAAACTAAAAGTAGAAATGGTCACAAGCAAATAAAAGTGAAAACACACATTTAAAAGTCTGTAAAAGCAGCAGAGAATCCTGTGGCACTTTATAGACTAACAGACATTTTGGAGCATGAGCTCTCGTGGGTGAATACCCACTTCGACAGATGCATGTAGTGGAAATTTCCAGGGGCAGGTATATATATGCTAGCAAGCAAGCTAGAGATAACGAGGTTAGTTCAGTCAGGGAGGATGAGGCCCTGTTCTAGCAGTTGAGGTGTGAAAACCAAGGGAGGAGAAACTGGTTCTGTAGTTGGCAAGCCATCACCAGTCTTGTTTAACCTGAGCGCTTGTGGGCAAATTATGCAGATTACTGAGCTCAGCAGTCTCTTTGAAGTTCTGATCCCTGAAGTTTCTTTGCTGCCGAGCCACCGGTAAAGGTCGCTATAGTGGACAGGGAGTTTAATGTTTCTCCTACAGGGTTTGTATATCCATTCCTAAATCTGATTTGTAGTCCATTTACCTTTTCCATAGAGACTGTCAGTTTGGCATCGTATGACATAGCAGAGGACGGCATGTGAAATGAGGAATATACGGTGGTGGACGGCACGGAAGTAGGGATGAACTGTGATGGTCGTGTCCTGATCTTGTTTAGGTCCTTGATAGTTGTCACTGGTGTAGATATGTGGCAGAGGAGTTAGCGCATCGAGTTTGTTGCATGGCATTGTCGTTGAGCTAGCTACTTATGGATGCGGCTGTGCAGGGCGGTATAGATGAGATACGGTTTCAGGTTGCAGGTTGTCTTGGGCCGAGGACTGGGCGCTTCCAACAAGGCCTTGAAAGTGAATGGGTCCATTGTCCAGGATGTGGTTGTAGATCCCCTGTGATGCCATGCGTTGGAGGGTTTTAGCTGAGGGCTGTATAATGTGTATGTGGCCAGTGGAGTGCCTGTTGGTTTCCTTTCCATTTGGTTTGTCTGCAGTAGGAGTTCTGGGGTACACGTCTGGTCGCTCTGCTTAAGTCTTTCTTGATTATCGATCGTGTGATGAGGAGTATTGTAGAGCTTATTACTTACTATGAGAATGCCTAGGTGGAGATATTTGTAGGTGTTGGCTCTCGCGAAGGGTAGAGCAGATGCGTGTCTGTTACCTCCAGTGTTGGCTGTAGACAATTGTCACGTTGAATGCCTCCGGGGAGATGGAACTGAGGCAAGTAGGCAGCACCATAGGCGTCGTGGAGCGTTCGAGAGACTTCGGTGTGTTAATGTGGGCCATCACTATTTGCTACCGCTGTGTCGGAATTTGATCTGTGTGTGGGATGTTTGTGTAGAGAGCCTCTACATCCATGGTGCCTAGGATGGTGTTTTCTGGGAGGTGACCAATGCATTGTAGTTTCCTCAGGAAATCAGTGGTGTCACGGAGATAACTGGGAGTGCTGGTGGCATAGGGTCTGAGTAGAGAGTCCACATATCCAGACAGTCCGTCAGTGAGAGTCTAAAACTTAATTAGAAAGGTACAGGATTTGTTGAAGATGGTTTCGCTCACCAATTTTCCTTCATCTCAGCCATGGCTGACTTTCCCTTATTTTGGACTTTCCACAGAAGTACAAGAGCTGTGTACAGTCAGTTGATTCAATTGCTTATCACTTGAAGTACAGGTCCCCTGTCTTTATAGCCCAGATAAAGTTTTTCTTCTCTCCTGGAAGCTATCTTCTCCCCTGCTTATTAGCCTGATAGCTTTGTTTATCTAATGTGTAAATGGACCTTCATTGTCTCTGCCTAATGACTGGGCCAGTCAGAGAAGCAAATACACATTCCTTTGTTTAGGGCAGACCTGTTTACCAGCTACCCTTGACATTTTAGTCATCATTTCAGCATATTTTCACGACATCATGTACTTATATCATGCAAAAACTTTAGTGATCAGTGAATTATTAGTTTTCCAAAGGCATATTACATGACACCTTTTTAGATACACATTGTAACCTAGTGGGCACATTGAAATGATCAGGCCAGCTGAAGCTCGTTACCCAATATACCACACCTCTCCCCTTACAAAGCTGCAGGAGGGTTAGTCACTGGCTGACCCAGAGGCAGCAGGTCTGAGCCCTCTTTCCTGGACAGAGCATCTGCCACCATATTTTCTTTCGCGTTCTTTCGCGTTTATATTGTCATCTTTGTCTGTTTACAGTCTCCAGGACATAATATCGGAGAAGAGCCATAATTTCACCGGCAGAGTTCTTACAAACATTTTACAGTGACATTAATGACCAATATATTATTAGATTTCAAATGATATATTATATGTCATCTTTTAAATAAATAGCATGATACCAGTGTGTGATGTTTACTATGTCAGGCCTGACAAGAGTTGCTGACACTGAGTACTGAACCATAGATGGGCCTCTGTGTCACCCCCGTGGAATAACAAATGCAGCAGTAAATGCAAGCCAATGAATTTTTATTCAAGCCAAGACATTATTCACTAATTAATGAGAAAAATATATTGCTTGTTTGGTGGCATTTTCATTCATAAAGCTTCAGCAACAATATTTTGAGTACTAGGCATCAGAAATGAGTATCTTTGATAGCATCATTATGCATCTACTGTAGCTTCAGAGAAATCAGCACATAGAGTACATGGATTACATGTTCCATAACATTAATTCAGTTAGGGAAGTTGGATTTCATCTAAACATATTAAAATCAGTGTTCAGTGTTTGGTTTAATTTCAAGTGTAAATACTGCCAAGGGTTTTCAAGAGGAAGAAAATAGTTTCTAAGCAAAACGCATCTTTCATAGCATGTGTCACTTGTCCATTATTTGAGTCAGAATGATATATAGTAATTGAGAAAGCCGTTAACAAACCACGTCACTCAATAAAGCAGCAAATAACAGTAAATGAGAATTTATTGCTATCAATTCAAATTAAATCCAAAGCAGCATACTGTCTGTTTATTATTCTGAACAAAGTTATGAAACTGCATTTGGAATTTTGTTGACTCTTAGAGGATCTTTTTATGATTTTTTTTCTTTTAAAATGTAAATTATTTTAAATCCAGCTTCCTGTCATATAAGTATTTATGCTTAACTACTACTTTTTCTGCATCAGCTTTTTAAAATTTAAACGCTTGTATCTCTAATAATCAGGAGCGCATTTTCTCCACCCCAAACACGGCATCATGCTGCGAGGGGCGCTCTGCCGGTCGCCGGCCCCATGGCTCTGGTGGACCTTCTGCAGGCACGCCTGCAGGAGGTCCACCAGAGCCGCGGGACCAGCGGGCCCTCCGCAGGCATGCCGCCGAAGGCGGCCTGCCTGCTGCCCTCCTGGTGAGCGGCAGAGCGCCCCCCATGGCATACTGCCCCAAGCACATGCTTGGCGTGTTGGGGTCTGGAGCTGCCCCTGCTAATAATTATGACATATGTACAAAGTTGTTGACATCTATCCTGGATCCCCCTAACTTGGGCTTCTTACATCTCCACTCCAATGATATCACTCTCATCAAGATTTCTAATGACCACTTCCTGGACAAGTCTTGGGGCCTATATGCCCTTCTCGCCCTTCTCATCCTTCTTGCTTCTTCTGTTGCTTTTGGCACTGATGATCCTCTGCTTCTGAGTGACATCCTGTTGGCTTTCTCAATACTATCCTCTCCTATTTATTCTCCTACCTCTCTAACTGCTCCTGCAGGTTACCACAATTAAATACACAATTGCATATTTAAATGTTGCCTATGTATAAATGTTTTATTACACAGACACACGCCTCACCTATTATATTTGTATTGACTCATAAATATATGAGCTTAATTGTGACATTTATGTGCTCAGACCACATGATGGATCCTGATGCTGGTACTCTGCTTTCCTACAGCACATGAGCAGAACTTCCATTGACACTGATAGCAGAGGGAGTTCTCCCTATATAAAAGAGCAAAATCTTGTGGTCTGCAGTGAGCGTTATAGTACAGAATGTTAGGGTTAGATTCAGATTTTCTAATATTTAACCTTTTATAAAAGAACTTTTACATTTTAATGGAGCATTTTCTTTAAAATGTTTTCATTTTGAGAAGTCTTTGATGTCTTTGGCTGCTGCAACTTCAAAATTATTGATCGTCTTTGGTGTTAAAAATATTTCAAGCAAATGTCAGTTGAGTAGGTCATAACAAGTAGAACAAAACTACTATATGTATCAATTTAATATTTTATGTTGTGATAATGACTAGTTTAGTATTCATTAACAGAGCCTATTTAAGCACAGAGGAAATTTAACAGATGTTTTTAAGCTTTGATGTGATTTACATTTATTCTGTGTGTGAAGTTGTGGGATACTAATTTTCCAGCTCTAAAGTTTAAATCATGCAATTGCATTGGTCAATGCAAGTCCAGTTTCTGGGTTTGCCAAAGTTTTACATCAAGAATGTTTCAATATTTCTGAGACAAGGTGGGTGACGTAATATCTTGTATTGGACTTGCTTCTGTTGGTGAGAGAGACAAGCTTTGCAGCTTACTTGTATAAGCTGAAAAGAAGTCAGTCCAATAAAATATATTACCTCACTCACCTTGTCTCTTTAATATCCTGGGACTGACACTGCTATAACAACACTCAATACTTTCTTTCAGTTATGTGTCTACATCTAATTGTATTTGACAGTTAGGTTCACTATACTGAAATATGTAACTGTGGTAACTGCTACATTTCTATTGCATGGAGTTTAGACAATAAAACCTAGAGCATAGTAGTAAATGAAACACGATGGTATAGCACAGGGTTTCTCAAACAGGTGTCCCCGCTTGTGTAGGGAAAGCCCCTGGTGGGCCGGGTCACTGTGTTTACCTGCCCCTTCAGCAGGTCCAGCCGATCGCGGCTCCCACTGGCTGCGGATCACTGCTCCAGCAGCCCCCATTGGCCTGGTGGGCTATAATTGATTAGTCTGCTTAGAGTTGGTATGGCAACACCCATTTTTTCATGTTCTCTGTATGTATATATCTTTTCCTACTGTATTTTCCACTGCATGCATCCAATGAAGTAGGTTTTAGCCCACAAAAGCTTATGCCCAAATAAATGTGTTAGTCTCTAAGGTGCCACAAGTACTCCTGTTCTTTTTGTGTTTAAAGTGAAACTCAAAATGGCAGCTGCTTGACACTATCCCCTTCAGAAGACAGGGAAACTCCTCTACACTTAAAAACTGCAATACATAAAAAATAGAATGACCTAATCTCTTTTCAGTGACATAGATCACAAGTTCATCCCATTTTTTGTCATCCTTCAGTTCCCTTTAGAATTGTTTCCCCCTTCCAAGCTTTACTAGCTAATTGCCTTGTTATGATACAGCTAATCTATGCTATTGGCTATATATTTTTAAGTTACTGAGGAAAAATGTGTTATAGAACCTTTTTTTCCTAAAAGCTTACTTGAAAATCATCATCTTACAGGGAAATATGTGGTTTGTGAATTCAACGTGATCAGTCAAGTTCAGCAAGAAATAATTTTGGTAAGATAACAAATGAGGAAAACAAGAAGAAAATCTAGATCCTTGTATTCTCAAGCCAATAAGAATTAGTGGAAGAACTAATTCTGAGTCCTTTAACTTATTAAATTATATTTCATGAAACTTCTGTGAGAACAAACCCAAACTGAATGTTTTGTCAATATTAATCCCCCCACTCATAGCTCTGACAATAGTTCTCTTCTAGGGACAGGTCCAGCTCCTCAGGGAAGCAAAAAGAGTCAATGATTTACTGATAAAGCCACCCAGTATATAGATCATCTGTGTCCCATACATCAGTGTCAGAGGCAACAGCTTGCTTTGCTAAGTGATTCTGCAATGTCTCTTTTGGACTTATTTGCCTTGTAGTCAGATCAAGCTACCAAACCCAAATACTTTTGTGTAAGTTAATGTGTCTTTAATATAACTGTTATCATTGTGCATTTATGGATTGCTTATCACACAAAGATTTTGGATGAAATTATACCTCCAAAGATACCAGTACTAATGGATCCCATCTATCTTAGGTTCTTATGTGGCCCACATTACCATTACCATTATTTAAGCACCTCATAATCTTTAATGTGTTTATCCTCACAACACTCCTGTGAGGTAGTGAAGTGCTATTATGTCCATTTTACTGATGCGAAACTGAGACACAGACAGTCTCAGGGTATGTCTACACAGTGAAGAAAAACCCATGGCTGGCCCATTCCAGCCAACTCAGCCTTGATCGGGCTGCAGGGCTGTTTCATTGTTTATAGACTTCTGGGCTTGGGTTAAGACCCAGGATCTAGAACCCCATGGGGTAGGAGCGTCTCAGAGTTCAGCCTGGAAGTCTACACAGCAATGAAACTGTCCTGCAGCCACAGCCTTGTGAGCCTGAGTTGGCCGGCATGGGCAAGCTGTGGGTTTTTCTTTGCTGAGTAAACATACTCTCAGTGAGTTGCCAAGGTCACACAGGAAATCTATGGTGGAGCAAGCAATTGAACCTGGATCTCTTGAGTCCCAGGGCACTACACTAATCATTGGATCAGTGTTTCTTTCTTAATGTTTTTGAAGTCCATGATTCTATGCAAGTCAAGACGGACACTCTCATACATTAAGTTGTGAACATATAAATCATGACAGATGCTTTTCATCCCTCATGCAGATACTCCTTATATTCCAAAGTAAGTTCCTCTTCACCATGGTCAGTATAGGAGCTCCTTGGGACCATCATCCGGTTTGTAGATTGTCTCAGCAGGAAAACAAAACATGATCACAAATAGGCTATGATGATCAGTATTGGATTCGTATGGGTGAGTGAATAGTGCAGGGGTCGGCAACCTCTGGCACGTGGCTCGTCAGGGTAAGCACCCTGGTGGGCCACGCCAGTTTGTTTACCTGCCATGTTGGCAGGTTCAGCAGATCGCGGCTCCCACTGGCCTCGATTCGCCATCGCAGGCCAATGGGGCTGTTGGGAAGCCGTGGCCAGCACATCCCTCACTTGCGCCACTTCCCGCCTCTCCCATTGGCCTGGGACAGCAAATCGCAGCCAGTGGGAGCCGCGATCGGCCAAACCTGCTGATGCAGGAGGTAAACAAACTGTCTCAGACCACCAGGTCCCAGCTTACCCTGGCGAGCCGTGTGCCAAAGGTTGCCGACCCCTGGGATAGTAGATCAGTGAAGGACAGCAATAATAGATCTGTTCATGCTTCCATTGAACCATGAGTTACAGCTGTTGTTGTATGCAGTTTTGTTGTAGTTGTGTTGGTCCCAGGATATTAGAGAGAGAAGCTGGGTGAGGTAATATTTTTTATCGGATCAACTTCTGCTGGTGAGAGAGTGCAGTTTTTGTGCTTACACAGAACTCTTCTTTAATATTATTAACTTAGAACTTAAAAATCCACTTCAGACACACTGGTAGTTAGCACCAGGTTTAAGATCTGCCCTAATAAAGGACAAGATCTCCATGTACTGGGGAAAGATGCTTACCTTCTAATCAATAGCTCTTGTAGCAAAACTCCTGACTAAGCTCAGGAGAGACTAACTTCCAGTTATCATAGGAGCACTATACTGTGCCAAACTGATAATGTTGTGAACCCTGTCAGGAATGACAGCAATTGATCTGATCAGGCTAAATGCTTGGACACATTTAATTGCATAGAACCAGAGAGAAAGACCTCTCCCTGTTCATGTTATTTTGGAGGGTAGATCTCAAGAAGCATAGGCTCAAATCCTGACTTGCGGCTGAAGACTTCTTGGTACAGCTAAGGAGCATGAGTGCAAACACATCTTTAAGCTCTTTAGGTTCCCCTCGTCCAGGGGCCAGTCACAACTCCACTATAAATTAGAGCATGCTGAAGGCATGACTAGAAACCCCTAGAGGAGCACTACCCCTTTTATGATTGACTGACAGATGATATCAGAGATTTCAGTCTCAGTTAAAAAAAAAAAAGACAGATTTTACTGAGTGAGTGTGTGTAGCTTGGCATCAGATGTAAGGTGATACTGGAAATGCCTTCAGAAGGACGAGCCAAAGGGCACATTTTCTTTTGAAATAGAAAGAAGAGCAAAAGATCTTTTAATGATATTTTAAACAAGCTCTTGAGGAGTGTTTTCAAATATTTGCATTTCGTATTCACAAACTGTTAGTCTGAAGAAGTGTTATTCTATGTGCCTATCTTTCACTGAGGAATGCTACTTGCAGCTTATTTTTCTTTAAATGGTTTTGCATTTTTTCCAAAAGAGCTTATTAATTATTTGTAGCTACTTGTCATCATATTCTGACAATAGAGGCCTGGTCAAGGATAATAATTACCATTTCACAGTTTTGGATCATGCATAAATATATATATATATGTACCATATATACACTATTCCTGGTACAATATTACCCAAAGCATCTCCTCTCTCCCTGTACACAGGACCAAAAGTGCAGGCACATCATTTATTGATAAGACAAAAAGAATGTAATGAAATTATCAATGTTCTTGAATTAATTATGAACATGATTAAGAAAGCTAAAATCTCAGGAGCCAGGATCTCATTACCCATTCAGTCTTAGGGATTGCTTTCATTCAGCAAGGCAAAAAGGCTTTGAGCAGTTCCACAATTGCCTTACTCTCATTTATTTGTGGTAGTATTAAGGTTTATTTGTTTTCTGGTTTGCACTTCTTCTGAAATTATTTCTCTTAGTTTATTCATTTAACAAAATGTTTCTTCCTGTATCATAGAAGAGATCGCCCTATAGGGCCTACATAGGGTCTTCAGTCGGCAAACATCCCTTTGAGAGCTTTCTTTCAATTTACTGTGCTGGAGCTCCTAAATATCTTTCAAGGTAAGTCTGAGAACGTACCCAAAAAAAGTTCTTTCAGATTTATGTCTGCAGCTGTACTATGGTACTGTCTGATTCTAATTGAGCTAGGAGCCTTAATGACATCATTATTACGCTGTCTCAACCAGATTTAACTTGGAGCCTGGACTATATTGTTACTTATCTTCCTTACTATTTGGAAGTATTAATGTTACTTTGGGTTTTTTAAAAAAAATAACAAGGAGTGATGGATAAATGTTTTATATAATAAACTTTAATAAGCGAGAGATACAAAGCAGCAGCATTAGATATATGCAAGATGTCTGTTTTAAATTCATATCTGTGGTACAGAAGTAATTATTGGATGAGGTTTTCCCTTCACATTTCTGCATAATGGTCTCAATGAGGAGAGTAGCACTGCACTGTCTTATTTAGAATTTTAAAACAGTGTTTCACTTAACACTTCATACTTTTTCCTCTTTACAAGGCCCTTCTGAATTACTTGTTATTGCCATGTTTGGCCCAAAATGAACATCTGAATGATGTGGTATAATGAATAAAATTTGGCAATTACCCTGCTGAAATCAGGCAGTTAAGATTTTCTTTTAGTAAAATAAACTGTTGTTAGTTAGATTGAGAAGCAAAGTTCTAGAAGACTTAATAAATCATGTCAAATGGTTCATTTTTGTTCTCTCTATTAATGGAAACTTAATGTGACTATACTGTGTGTGTTAATTTAGTTTTGGCTTTTTAAAAAAAGAGGGAAGGAATCTGTGCTCTCATATACAGAGCTAGCTACTTGACATTATGGCTCAAGGATTGTAAAGAACATATTTTAGATCATTAAACAAGAGCTGCCTGTAACACACTGGAAAGATTGAGTCTGGTTGTTTTCTGTGTAGTGCTAAATAGATATAAAATGTAAGTTGTTTAGATTTTTACGTTACCTAAATAGGACTAACAGACTGGAGACATTATGGTAATATCTTACTCCCTTTTTATAACCTTAGAAATAACTTTGAAATGTGCAGTTACATATATAGCACGATGCAAAAAGTGTGCACAAAAAATGCTGTTAATCTGTTCCTATACGTTTGCAGACAGACGTGATGACAATAAGTTTAAAAAAATACATTTAGGAGAATGTGTGTATCTAAGCTGGAATGTGAAAGCTATTTGAACTACTTGCATATCCATCCCAAGGCAATTAGAAAACCTTGTTCTTAGATTTTCATAAGATTTAGTGATATAATTTCTTTAAAATTACATGAAAATGAAAGATTTTACCCTTGGCAGAATTCTTTGCTGTCTGCTTCAGGTTTCTCATAGTTTGATTAACAAATCACTTTTGCAGATAATTGAAGATACTCTAAAAACAATATTGTTTCATCTTAGGCCTGGTCTCGCATAAGGATGGCAATTTTAGTTTACAAGTGTTAACAACATACACAGTGTAAAAAGCAAAACTTCTATTTCTATATAAGACAGCAGAGCATTTTTTTCTCTTTTTTGTGGGAGTTTTTTTTAAAGGCGTTAAAAGTCAAGGTCTTCACATTTTATCTCATTCTGCATAAGTGAAAAATCTATGATATTTTCTTTCCTACTTTATGAAAAGGAAAAACAGAGTTGTATATCACATGCTGTCTCTACAGGAAAGGAATTTACCAAATTATTGTGCAGTTTCCTCAAGAGGTTTAAATCTATTATAGCTTTTAGCTGGTCATCCTCATTTCAGCAAGTGGGCATTTTCTGATGTTCAGGTAAAATAATTTGGAGAGTTGTACGTGTACTATATTAAGAAATATGTAGCTACCAATACTGGGAGAAGTGAAGAAAGAGATTTTAATCTGTGTTCTATGAAGCTGGGAAATGAAACAATTGCTTTCAACGATATCATAAGAATATACACTCCTGTGCTTTAGTAATACTGCAATATGTTTCTATTATCAAATGCAGCCTGATTTATGTCAGAGTTCACGGTGTATAAAGTACTGCGGCAACTATTATTGGAACTAAATTATACTTTTTAACAGAAAAATAGTTACATGAATGAATTCATATGTATGTAACCTTATAACTCAGTGAGAAATATCATCAAATTGTACTAATTAAAATCCCTTTGAAATGTGTAGGGGTTCTTGTTTGGTCTATAGACTGTATGTAGAAGTAAGCAGAAATACTGTCTTTTTCAGTGTGTTTAATTATCCTACAGGTTTATGGTTTTTTGTCAAGGAATAAATTGGTATTGGACCAAAATGGGAAGACTTTGAACACCCCAAACTTTCAGTCAATGGGAGACCTGGGTGTACAAGGTTCAGGCTCTAAATATAATGTGGAGATCAGAAAATATTCATTTTGAGATGTGGAGTATGCTTGTTGTTTAGAAGAATGTGAAATGATAATTTGATATGTTATTAAGAGGATTATTAAAGAAATCATTCAAGGAGTAAAGAAAGATTTCACCAAATGGTGCCATGGAATAATACAAAGATCAGAGATCATCCTAATGTAGTATGTTAATTAGATGTCAGTTTGATCCTGTACACTTTCTGATTTTACTCCTATTGAAATCAATGGCTCAACTCACATAGACTTCAGTGTAGGAACAGAATCAAGCCCCTAATCATTATGGGAATAGTTTCTGAAGGTGACCTACTAATGTGATTTTCTTGGCAATGAGAACTGCTGCTGTAAAAGTTAGCAGTAATCGAGAATCTTCAATGTATATAGTCTCTATATACTGTATATGAGCCTTGTTCATCTTATAGCTTGTTTTCCTGGAGGGTAGCTGAATTTGGCATTTCACAGATCATATGAGCTTTGTCAATCTGGAAGTTTAATAGTTTATGTTGTATAGTTTATATAGTATTTCTAGACACTCACCAGAAAATAATACTTATAAACTCTTATACTCTAAGTATTGGTATAATAATTATTTGTGATTCACAGTTCAAATGAATCATATATACTGTGTATTTAGATGTGAGATATATGGAAACCAATTGTCTGTCTGATTTCCCATTTCTGTGACCAAACCTAAGTAAAATGTATTTGGTATGTTATTGTACTTAAGTCTGGGGAGTCCCATTAATATTTTAAAAGTCCAAATAGGTGGGACTTTAATTATCTGTGGCTTGCTAAGTGCTCACTGAAAAGTTACTGTTTTATTTTTACTTCTAGAGGTTGCAGTAATGTTGCTGTTTTAGTTCTTGCCCTGAGGGGAATAAAAAATGCCCAGAACTGAAGTAAAATCTGAGGGTTGTGTTCCAGTAAATGTTTTCTTAAAATACATAAGTGAACAGTAATTATAGTTTTATGTTTCTGAAAACAGTTATTTTTTCAAATTGATATCAGGCTAATTTTAAATAGACTTAGTAAATACTTTTCATATATTGTGTCATGGTTTGTCTTGAATCAATATTTGCAAGGAAATTATATTTCACTAGTATTCTCTCTTGCAGGGTAGCAAACCTTTATTCAAAAGTGCAATATTATTGGTTTGCAGCATTGAAATGTTTCATCCTCACTTTTGCTACTGCTCAGATAGATTTGTATTGCATCCAATAATGCAGAAATAGTTTGTGGTACTTATAGAGCAGATTACACTGCTGGAAGATCAGTTTTGTTCTGAATGGGTTAAATAGAAGTACCTGCTTTAGACTGATTTAAATCAGTAATGGATCTTCTCATAAAGCTGCTGTTACTAGATATTACATGCTATCTCAGTCCTTTGATAGCCCAGATAAGAAGTGCTTACCACAGAGGATGCTCCTAAAGGACAGATATTGTTTCCTGTACCTCAGGGAGTAAAAAGCCATACTGCTGGATCAGGAACTTTTACTAACAGCAAGTAAATTCAGGCCTTATCAAGTTACAGCACAAACTGCACTCATGTTTTATTATTCTCATTAGAGATTTAAGGACTAATTCCAGTTGTTAGCGCTTAGCAGTTTAATGTTTTCCATAGATAAGAATTAAGATTCTTCTGGGGGAATTTTTTATTTGCTAAAGCTTGCAAAATATAATGTGGTAATGCACTTACTTTGATGTAATGCAATTGGATTTTCTAAATGTTTTTAAGGCATTGATTTTAAAAATTTAAATCTAATAACTGAATTTTTCAGCTCTAAAATACTGTCATTCCAGTCAAATGGGGTTTATAGAGCTAAACAAAGCAGATTTCCCTTTGAAAAAGTATTATGCTAGTGTTGTTAGTACTTCTACTGTTCTGTGCATAAGTAATGGTTTTATCTATAAACAAACCAACAAAGGTAAGAATTTAAGGATGCAGAAAATTAGTGCTAATTAAACAAACTAATTAAAAGCCCTGTTTTGCAAATGCTGTTGGTACTTTCTTTTAATTAGAAAAATTAAAAACAGCAAATCTTGAATAACTCTACTTCTAATGTCCAAAATGACATAAGGGGAGATCATAAATATTATGATCCTCATATATGAATTTTGCAATAGATTTGTACATATTTTAAATTGAATTATGTAAAACAAAAATCGATATATTGGTGTTAGCTCCTTAAAAGCAATGATGCCAAAGGATGAATCAGTGTTTTAGCATGAACAGGTTATGTGAAACTGCTCAGGGCCAGTGCTTCAGTGACTAGCTTTCTGAAGTTAGTTGAACTTGTTTTGAGAAAGTGGAGTATTCAGTGTCTTGCAGGTAGGTCTTGGAATGTTGCTGCCATTAGAACTACTAGAGCCAGAGCCTGCTGCTTCAATTCTTTTTGCTCCCAAAACTCTTATACAGTCAGAAAGTTTTTGGTGTGAAAGAAATGCAAGATTGGCTAAATGACATGTTGGCTTTTGTTATGTCTAGAAGCTATTCCCTCAAATATTTTATCTTTACTAGGAATTATGTTGTATCAGAGGAAGGCCAGTTTGGATGATTCATTTTACTTGCCTTAATAATTACATGATTTATGAAGCTCCATCTGGATACATTATTCTTAATTTCCTGTTCTCACATGATATATAGTGTGGGTGGATGTTGTTACAGTTGCCCTGTTCTGCACAAGAGATGGGTGCATTTCAATGATGGATAGAGTGATTCTTCTGTATGTGTTCTCTCTCTCTCGCTCTCTCTCAGTAATTGGATCCATCCTAAATTGTTATTATTATTGGTAATATTACCTCAGAAAGGTTTTGTAAGAGCATCACAGCTAATCAATAGTCATTGTTATTATTAATGATTATTGATAGCTGTGACATTGCTTTTGGAAGATCTCTCCATTTCGAAGAAGCATTTCCAGGAATCACATAAACATGAGTGCTTCCATTGACTCTGAAACCCAGAGCATATCAGGTATTTTGAGAATAGCAATTATTTCCCAAAAAGATCTTAACTACTTACATTTAATTTTTAAAAGTTGGGACAAACAATAGCTAGCTCTTCAAATAATTTATTCCTTTTGGATTGCAGTTTACTCTCTTCTTTTTGACTAAGGTTTTTTATTGGGTGATATTTTACTTGCAACATTTAAGGTTACGTACTCTAGTTATATTATTGGGTGTAATCCTCCCCATATAGCAAATAAATTTATTATGAAGAACTCCCACTAGATATCTTGGAAAACTTACATATAGCTGTTCTGTGTCCAAAATGCTGTTCAGTAGGTTTTCCAAAGCACCCAGGTAACAGCTGGTGCAGGCCATGTGCCAGGCTTGACAGCCCATATGCTCTCTTTAGTGTTGTAATTATCTCAACACAAAACTCTGATAACTCAGTCTACAGGGTCCAGTTTCACTAGGTTAAATTGACTCAGTGGCTTTGTTAGTAAGTTCGTTTGGCACAGTAAGAACTTCATCAAGAGTTTAAGTATTGTGGTAAGCTTGGAAAACCAATATGACTGCTAGTTTCCAGACAGGTGTCTTATTAACCCTAGGAGATTGTAGGTTGCAGTTTGTTATAGTGGCACCCGTCAGCACCACTATAGTTAAAGGTCTGTCATTGTTTCCATTGTACTCCTTCTTTTTTGTGAGGTTTACAATTCATCTGGTTAATTTGCTTTGGGCTATGTCTTGGCATATGAGTTCTCAGCCTGGAGGAGGTTTTTTTTTCTTTCTTCCACAAAAAAAACAAAACAAAACAAAAAAAACCCCACAAACCCAAAATAGCCTATTTTTAATTAGGGAGAGACAAAAAAAGAGCCCTTTACTTCGTTTTTTTATGCTATGAAAAAAAATTAAAATGACCTGTTGTAGGCCAGTTTGTGTAAGCCCTTTACGTAAGGCCCCAAAAGAAAGTAAATATAGTAAATTGTGTTACACTATGTTAAATAGCTCAAACCAACAACAACAAGATAACTGACTGAAGGTTGATGCCTCAGTTCCTACCTTAACCCACACTACGCACATATGCTCGCATATGGAAAGATCATGCAAGGTTCTTCTGACACCCTTGCAGTGCCTGGGCTCTAGTAGTCTGAATAATAGATAGAAGCAAATTTAATGAGAATTTTTTTTCACGGGTATCAGTCCAATTTTCAGTGAGGAGATATCCACTTCACAGTTGACCTTTTGGGTAGTTCCAGCATAGTGGCCAATGAATATGGACCTAATCAAAAGCTCATTTGAGCAAATGGAAATGTTTCGATTGACTCCAGCTTTTGATCAGGCCCGTGATGAACATGAAGTACCTAGAGATGGTCTCTATAATTCAGAGTGCTGGCGAGGTAGTATAGGAAAATTGTCACTGTTAGTATCTGTGTAATACGCTTTCTAGGACAAATACTGTTTGCCTTACACATTCAGAGTTCCTGTTGACTCCACTGGGAGGCATTACTTATGTGAGGTGAGTATGGTTTACCCCATGGTTGACAATAGTTGGCTTCAATCTTCAGGGCTGGAAATCCTCTCCACTAGCAGTAAATAAACACATCTCAAAATTCAGAGCAGTATTTGCTGTTGTTTGCTGAAATGAGATGACTAGTGAGATGATTAGTGCTACTGTTCCCATGAAGGGTCATTGATTTCATTCTGGCAAACAGAAAAGAGGCCATATTGCCATTTTGAGAAAAATGGAACTTCAGGCTTTATTGTGCATGAAAACTAACACAAGGACCCTTGTTATGTAGTTTCCCTCCATAGGTAGTTATACTTCTGAAGTCATTATTTATGAGAGTCATGAGTACTCACCAAATTTATTGACTTGTACATTATTCTTTGCAAATAAGTTCTATCTGCTCTCTTCATATTATAATTAAAACGGCAGGGACTTTAATCATTTATGAAATTTTAAACTACATACTGAATATAAATGTATCATTCAATGTGATAGAATGAATTAAATTCATCACTGTCAAATAACTGTATGAAAGATGAAATATCTCTTATCCCACATCATAAGCCAATAAAAAGACCTGTTTTTCAAGTGGTAGAGTATGGAGTACAGTTTGTATCCTCTTTAGGGCACTTCTTGAGAACCAAAACTTTTTTCATTTTATATAAGGAACATTTTAAAATAATCATGTTTTCAGATTGTCCCATTGAAATCCAGCCATGAAGGGGAGCCTCTATATTTAAATCTCATCCTTTCTGCATGGAAGATGGTCATCTATCTCTACAGCTTTGTTAGTCACCTCCATGCCCCTCAGACCTCTGAAGAGGCCTTGCCTGGTCCTAGATTCTGCAAGTCCAAAAGGGGCAGACTGTGCTAGGGTGACCAGATACCAAGTGTGAAAAAGCAGGATGGGGGCGGGGGTCATTGGCACCTATATAAGAAAAAACCCTAAATATCAGCACTCTCCCTGTAAAATCAGGACATCTGGTCACCCTAGACTGTGGATTGACACTCCACTTACTGTCTCACTGTAGAATCTACAGAAATGTTAACGTAGCAGTGGTTGGTGGGTGGAGGAGTGATCCTGGTGCTGTGGTTCCCAGGAAGTCACACTGCTGACCCACTGTACAAGTGCTCTGTTAGCCAGTGAGCCTCAACAGGGACTCCATGTGAATGACCCTTTGCCTGTAGCAGATTCCCTTGAGATCCATACTTTCTGGAGGCAGAAGCCCCATCATTCTGTGGAAGTAGGAATGAATCTGGAGAAAGAGCTGGTAGAAAGTCTTGCAGATTTCTTATCCTTCCTCCCATCTTACCTCAGAAGAAGCTGACCCAATTGGCAAGTGGGACTTTATTCTGTTCTGCCATATTCTCTGAAGGTAATAAATTCTAGGGTTAAGCTGAAAACAAAACTAATAAGTACCGACTGAAGTCATAAAATTTCTGTTCTTTTTGTGACTATAATTTTCTGTCCTCTCTTTTTTGAGTCATTTTGCATTTCCCATCAATATTATCTATACTCTTCATTATTTTCCATCACTTTTTTACAGGCCCAACTATCTATCTGCATTCTGACTTTTAAGCATGCTATCTTCTCTAAACTCTGCTTTCCAGATATCTTTTCTTGATTTTCTTTTTGCTTGTAATGGTAATTTTTTAAAAATAGCAAATTTAGTTCTCATGAATTTTGCCTTATTGACAGTCCTGGGGACTGAAGTCCTCTATTCACAGAACTGGTACAAACAGCAAATGGCTATACAAAACATCTTAGGCTTCCACAGCAGTGTTCCTCAACCTTGAAGTGGAAGGGCCACTTCTAAGGGTGAGAGGATAGTTGTTCTTGGCCTCTATATAACAACTTCTAACAAATTTGTCAGTTTTTGTTGATTATTTGTGGACTGTAGCTTTTGTGATGTGGACACCCATTCTCAGGGAACTAACCTGAGCCTATAAATATACAGGTCATTGAACAGCTATCACATGACACTCTTTGGGAGCCTGATCCAGAACCATTTGATGTCAATGGGCTTTAGATCAGGTCTTGGGTAACTAATGATGTGGATAGTATTCAGATCATTGACCTGCAACTTATTCTTCGTTGGCAAGTGCTTAAATGAATACGGCAGTTGCTATGTTGGCTATCACCAACAAATAATATCTTTCACTAGGAAAATGACGAAGAAAATAGTATCTGTATAAAGAATCAGAGAATCCTGTGGCACCTTATAGACTAACAGATGTTTTGGAGCGTGAGCTTTCGTGGGTGAATACCCACTTCGTCAGACGCAGAATATATTTTAATGTCCCTCATTTGTGTTAGATTAATTATATTCTCTTTTCATATATAGAATAAATTAGATTCATTGCATTATATTTATTTGTACAATATGTGGCCATCTTTCAATATGAAATACAGTGCCCTAATTAGCTTCTTCAAAGTAGCTACAATTACCTAAGAGTGGTGAGCAAGCAAATTAAAGCAAACCTGGTGTTAGTGTATCAGTTTGTTTGTAATCAGAGTGCCATGCAAAAAATATTTTCGAAAGCTTTCGTGTGGCTCAAGACCACAAAAAATGCTGTAATTGTTTGAGACAGTTCATAGGGATCGAGCGGTTTGCTTGTTATGGTGGGGCAGGTATCATGAAAGAAGACACTTGAGGTTTAATTATATCTTTCTAATAGCTCTACGATAGAACTACTTTATACTGAAGGATTTTATTAGACCAGAAATATAATTTTCACGAAGTCACAAAAAGAGTAGAAGTAAACTGCCTTTGCTAAAACCTTTACAATATTTTTTTTTCCTGCTTCCCAGTACTTTTTCAAAGACTAGAAGGTGATGTTGTATTCCTTGGTGTACTGTTTAAAGTCAGTAGCAGCAATATTTAGCACATGCTTGGGCAGCCGTGTTTGAAATCCATGCTTCCCCTTTCTCGTGTTCTGATGTGCCTTTAGGGGATGCTTGCCTGTTTGTAGTTTGTTTTCTTTTGTTTAAGGTTTCAGCTACTGCATTGACTAATGATTATATAGCAGTAAACTCTCCTCCCTGCTAAATTCAGAGGTAATGCCTCAAAAGCATTTTTCCCCTGTGTGACATAAAACAATAAAAGAACTAGACAAACCCCTTTTGAGAAAGAATAATCCTTTGTTTAAAGAAAAGAAAAGGCATCTTCTTGATGCTAGAGGGTGCAGAATTTCAAATCAAAGACTAAGCTAATTGATACAAATAAAACAAATGTCATGTAGTATAATCCCTTTTAGGCAGAGTTAATGTTCTTCATATTAACAAGTCTCCAATAATAATTGCATGTGATATTTTAGTATTACATTGCACTTTGCTTTGAACTATGCTATATCTATTTAGTGCATTACAATAAGTTTATTAACATGTTCCTTATGGAAAATATTGGGTCTGAGTTTCATCTCACTTACATCAGTGTCAATTCAAAGCAATTCCATTTCAGTCAATAGTATTACCCCGATGCAAAACTGATGTAAATAAGCTTAGAATCAGACTGTACCTAAATTATAAGCCTTTGATTTCAGCTCGTTAACATACTTTACTAGTCAAATGTTTGTTTCATATACTAAAAGTACAATATATTGATTTAATTCTTTGGAACAACTTCATGAATTAGTAAAGATCTGAAATAACACCTATACCTTCTTAGTGAATGGCATGTTTACTTTTATTTTGAACATAATTGTGATAATATGATTATCCTTAGAATTTGCATAGAACATGTTCTAAATGTATCGATTAGCCACTTTTAAAATGGAGTTAACATGCTATTTCATTATGCAGTTCCTGAATAGTTTGAGTCTTTCCATTGTGTATGTGATAATAAATTCAATGCTGCCAATTTATCACAGATGTTTTTCTAAAATTTCTAAAGCTAACTACAACCCAGAATTTACTTCTATTTTAACGTAAAACTTACAACTAAACTGTTATAAAATGACAAGATTACAAGCAAGCACCATTCTCAGCCATAGTCTGAAAACCTTTGTGAGTCGTAAAAGTCCCTATATGTATTATATTTTACTATATATATAGATATATACCCTTATAGATATTGTGTTTGTGTGGCATTTTCAGGGCAAAATGTATTCACAGCTTCTATTTTATTTTAAAAATTCCAAAATGTATCATAGACAAATTTTGTCTGAACTTAAAGAGGAAAATTGTTCTCTTTTTTTTTGCCTGCACTTTTAAGTTGCTGTCAATTGTGGGAGTAAAATTGCAGTCTAAAACACTGATCCTTCAAACATTTATGCATTTATTTAACTTTATGCATATGATGTGTATTTCATGTGTGTACTCACCTGGGTAAAGTTAAACATTTGTATTTTTGCACATTGGGGCCTAAAGGCTTTGCACTCACAATTAATTATGTCCCAAATTGATTACAGACACAAAAACAAAGGCTAGGTTGAGTCCCATTTTCAAAATTTGGCCCATCACATGAATCCAATATGTCAAAGTTAGCTCCAAAAGCAGATGTTCCCAGTTGGAGCATCATTCTTGCCTTTTTCACAGAGAAACAAAATGAAGTACTTCAAACACAGGTGCGCTCATAAGGGAAGAACAATGTGTGCAGCCTGAAACGATGGGTTCTCCTGGCTATTTTCAATATGAAAACCCTATTGTCAATAGGAACACCAGTGTAGGGCCAATCAGGGAGTTAAGGTTGAATGTTATAAACAACTAATGTTGTTTACTTGTTAACAGCAGTTCCAAAATACATAAGTCTGCCTAGCAGTAATCATTAACAATTGTCTTATGTCCATTAGCCTAATGGTTTGTGGGAATACTGAAGACTACAGAAAAATATTTATATTCAGAAAAATTAAGCATCAGAGTTGCTACTCCATTTTTGTCTGCAGAAAGGTTTTTAGGTTTTTTAATTTTGTCCTTTTGCATAACCACTTACTCCACATAGGTATAATATACAGCACTTAGTGGTGATCATGCATTTACTCAAGTGCATTAGACAGTTCTTCCTTCTCCTCCTCCTCCTCTTCCTGTTTTATTGGCAGCCAGAGATTCTAGATGCAAAGCTATGAAGATATTGTTTATAGGAAAAGCAGCATGATCTGGCACCAGAGAAGACTCCACAGGCAGTTGTGTAGATGGTGCCTTTGTAGTTGCCTCTGGCTTGATGAAAGCTGGCCTCTGGCCTGATGTGGCTGGCTTGATGAAAGCTGTATGGGCAGTTATATGCTCTTGGAAACCTCCCTCTTTCCCAACTCCCCTCCCTCCCCCTCCACTGACATTTTAAATGTTATGGTGTTTAACTGTAAACAAGGAATTTTAAATCCTGAACTGCAGTAACTCTCTACAGAGGCTGTAGTTGCTTACTCCATACGTCCACATTTATACTTTTTTGTCCCAAGCCCTGATCCTGCAAAAACTCATATGTATGTTTATCTTTATACACATGCACAGAGCTGGATTAAGAGCTGAGGGCCCCTCCATGGCTCTGGCCTGTGACCATGTCCCCCACTTGGAGTGGCAGTGTCATGGGGTTCCCTTATCTTCCCAAAGAGGCCTGTGTAGGGGTGTGGGGCCCCATTATTCCCTTCCAGAGAGGCAGGAGTGTCAGCAGAGGGCACCCAAACACTTGCCGCAGGCACCAGCTGGGTTGTATCTGGGTGAACTTTTGCACTCTTCTCTTCCTGGCACACACACAGTGAGGATAGTAGGGTTCTCCAGAATGGTGGGTAGTTAACACCCCACTGATATGCATGGGACATTTTATACCTCTTAGAATTATGTCAGGCTTCCTGCAGACTCAGGCAAACATAACTCTGTCAGTTAAGTTAGACTCACTTTTTTCTCAAACTTTTCTTCAGACCCATGAGGATGAGAATTTTTTTTTTTTAAAGAGCACTGATCATCTGATGCAATCAGTAAATGGGACCAGGCCCGTGTCTTTTTGGTTGTGTTCACACACTGGGGTTCTGGACCATGACTTGAGCTCATAGGCACTAGAG
Organism: Chelonoidis abingdonii; assembly: GCF_003597395.2. NCBI lineage: Eukaryota > Metazoa > Chordata > Testudines > Testudinidae > Chelonoidis > Chelonoidis abingdonii. The sequence goes on along the minus strand of NC_133769.1, from coordinate 289,624,695 downwards.
TAATACAAATAAATAGTAATAAAAATAATAGTCCAAATTTTTCCACTTGCACTGGATTGAAGTTCATCTGCTTTATAAGTGTATATTTTAGAGGGGAAATGGTGTTAGTTTACCCATAGCAAGTGGATAGAGGAGTGAATGACCAAGGCTCTGCTTCAGAGCAATTTGTACAAGCATTTTCTTTGTTCAAACATACTTGTATTTAAATTGGTGATAAATTGTGTGATTTATGATCCAAAAGTCATCCAAGTTTATTGAGCACTTAAATCCAGAGTAAAATGAACACTGTGGACCCTTTTGATAAAAGTGCTCTAGGGTTTGAGTTTGAAACAATGAAAATGAAACCAGGTGAGTTTAATGTGGTGTCTGGTTTCACTGAGTACATTTGAAAGCTCATTTCCGATGAAGAAGATCTCTGTAGATGAGATTCTGTGTTTGGTAAATACAGTGGTGCTGTGGGTTGGGACACTGATGAAAAGGAATAATCCAGCAATTTAATTTATAAAGGAAACGTTATGATACAAATTGGACAGAAAAAAGAAAAGAGGTGGAGGGAAGTTTCATTTCTTTGCAAATGACATACAAATGAATGTTGCTTCATTTAAACCACGGAATGGAGTTGAAGATGCATTAAACAAATGTTTCAGTATAGATTGCAGTTTGTACTGGTTCTGAAAAATTCTGGAAAAATTACCTGTTTGCTCTATGTGGTAGATGACAAGTATCCTGCATTTTTCCCATGGACTTGCTGCTATCCTTCCATTTCACTAAATGCCATGGCTGCTTCACTTGCCATTACAAAAGATCTAAACTCTAAATTACATGGATGGAAAGAAGAAAGAGATACTCATATACACACTGGGAGACAGCACAGTGAGAATCGAACACAGGAAGGGTTCATATAATTAGGTAATCATTTGTTCATCCAAAGAATCAAATTTTGGTGAACCAAGTCCTGGTAAATTTCCATATAAACCAGCTTAACTGGGTTTAATAGGTCACTGCATATTAAATACTGATGTACAACTGGGAGATGAGGGAATGTGGGGTGCATGGAGGTTTTCTCTGGGGCAAAATTGAAAAAAGGAGTACATTTTGATAAAAAGTAATTTACTTTGCTGGCAATTTTCCATTTTCCCTGATTGCCAATTATTAAATACATTTTCTTTTAATATGAGCTTCCTCTCAAAACATGCAGCTTCTCTTCCTCCTTAATCCTATCATGAAATCTTAATAGCAAGGGACCAAACAATGAAGTCCTTACTCAGTTTTACTTATGGCCTGATCCAAAGTCCATTAAAGTCAATTGGCTTTGGATCAGGCCCTGAGTCTTTATTCAGGCAGAGCTCCTATTGATTTCAGTGGAAGTTCTATCAGAGTAAACCCTTCAGGATTTGGCTTTATTATTTACCAAACCATACATGCCTTGGAAATCATTTTGATATAAAAATTCAGGCTTTTGATTCCACTGAAGGATCAAATATGAGAAAATAATGAACTGTGCGAGAGAAATGCCAATTTGTCAAGATCAAAACATTCTGTGGGGATATGTGGATTGTGACAGTTTTGTTTTGAATGTTTTTAGTCTGTTATAATTTTAAATTACTAGAAAATAAAAAAATATTTACAAATCAAAACAAAATATTTAAATTGACTCAATTTTTTTTTTTTGGAAATTACATTTTATGGGAAATTTCAATTTTTTTTTCTTTTCTTTCTGATTTGAAACATTTTCTTCTTCAAAATGTTAGGATTTCCTACAGGACCGAAATTCCTAATTTTGACCAATTCTGCTTTTTGACTATGATGTGGTATCAACCCAACTGACTGAAGAGGAGTCCAATGTGGGATACATTAGAGACTGAGATTTATGTGTGCCTGAGCACCCCTCTCAGTTGCACAATCCATGATGGAGGACACTGCATATCTACAGTCTCCTTCACTTGTCACTTACTCCTCTTCACTAGTACCATGATCTAAACATGTATGTATGTACTTAATCAACTTCACTCTCCTAGGCCATCCAACTTTAGGAACCACCCAATCCACCACTTTAGTTTTCTTCCTTGAGCCTCCATATGGAAAAGCAGAGGTAGCCCACCTCTGAACCGCTGAAGTCTTTCCTGCCACCAAGTTGTCTGAAAAAGATTGGGGATCTCCCATATCTTTACCTACTCTGATCAATAAGATTCAAAAGTTTATTCCTTTGTGGCTTGCAAAAGTCTTTTGATAAGAGTCCTTTAAAATATACAGCTTTAAAGCAGGTCAACTTCAATCTTGTGTATGTGGAAAACATTGGACTATTATTATTATTATTATGTATTACCATAGCATAGGGATCGGCAACCTTTGGTATGCAGCTTGCCAGGGTAAGCACCCTGGCAGGCCGGGCTGGTTTGTTTACCTGCTGCGTCCACCGGTTTGGCCTATCGCAGCTCCCACTGGCCACGGTTTGCCGCTCCAGGCCAATGAGGACTGCAGGAAGCGGCAGCCAGCACATCCCTCTGCCTGCACTGCTTCTCGCAGCCCCCATTGGACTGGGATGGCGAACCGCAGCCAGTGGGAGCTGCAATCGGCTAAACCTGTGGACGTGACAAGTAAACAAACCGGCCTGGCCTGCCAGGGTGCTTACCCTGGCGAGCCACATGCCAAAGGTTGCTGACCCCTGCCATAGCACCTACAAGCTCCAGTCATGGACCAGGATCCCATTCAAAGAGTCTTTTGATGAGTCTTTTGTGGCATGCAGCCTTTTAATAATTCATGAAGGCCTGATTGTATACTTGGAATTTTGTTCCTGCTCAGATACCACAGTGTTTTAAACACCTAGCCAGACTCTCATTTATTGCGTGCACTTAATTCTTGTTACTAGAAAGGTGAAAGTAAGCATCCAATTTTTTTTTTTACTTTCAAAAAGAGAGTGACCGCAGAAAAGCTTACTTCCAAACCAGAAGCATAAGGAAGATAAGATTGATTCTGTATTGTAGGTCTTAATTGGACACCTACTCCATTAATAGTTAATATAGACCTGAAAATTTTTAAACTTAAAATTTTAGGGAGGGATTTTCAAAAGTGCTTAACATTGGTCAAACTCTGCTCTCCCTGAAGTCAATGGGAATTTTATCAGGCACTGGGGAAAGCCCTGATTTGGGCCTCTTTACTCGCTGTCCAGAATAGCTGTCCAGGTGCACAATGGAAAGTAAGCTGCTCCATGAAAGGAATAGAGACAATACTCCCAGGAGCAAAGGGGGAACAGAGGAATAATTGTGACTAGAAAAAGGCTAACGTAGTGCCCATCTTTAAAAAAGGGAAGAAGGAGGATCCGGGAAACTACAGGCCAGTCAGCCTCACCTCAGTCCCTGGAAAAATCATGGAGCAGGTCCTCAAGGAATCAATTCT